>NC_135573.1:26486428-26796071 GCF_965152235.1 Eretmochelys imbricata
TTCTCCATACTGGTACTGTTTACATTCCCTTGTAAATTTCCCTTTTGTAAAGTTCAGTCCTTTGGTTTTAGCAATGGGGAACTTGAAACCCCATGCATTTCCCCAGTCAGAGGTCTCTCATAATGCTTTGTTTATTCTCTTTTCTGACACTTCAGTATTCCTATGCCTAACCCATAGAGCACAATCATCTGTGAATAGAGTGACACGTACCCAGCACTTATTTGTTTTGGGAGATCATTTATCATAATATTAAAAAAGGTTGCAGCCTCCTTCTCTTCCGGGGTTCCTATCTTTATACTTCTTACTAACCACCCAACTACTCTCTCACCTAGGACTCATCTTTGACTGGGCCTGGCCCATTCTCCAGGAGTAGCCAGATGCCCCAATTGAGCTCCAGCTCCAGTTAACACTTTCATAGCCATTTTAGGTTATAAACCACATCATAGACATACAATTTTGTGCCCAAAATTAGGATCCAGGATTCAATAAATGGTAGCAGATTTCATGGCAATTCCTTATTCACAGAATCACAGAGATTAGAGATGAAAGAGACCTGTTAAATCCCATCTTTAATCTGTCGCTCTTGTCCCAGTGCAGGGTCTTTACCATACATTACCTAAAGTTTTCCTGTCTAATTTTAAATATGCTTTGATTGACAGTGAGAGCAGTACCACCGGTCACATTTCTAGCCGTTGCTAGGGGAACTAGGATCAATAAAGAGGAGCTACAGGTTTAGAAAACTGGCAAAATTGCTCCTATTTTGGGTTCCAGTGGAGTTTCTCCAACAAGCAGGGTAAAGCAGTCTGTATAATAGCACAGTAGCTGCAAAACCAAAAGAAGCTTTTAAAAGACATCTGTTCCTACAAGTTTTGTCTATCCAGGAGTTGGCAGTTTGCTTTCAGAGACAGGCTCCACAAAACTGTGAATAGAGTGACTCTTTTGTACCCTACCCATCTTCTGTGGGGAAGAGGGAAAACCAATGAACCCCAGTCAGAGGTGAAAGTAAGCTGGTACGCTCCGGCACGGCGTACCAGCAAGAGCCGGTGCACCGTACCAGGATGGATCGGCTTCCCCAGGTGCAATTTAAAGGGCCTGCGGCTCCCAGCAGTGGCTGGAGCCCCCGGCCCTTTAAATTGCTGCCAGAGCCCTGCTGCCAGAGCCCTGGGGTAGCGGTGGCGGGGCTGGGGCGGTGATTTAAAGGGCCCTGGGCGGTAGCAGCAGCTGAGCCCTGGGCCCTTTAAATTGTCCCCGGAGCCCCACTGCCACTTCCCCAGGGCTCTGGCAGGCTCTGGGGACGATTTAAAGGGCCCAGGGTGGTAGTGGCGGCCAGAGCCCCATACCCGGAGCCCTGCTGCCGGAGCCCTGGGGAAGCGGTGGCAGGGCTCCAGGGATGATTTAAAGGGCCCAGGGCTCCGCCGCCAATACTGCCCAGGGCCCTTTAAACTGCTGCCAGAGTCCCCGGCTGCCGCTGTTACCCTGGGGAGGGGAAAGGAGGCACTTGCCGGTACAGGGTGGGCTGGGGCTGGCTCTGACCTTCCCCAGCCCCGCCCCTTCCGCCCGAGGCCCCGCTCCTTCTCGGGGCCAGAGCCAGCCCCAGCCCAGCCCCGTCCCGGTAAGTCCCTCGACTTACTTTCACCCCTGACCACAGTGTTTACGCTACATGGTGGATTTAAGGAATTATGCAAACCAGTCAATACAGTACTCATCCCTAAACACTAGCCAGGTTTGACTTAGACAATAATAGATAAGTTTATTTCAGTACTTCTTACACTACAGGGAAGTATACGAAATTCTGCAAATATTGAAGTAATTCATCCAAGGCAAAGCTGGCTATTATTTATGGTGACCACTGTACCCGCGTTGATTAAACTTTAATAGCTTGATCCTGCTCCCGTATAATTCAATGGGAAAACTCCCATTGATTTGAATGATGCACTCCTAAGTGCCCAGACAGCTTGATTTTTAAAAATACATGTGCACAATTACATGCCCAGTTAGTATGTGGAATTGCCACAGTTGCACAGGAAAGCCAGGTATTTGGGCACACAAAAGGACGGATAGAATGCCAGTGATCACAGGAAACTTTGGGTCAGAACTGTACACAGGTTTTTTTGTAAATAAGGCCTCGATTGTCCTTACATTATGTGACTACAATATAGGATCTGGACCATCTCTAGAATGTCAGAGCTGGTCCTTATTTCCCCCTTCACTATGCATATTTCACTGATTCTTGTATTCATTTTTTGTCTCTAAGTATCTATAGATGAAGGGCATGATTCTGCATGATGCTGAGCCCTCTGTCTCCAGTCCAGCAGAGCACTTAAGCACATGCTTAACATTAAGCACACAAGTAGTTCCATTATGGGACTATTCATGTTCTTAAAGTTAAATGCATACTTAAGTGCTCTGCTGGATTGGAGACAGAGGGTACAGCACTCTGCTGCATCGAACACTTAAGCCCTAATTTAGAAAGATGAGTAAGTTCTATTGACTTCAATTGGCCTACTCATATGCTTAAAGTTAGGTGTGTGCTGTACTTTGCCTAATCAGGGCCACAGTGCTCATTCAGATCGCTTGCATTTGAAATATCATGAATGTAACTTAGATGGTCAAGAAAAAAAAGATGAAATTCTGGACATAAAATATACTGACTGTAGTCTGTAATACAAGTGGGGCATAAAAGAATAATGGAAAGAACAAGACATGAATGAATAAGTCTTCTAAAAGATTTTTTGCAGTCTTTGTCAATAGAATGGTCTCTCTCTCTCTCTCTCTATGTATCACTTTTTGTTCCTGTTACTTTAATTTGGTCACAAGAATGAGGATATTTTATTTAAAAAATTGCTTTAAAAATGTATTCATTCCTTATCACACACAGAACATAGGGTTATCTTTCTTTCTTTCTTTCTTTCTTTCTTTCTTTCTTTCTTTCTTTCTTTCTTTCTTTCTTTCTTTCTTTCTTTTCACCATAATTACTGGTAGAAGAACACAACAGTGGTACAGTGTGTATTCATTCCCAAATTAGGAATCTGAAACAGTAAAAATCCATCATTTTCCAAATTGTAATCTTGTACCTTGTTAGTATTTTACTACACATTAGATTACCCTGTAAGGGTGCAATGATAAATGGTTGGAGTGAAATGGCTGTGGAATATATAAAGAGCTAAAACTAGAAGGGTTATATAAATTTGTGTGAGCTTTGCCATATTAATGATTGCTGTACTTTATATGACATTTGTATTGTTATGAGCTGGGTGAAAGCTCATTAGGGGTTTAGTTAAACCCCCATTGAGAGTGACAGGTATGAACTCACCCTTCAGTTACCATAACTGCAAGCATAAGCCTTCACCTGAAACAAAATTTGTGTGTGAACCCACCCAGGAGCCTTTGGCTGAATATTGTTTTGAGAAAGAAAGAGTGATATGAGATACAGATGTACAGATATAGATATATCATCACAGAAATTGAACAGATAAGAACAAAAAGAGAGTACCAGACAAGTAAGCTAAACAGGAGCCTGGAAGCATAATGTGACCCTGGAAAAAGCTAAAGAGAGAGCTTTTGGGTGTGCTGGGTAAAGATGATTGGGGGCTGTGAGCTAAGAAACTGCTCTTCTGTTCTTGGTTCCTCCTGTGTTCAGATACACAGGACTTTGTACATTCCTTCTAACTAAACAAAATTGCCTCAAAAGAAAATACCAAACTCCATCTATTTCTACTTCCAGCCAGAACAACCCCAATGCCCCAAACACTGGTTAGCTCTTCGGGTCAAAAAGGGGCAGCACTGGTGTTAGAGAATGGGATTCCATTTCCTAGGAGAGAGAGTGTGAACTGGTATTCCTACTGAACCAAAGTGGCACAAATAATGTCAGTGCTTGCAGAACTCAAAATTAGCCAGTGGGATTTAAAACGGAAGCTGGAGGCTTCAGAAAATAATTTAAAACAAGACCTGGAGGTTTCACAAAAATAACTTAAGCGGCTTCTGGAGGATTCTCAGAAAAGACTGAGGGTTGACTTGCAGGAGATCAAATCTCTGCTGAAGCAACTACTACAAAAGTATCCAGAGAGGTTGGGAAGCCCAGCAATAAAGCCCCCAGGTTGGAATGGCAAGACAGATCAAAAAGGTAGCCAGCAACCTGACTGCCATAGATTAGAAGTTTTCCCATGAAAGAGTGGAGACAAGACAAGGTTTAGCTAACCTGCAACTTGCTAAAAGAGATGAGCTGCAGCAAGGACTCAAGAATCTGAAAATTCAGCTTCAAAGGAAATCAAAGGGTCACAGATCACAATGGAAGGCAGCTGCCTGGATGACGATTTGGACAGGAGACTGAACAGTTACAACAGTTTTCTACCCCATTTGTAAACCACAGAGGCCCAGAGGGGAGAGGTCAGGCTGTCCCAGGTCCAGTGAGACAATAAAATACTATTGTGGAGGGGAAAAACTCCCTAGGAGGCTTATTTGGCTCAGTTCAACATTATAGTTCAAATCAGCAGCTGTGAAGATAGACAGAAAGGGGGGTTATTAGTACCGAACTTGGGAGTCCCAGCTATGATGATGCAGCAGAACTCATGCTCAGAAAAGAGATGGAGTTATCCAAACCTGGTACAAGCCCTTGACATACAGTTTGGAACGAGTCATCAAGCTGAGCTGGCCAGGACACAGCAAAGAGCTAGTAGGAGAGGGAAAGAAGAACCTCCTCTTTAACTCGTGTTCCTGATATATCCAAATACTACAGAGGCCTTCCAGAATAGACTGACAATGAACCAATGTATAGATGCTCAGCTGGAGTTGGACTTGCAGCTCAAGGTCAGCGAAAGGAGGCCAAAGATGCTCCAAGAGGCTGGGGGAAATTGCCACACAATTTGGATCTTTCCTTGCAGCAGTAGACCAGAAGAGGAAGCAGCCACTAGAGAGGGAGATGGAAGCCGATTGCCATGAGCCCGGTAAATCCAGCTCTGTGTGTAATATGTATGATGGACGAGGGATTCCAATCTGGTTCATGACCTCATTGAATGATTAGAAAACTGATACATTTGATTTGTAAAACAAGGGAAATTGAACAATGATGCTAAAACTGAAGGAAACAGATCAGCTAAATGCTGGTACTGTGACAAAACTGGCCACAAAAAGGATTGTTATAGCTTTAAGGCAAGTCAAAGCAAACTGTCAGAAGTGTCTCGTGAAACCCTCTCTCCCATTTTCAGAAACAGAGGAGCACCAAGCTGAAGGGGCAAATGTTGGTGGAGGTACAAGGATTAGCCCCACAAGCTTTTGTTTAGATCTGGGCAGGAAACCAACAATATTGGGAATTTGGCTAATAACTGTGTCATCAATGCCAGGAAAGGTGTCTAACCAATTCAGTTTGTGGAGATTCCCTTTAAAAAATATGGCCCAAGTCAAACAAATAGTTTGTAGGTAACTGGTTTGCAGTGAATGAGTTGTCCTGGTCCCAGGGATAGAAATGATTTTAACTGCTACGTGCTGTGGTAGCATTCCAGCAAGGGAGAGACAGAGAGTGGAGAATCTTAGCTGCTAAAGATCTTGTGGCTCTGAATCAAAAGGGAATGGATCCCTTGCCCTTTTGCTGACTGTTTCTGACAGGCAGCAAATAGTGAAAAGGGGAAACCATTTTAGGGGTTAGCAGGGTGTGATTTAGCCTTTTCAATGTTGAAATAGGCTATTGGGATTGCACATGACTTGGCCTATCCATGTTTCAAAACCGCTTTCCTATTGGACACAGATGATAGTGCTTACAGTTTGGGGAACAAGATTCTAGTATGGCTGCCCCCTGAATCTGAGAATGTAGCTGCAGAAGATGAAGCTGGAAGAGTTGTTATAGAGGTGACTGACCCATTTGAACAGAATGGACAGGGTCTGCCAGCCAGCAGATTCCACAAACACAATAGGTATTCCTCAGGGGCTGTGGAAAAACCCCCATTCTCCCCCCTTTGGTGGTTGAAAGGAAACCTGGGGAGAGAAAAGCCCCAAAGAGATTTGGGCGGGAATAAAATTGCTGTGGATTGGTGATATGAAAACATCTTGACAGAAAGATACTGCATATATATAAATCACTAACCATTAATTATTTTTAATTTGTTTTCTTTCTGTTTGGGATGGGTTGTTGGGTGTCACCATTTTAGGCCTCATCAGAAGAATGAGTGATGCTGAGGTGGGTGATGTTATTATGAGTTGGGTATAACCCTGTTATGGGTTGAGTTAAAATCCCATTGAGACTGATAGATGTGAACTCATCCTTCAGTTAACATTACTTCAGTGCTTGATTTGTGGCAGGGCTTGCTCAGGTTGAGCCCCGGCACCTCTAGGCTTGGTAGTTCATAGCCCCGGCACTTCTGGGCTTGCTGCATCAGTTATGAATGTAAAAAAATTGCTTTAGCCCGGCACCTAATTGCTTGAGCTCTGGCACGTCAAGCACTGCAGAACTGTAAGCATAAGCCCCAACCTAAGACCAAAGGTGCATAGGATCATGCCCAGGAACTTTTGGCTGATTATTGTTATGGGTATATGTGCTGAGGGTGCGGTGGAGGCAGAAGAGAGATCACAGGAACTGAGGGTATGTCTATACTACCCACCAGATCGGTGGGCAGCAATCAATCCTGTGGGGGTCTATTTATCGCATCTAGTCTAGACGTGATAAATCAACTCCAGAGTGCTCTCCCGTCGACTCCTGTACTCCACTGCCGTGAGAGGTACAGGCAGAGTCGACAGGGGAGTGGCAGCAGTCGACTCACCACAGTGAAGACACCGCTGTGAGTAGGTCTAAGTACGTTGACTTCATCTACGTTATTCACGTAACTGAAGTTGCGTAACTTAGATCGATCCCCCCGCCCCCCTCCCAGAGTAGACCAGGCCTGAGAAAAGAAGAACAGAGAGGAGAAGGCAAAAAAGCCAAGCAGGAGCCTGCAAGCCCAGTATGATTCTGGAAAAAGCTAGAGAGAGCTTTTGGGTCTGGTGTAGGCTAAAGAGGCTTGGGGACTGTAAGCTAAGAAACTGTTCCTTTTGTTCTTAGTTCCTTCTGTGTTCAGAGACACAGGACTTTGTACATTCCTTATAAATAAAGAAGATCACATCAAAGAAAATACCAGACTCCGTTAATTTCTACTTCCAACTAGGACAGGGCCCCAGACTTTGACTAGCCTCTCTGGTTGAAAAGGGGCAACAGTATGTAAGACTATGGTAGAGAAAAGTATTTTTGCCATAAATCTGTTTTAGCCTAGCTGTTCAGTGAGTAATGGATGAGTGATCTGTATGATACAGTCAGAATGCCCTATGATAAAAATGAGGTATTGATTCAGGGAGATTTTAATTTAGATTAGTTCACTTAAATTGAGTAATAAATTGAATGGGACTCTACAGGGCTCACATTCAAAATGAGTTATCATGGTACCAAAATGAAACCTTAGGCAAGCAATAATTTTAACTGTGGCCCTTACCTAAGTCACCTCTTTGAAATGATCGGATCTGTACAAATAATTTGGACAAGTGTATGAGTGATGTTATTTCTCTGAATGACTGATTGGTGCATGACCTCCATAAGAAAGAAAAGAAAAGGCAAAAATAAAATGTCTACCTAGAATAAATTAGGAAGAAAATCATCAATAATATTGGTACCATAATACATTAAGAACTCCCTATGTGCCTAATATTTTGTTAAATATACATATTTCTTTCAAAAGTTTTTTTCCTTCCCAGGGAGGTTTTAAATTAGTTATTCTTATGGATAATACTTTTTACATTGTAGATATTTTCATTGTTTGCTAAGATGTTCTGCACTGTTTTATTCTTACTTTGCAGTACATATTTTTCATGTCTACACCATATGCATTGTATATATACATACACGTATAGAGGCCCTGATTTTTGTTTTTGCAGGTGGATGCTTTTGAAGAGGTGTGTGTGTTTGGGGGGGGCACTCTGCCAGTTTTGGGGGGAGGTTATTTTCAGCATATGTATATGCTTCTTTCATATTCTAGTTATTGAATATGTGTCTATCATTGGTATCTTTACTATTTTAATACTGATTCAATTGTTCTGAACTACATAATTATATTCTCCTTAATTACAGTATATTAAAATAATTGAAATCACCTAAAAGCTGTCTTCACTAACATCCCAGTTTAAAGCATTATGTCTCATTGTAGCTTTCTGGATGAAACTGTCAGCAATCTTATTTATATCTAGGTTCCCTGATATTATTTTGATGCACGTTAAGGACAGCTACATTATTCAGTTGCATCTGTCCCACTGATGACTGGAGATAATTTTTAAGTCTTCTGAAGCTGGAGAGTGAGTTTGGGATGATACAGGCACAGTGAGAAGGATTCTTATGAATTTGCAGTATTCTGGAAACATAGTGCTTCCAAAGTACTGCAAATGACTCCAAGATCTCATTCTTGATGGTAACAGCTAATTTAGGCACCATCGTTTTGTATGTATAGTTGGGATTATATTTTGCCAGTGTGCATTATTTTGCATTTAACAGTGAATTTCATCTGCCATTTTGTTGCCAAGTCACCCAGGTTTGTGAGATCCCTTTGTAACTCTTTGGACTTAGCTATCTTGAGTAATTCTGCATCATCTGTAAACTTGGCCACCTCACTGTTTACCCCTTTTTCCAGATCATTTATGAATAGGTTGAACGGGACTGGTCCCAGACCAGTAAAAGGCCTTTGGGGGAACGCCACTATTTACTTCTCTCCATTCTGAAAATGGACCATTGATTCCTACCCTTTGTTTCCTATCTTTAAACTGGAGTGCCTGGGAATGCTTTCAGGATCATCTAATTATCCTTAATTTAATTTAATGACAAGCCTTTTGTTATTTTAATCACCCTGCCTCTGTTTATAAGCAAACACCCTGACCCAAGGGCAGAAGCTGGGAGCAGCACAGAACTCATCACATTCCACACTCAAGCTCTGGCTCCTGGGTGCTGAGCACCCACTATTTTTTCCTGTGGGTGGTTGAGCCCCGGAGCACCTATGGAGTTGGCGCCTGTGTATGATTCCCTGTCATTCCATTTTTAAAGACTCCAGTTCCTGCTCTGACAACCATTATTAAATGCTTCTTAAGACCTATTCTCTGCCGTTTATCCATTTCTCTTTCTATTATTGAATTTATTTTCTACATGTATTAGATTGGGGATACAAGTTTCTAAAGTAGATAGCAGAGCTGGGTAAAGAATGATTCCGTTTCTCTTCTACTTTTTCCATGATAATCACTTGCTATTTAATCTCTATCTTATTTCTTTCCCCCCCCTCTCTTTTTTCTTTTTAATAAGTTGTCATCTTAGAACTAAGGCTCTTTGTTAAAGGCTTAACTTGCTAGACATTCTGCAGATGCTTTGGGGCATTTAAACTCAGTGAATTAACAATATTTTTCCAGTGAATACGCAGTGCATGCTGAAAATAACTTGCTTAAATTAAACAGGTCCAGCTTTATCACAAAAGAAGGTATCCATTGAATGAAAGTATTCAGACTGAACCTTTCAGTGTAAGGCACGTAAACGTTTAATCTCTACATCAGTGGTGGGCAACCTGCAGCACGTCAGGGCAATCTGCTGGCGGGCCACAAGACAGTTAGTTTACATGAATCGTCTGCAGGCACGGCTGCCCACAGCGCCCAGTGGCCATGGTTTGCCATTCTCAGCCAGTGTTGCCCACCTGCAGACGGTCGATGTAAACTGTCTCGTGGCCCACCAGTGGATTACCCTGACGGGCTGCGTGAGGCCTGCTGGCCGCAGATTGCCCACCACTGCTCTGCATGCTGCAAAATATATTGCATGCCTTCAGTATTCTTTGGTGATCATATAAACAAGCTACCAATAACATCAAAACATGGTTTCAATATATAGAAATGCTTTCTCATTGTGTAAATCCACATCTTGTCCAAGTATTTTCCTGTATTGCTTTGGTATATAGTACTATATGAGAAATATTTTATCCCAATATATTTTATTCCACTCACATCCCAGCTCTCCAGACTCCATCATGAGCAGAGAACGTCTGTCTTATATTTCATATATACAAAGCATTATGAGCATATCAGCCCTAACCATCTCCACTGCAATATCTGCTCAAAGCTACATGGGAAGAGAAACAGGACACTGAGGCTGGAGTTTGCTTTTGGAAATGCATTGGACCTTTTGGGGCCCTGTCTCTTTAAACATTTGCCCTATACTTAGCATGATTTACAGCTAGGAGGTCTCTGGACAGCAGCTCTTGGGCTCATCATACACTTGGTATTCATTTGGAGGAAGTAACTGGTAACAGAAGCTTTCTGCTCAGAACAACCTGATGAAATAAGTCTGGAGAAACTAAATCTATCCCTCACTCTGGAAACTAGGATCTGTTAAAGTTGAAAGTGGAGCTGAAAAATGACCAAGGCTGGAGAATTCAGCCACTTACCCTAACAACTGTGCCCACAACCATGGAGACCATTTAAAACACAGGACGCAAGTAGAAAAACTCCCACAAAAAAAGCCTTATGCCATTGTGAATCAAGTTCCAGGAGAAGAGTTCTCTCCCCATGTAAAGAAGCACTGAGTTCTTAAGCTTCTATATTTCTGTGATCGTGCTCACACTGGGTGAGGAGATTAAGAAAATGCTAATTGTTGTTGTTTAGTGAAAAGTATTCCAGAAGATGAAGTCTGAGGTCACATATTCTTTCCAGAAAGAGGCGTATTTCACTCCATATTTCCTGTGGACTAAGATCTTTGAAATAACAAAACATACTCAAGAATGTGTAGGCAGAGATATGGGGGGTCCTAAGGATGAGCACTAACTGTAATCAGAAGGGGGGCAGAATAGCAAACTTATCCCCAAAGCACCCCACAGCTGAAAGATAGGGATATCCAGGCTCTGAGCACAAGTATTAGAATCAGAATTGCTGTGTTTATTCCTGTTTCCGATATAGATTCCTTCAGCAGACACAAACAAATAACTCAAATCAATATTTTAAAACTTTGGTGCCTAAGGTTAGGCACCTAAATCCCTATTTAGGTGCCTAGATTAAAGCGGGCTAATTTTTCAGAGTCATTGAACACCTGTAACTCCCAGTGGTTTCATTGAAAGCTTCAAGTTCTCAGCACCTCTGAAAACTCGGCCCACTTTTATTTAGGTGCCTCAATAAAAGTATTGCCCCTTTTTGATCTGAGTGGCTAGTCAAAGTTTGGGGCCCTGGGGACATTCCTGTTGGAAGTAGAAATTGAAGGAGTCTAGTATTATCTTTGATGCAGTCTTGTTTATTTATAAGGAATGTACCAAATCTGGCTTTTCCAACACCAGAAGAACCAAGAACAAAAGGAGCAGTTTTGTAACTTATAGCCCCAAGCCTCTTTAGTCAACATCAAATCCAAAAGTTCTCTCTAAGTCCTGGTCTACACTACAAAATTACAAAATTCAATATAACTACATTGCTCAGGGGTGTGAATAATCCACACCCTGATTCACTTAGTTATACTGATCTAAGTGCAGTGTAGACAGAACTATGTCAGCAGGACTGCTTCTCTTGCCAACATAGCTACAGCCTCTCATGAAGGTGGATTAACTAAAATGATGGGAAAAGCTCTGTCCCATCAGTTAAGAGCAGCTGCGTTGATGCAGTGTTTTCAGTGTAGCCCTGCCCTAGATTTCCAGTTCTTTTTGCCTCTGCCTCTCTCTCAATAAAGTTCAAAAAAGAACTAGATAAGTTCATGGAGGGTAGGTCCATCAATGGCTATTAGCCAGGATGGACAAGGATGGTGTCCCTAGCCTCTGTTTGCCAGAAGCTGGGAATGGGCAACAGGGGATGGATCACTTGATGATTACCTGTTCTGTTCATTCCCTCTGGGGCACCTGGCATATCAGAAGACAGGATACTGGGTTAGATGGACTTTTGGCCATTCTTATGTTCTATGTTCTTATGTTCTCTGTTTTCTCAGTTTCTGTGTGATCTGCCTCTCTGCCCCCACAACAAACCTGGTCACCGTGCCCCTGCCCATGGTGCTGGTTTCTAGGCAAACTCTATTAAGCCTTATTTTTGGTATGCCCCCTTAAGTAGTTCTTACAACTATCTTAAGTGAAGGGTGTGTTCACACATCAATTGGAATGAGGTTTTAACTCCGCCTATAACAAGGTTTCACTCAGCTCATAACAATGGATTTAAGTGCCTCGTTTTAGGACTTGTCTATACTACAGGTTATGTCAGAATAATTTATGTTGCTCAGGGGTGTGAATAAACCACCGCATTGAGTGATGTAAATTACACCAACCTATGCGCCAGTGTGGCCAGCACTATGTCGGTGGGAGAGCTTCTCCCGCCGACATAGCTACCGCCTCTTACGGAGGTGGTTTTATTATGCCAACGGAGAGTTCTCTCCCATCAGCATAGAACGTCTGCACCAGATGCCCCGCAATGGCACAGTTGGGGGCAGGGCAGCTGTGCCACTGTAGCAAGTCTAGTGTAGATTAGCCCTTAGCCTGAAGTGTGTGACCGTAATCACTTTGGTTGTATCTCCGTCACATTGTCCCTAGAATGGGGATAATAATACTTACACAGGAGGTTTATGAGTATTAATTAGATAACGTTCATACAGCTCATTTGAGATGTAATATTTAGTATTTACCTAGTCCTTTATTGAACTAAGTAATTAGTGGTGGTGTGGACTCTGAAAGCCTTCATAAAGTTGAACTCACTATTGTCACTTAAGTAATGATGGAGGTGATGATGGAATTAAATTTTATCATTATTATTAACTGGAGGATTTGACCTTTACGCACATTCTGAAACACTACACTTTTTCTGTGTTGTTTTCTTAAACAATCAAAAATAACTAAGGGAAAGAAGACGCCATCTTTCCCCACTAACAGAATTCATAGGCAGAGGCTGTTTAATCTCTGTTTTACAGCCTTCCATGTCTGACTGGGGAACAAGTGTATCCAAGATACAGATTTGACAAACAATAACTTCTCTCTGTGATGGCTTGAAAGGGGAATTGGAGAGTGATTCTGACAAAAAGTCATGCTTTACTTGTGACTGTGACAGTAACATCTGCTTTAGGGTTGTTGTTTATTTTTAAGCAACTGGGTCTTTCAAACTACAAATGGGGAATAGTGTTGGCATTAATCAACCCACTGCTTTGCAGTGCCCAGATAAGTTTATGGATGTGCTTCTCAGAGGAACTAATCCGTGTATGATGGTACTTTTCCTCCAAGATCCACAGCATCAGCAGCAAGTAATGCATGATGTCCTTGAAATTGCTAGGTTTCCGTCAGTGATAGGAGCAATAGACTGCACACATATAGCAATTAGAGCACCACTAGAAAATGAGATTAGTTATAGAAGAGAAAATCCGCTCATCCTCTTAAAATGCAGGTGGCGTATACTGCCAAATAGAAAATAACTGATGCTGTTGCCAAGTTACCAGGATCATGTCATGATTCATACAGCAGACAGGAAAATTAGTAAATGCTCTTGAAACTGAAAATATTTTAAAGGGCTATTTTATCTATATTTTAATAATAAAACGAATATGATGCATTTGTTATTTTCCCCAAAATGATTTTAAGAGTGCAGTTTCATAGCATCAGAATCATGCAACATTACATTATAATGAAGCATATATAGTAAATTCACCAGAGCTGTAAATAAACAAAAGATTGACATTCCAAAATGAGACTCAGATGTCTGGATAAATCTGGTAGAATTCGGCACCTTAATATAGCCTCCCCTAAAGATTTATAAGATGTTTGCATGCACCTCATATACACAACATCACAGGTAGCCATGAACTTTGTCTCATGAAGGCTGGGGAGGAGGGTGAAATTATTTTATCAAATGGGAATATTTTAATTATCTAGATCAGATGACTTGAAAAGCCCATAATCCAGCAATATTATTATTATTATTATTACAAGTACAAAATCACAAAAATGGTTTATTGCAGTAAAACATTTGATACACCTTCAAATGCGCTTTTTTTCATATTTATTGCAAGACAAAGTTTAGTAAACACTTATGGCGGATTTTCAAAGACACAGTTGGCGGTTAGGCTCCTAACTCACACTGACATTTGATAGACAAGGTCTTCATGTTTGAGGCCCCAGACCTGAAGAAGAACTCTGTGTAAGCACAAAAGTTTGTCTCTCTCACCCATAGAAGTTGGTCCAATAGAAGATATTACCTCACCCACCTTGTCTCTCTAATAACCTGGGACCAGCACAGCAACAAAAACACTGCATATTGACGTTTGATGGTAGTTACATGTCCAATGGCCATTTCTACCTTTGAAAATGTCCCCCATATCTGTAATATATACAGGGTCCATATTTTCAAAAGTTATGAGTTATTTTGAGTGCACAACTTGAGACACTTTAAAAGGATTTAATTTTCAGAGGGCAGGTGCTCAGTACTTTTTGAAAATCAGGGCTCTTTAAGGAAGTTGTTCTCAACCAGGGGTACGCATAACCCTGGGTGTACCACAGGTCTTCCATGCGGTAGATCAACTCATCTTGATATTTGCCTAGTTCTACAACAGACCACATAAAAAGCACTAGCAAAGTCAGTACAAACTAAAATTTCATACAGACTACAACTGTTTAGGCTTCTCTATATACTATCCACTGAAATATAAGTACAATATTTATATTCCAAATGATTTATTTTATAATTATATGGTAAAAATGCGAAAGTAATCAATTTTTCAGTAATAATGTGCTGTGACACTTTTGTCTTTTTATGTCTCATTTTGTATGCAAGTACTTTTTAACTGAGGTGAAACTTGGGGTACGCAAGACAAATCAGACTCCTGAAAGGGGTACAATAGTCTGGAAAGGCTGAGAGCTCCCCAAATCTCTAGTCGCTTTTTAAAATTTAGAATATATATATTTGCTGTTACATATTCTAATATTCTATGTATGTAAACACAGAAATAGAAACCACAGGTTAAATGAGATTCAAAGATATTATGAATAAAATTAACCCCTTTCCTCCCAAAACATTAGAACTAGGGTTGTCAAGCGATTACAAAAATTAAACATGATTAATTACGTGCTGTTAAACAATAATAGAATACCATTTTTATTTAAATATTTTTGGATGTTTTCTACATTTTCAAATATATTGATTTCAATAACCACACAGAATACAAAGTGTACAGTGCTCACTTTGTACTTATTTTTCATTACAATATTTGCACTGTAAAAAACAAAAGAAATAGTATTTTTCAATTCACCTAATAGAAGTACTGTAGTGCAATCTCTTTATCATGAAAGTTGAATTTACCAATGTAGAATTATGTACAAAAAAACCCCTGCATTCAAAAATAAAACAATGTAAAACTTTAGAGCCTAGACATCTACTCAGTCCTACTTCAGCCAATCGCTCAAACAAGTTTGGTTACAATTTGCAGGAGATATTGCTGCTTGCTTCTTGTTTACAATGTCACCTGAAAGTGAGAACAGGCATTCACATGGCATTGTTGTAGCCAGCATCGCAAGATGTGCCAGATGTACTAAAGATTCATATGTCCCTTCATGATTCAACCACCATTCTAGACAACATGCATCCATGCCGATGACGGGTTCTGCTCAATAATGATCCAAAGCAGAGCGGACTGACGCATGTTCATTTTCATCATCTGAGTCAGATGCCACCAGCAGAAGGTTGATTTTCTTTTCTGGTGGTTCGGGTGCTGTAGTTTCCACATCCAGTTCCTCTTTTAAGACTTCTGAAAGCATGCTCCACAGCTTGTCCCTCTCAGATTTTGGATGGCACTTCAGTTTCTTAAACCTTGGGTCAAGTGCTGTAGCTATTTTTAGAAATCTCATATTGGTACCTTCTTTGCATTTTGTCAAATATGCTGTCAAAGTGTTCTTAAAACGAACATGTGCTGGGTCATCATCCAAGACTACTATAACATGAAATATATGGCAGAATGTGGGTAAAACTGAACAGGAGACATACAATTCTCCCCCAAGGAGTTCAGTTACAAATTTAATTAATGCATTATTTTTTTAATGAGTATCATCAGCATGTAAGCATGTCCTCTGAAATGGTGGCTGATGATGAAGGGGCATGCAAATGTTTAGCATATCTGGCACATAAATACCTTGCAACACCGGCTACAAAAGTGCCATGCGAACGCCTGTTCTCACTTTCAGGTGACATTGTAAATCAGAAGCAGGCAGCAGTATCTCCCGTAAATGTAAACACATTTGTTTGTCTTAGCGATTGGCTGAACAAGACGTAGGACCGAGTGGACTTGTAGGCTCTAAAGTTTTACATTGTTTTGCTGTTGAGTGCAATTATGTAACAAAAAAATCTACATTTGTAAGTTACACTTTCACAATAAAGAGATTTCACTACAGTACATGTACAAGGTGAATTGAAAAATATTATGTCTTTTGTTTATCATTTTTACAGTGCAAATATTTGTAACTAAAAATAATAAGATAAAGTGAGCACTGTACACTTTGTATTCTTTGTTATAACAGAAAAAAATATATTTGAAAATGTAGAAAAACATCCAAAAATATTTAATAAATTTCAGTTGATATTCAGTTGGTTTAACAGTGCAATTAATCATGATTAATTTTTTTAATCTCAATTAATTTTTTGAGTTAGTCACGTGCATTAACTGCGATTAATCGACAGCCCTAATTAGAACATAAAATATTTAATTCTAAGGAATATCTTTGGATACTAATGTTCGTCAGCACACAGAGATTAAATATGCTCATATACATTGGTTAGTCTCTAAGGTGCCACTAGTACTCCTTTTCTTTTTTGAAAATACATTCAGTTACTCATGGGGAGTAAATCTTCACAAGATTTTTGAGTGGAATTTTCAAAGGGGTCTAAAGTAAGTAGCTGCTCAACTCAATAGGAACCACATGACTAACACCCTGTATTCTATACTGAATGCCAGTCACTGTATGTTTGGTGGACTCACGTAGCTCGAAGACATTAAAGAGCACATTTTGAAAGGGTTCTCAACCTAGCTGCATTTTGGGCACACCATCACTTGTATGCTCTCACTTGTGTAGGTGGATGTTAGAGATTTCATGCACATGTGTCTGATTTACCCTTGATTTAAAAATACCTATTCTGTCATTTGACTGCAGACATGTTAGTGTGTACAAACGTGCATGATCAGAGTGTCCATATTTTGAAAATTTGGCTCTTAAGCATTCATAATAAAATGGGATAGTCTGAAAATTACTTTTATTCCATTAAAAAACAAAACAGACACAACCCCTCCTCCCTACATTCTCACAGCTCCCATTGGCTGGGAACGGTGAACTGCAGCCACTGGGAGCTGCAAGGGGCTGTGCCTGCAGACGGTTAAGCTAAACAAAATGTTTCACAGCCCGCCAGTGGATTACCCTGATGGTACATGTGCTAAAGGTTGCTGACCCCTGGTCCAGACAGACACTTAGGCCTGGTCTACACTGGGGGAGGGGGGTGTCGACATAAGTTACACAACTTCAGCTACGTGAATAACTACTTACATTGAAGATACCATGGTAGGTCACTATGGTAGGTCAACTGCTGACGCTCCCCTGTTGACTCTGCCTACGCTTCTTTCTCCAGTGGAGTATCGGAGTTGACAGGAGAGTGCTTAGTGGTCGATTTATCGCGTCTTCACTAGACATGATATATCGACCCCCGCTGGATCGATCGCTCCGGACGTAAGTGTAGACCTTAATGTCTGGCAGATTTAGACCCCAGGTGTGATTTAGACCCCAGCTTTCTGCAAACTGAGTGTTCATGTAGATAATCCCAAAGTTAATAGGAACCATCCATAGGGGAAGCTGCTAGTCAAGATGTGTAAAGGTATCTAAATCTGTCCCTCAGAGCATCTTGCAGTGCTGTGCATAGCAAAAATGGAAAGAATAATAGTCACTTAATTGAAAAGCACAGATTAAATTTCATTTTGTAAACTCTAGAATAAGTTTAATAACATAGAGAAAAAGTGAGAATGCTCTGGCGCTTATTGACCACTTACCTTTTCAGATAAATTAGCTTTGCATTCACTACCTCATCCCCTTAATTGCACCTAAACTGTAGTATGGTCTTCCTAAATTAGCTGAGTTAGCAGCTACCCCAGTCTTCTCAAAGCACCTCTACTGCTGGTGGAAAAGAAATTGCATAGAAACTGCATGGTATGTAACTGCTGATTAAAGCCCATAACCTCAAAAGTGCGTTAGGGGCCTAAATACCCTTTGAGAATCTGGGCCTAGATTATTAAAATGTATCCCTTGTGTAGAAGAAAACATAAGAAGTCTATGGTCCTGATTCTCAAAGAAATCTGTGATGTCACTGGGACACCACACACCTGGAAGGGACCATCTACTCAGATCCCTTTGCAGGATCAGGGCCCTAGTAAATGAATTATTCTGAATTGTTATGACAATTAAGATAGCACCACTATATATAAATATATTTTTCACTGAACAGTCAGGTAAGCTACAAACCTATGTACAGCATAGACTTCCTTTCATTGGTAGTTTGCAGGTTTAAATCCAGATTGAAATCCCATTGAATTCACTAGGAGTCTTTCCATGGACTTCAGAGGGCTTTGGCTCAAGCTCTTGGTGAGAAAGCTTCAAGTAAAATTTACTATAGATTGCAGAGTGTGATATTTCGTAATATGATCAAATCAAAAGTTATTTTAACTGACACAATTGAAGGCAGTTCCACTAAACGGAGCTATTTCCTTTCCAAATATTAACTTTCTACTCCCAACTGTTTTAGAACTAGAGCTGTTCAAAAGAGTCAGAGGATTTTTTTCTTTAATGGGGAAAAATGTATTTTTCTCACCACATGACTAATTTTCAAGAACAGTTTAATTGATTTTCCTCCAGCTTCCTCAGTGTGAATTTTTTTTTAGGGAGAGACCAAGCTCTGAAGATTTCATCCTGAGAAGTGAAAAACTTTTCAAATGTTAGAAGCACCTGAAAACAGGACAGGAGATGGAGATGCTTTTATGACCCATATGGGATCGAATGCTGCTATAACATTGATATGACACTGTAAGAATGTGTGTCATTCTCCTTGTTAGCAGTAAAGCAAGATGGCAGAGACACTGCTCTAACCAAATCTGGTGACGTCTGAGAGAGTAGGTCAATTACCTTAGGCATCATTGTATTTAGGAATGTAAGATGGATTTCCTTGTTGAATTTATGTTTATTTCAGCATCGTGCCATTTTGTAAAAGCTTTCAGTAGAATGGAATTGATCCCCAACTGTTCGCAATAATTGAATATTTTCATAGGCTCTCTCTTTTTATCAATATCTGTATTTCCTGGTCATGAAAAGGCAGTTCGGCCAAGCAAAGCAACAGCAACATTTACACACCGCCTAAGTGACAACACAATGTACTTGAGTCAGAAACAAATAGAATTTGGAATTTATTTGGATTCACCTTTCTCCTTCCGAGGGAGTTCTGAGGGCACAGCAATTACAAAACCAAGCCTGGGTGTTTATAACAAATGACGTTATGGTACCTTGAATATCAAACACTCTTACTATGGTGTTCTGTGAGCTTATAGACAGGGAATAATCTGAAATACTGAAAAGAAAAAAAAATATGGGCATGGATGCAAATTTAGTTTGATCTTATAGGAACATTCTTCACGACTTATCCTGAACTGTGGCATGCTATTAGATAGCTATTGCATTCTACCCCAGAAGCTGATGTATTTCAGAGGTGGAGGAAAGTTAATACTGGTTGAAAAATTTTGTCAGAACTTTCTTTTAATGGAAAATTGGGTTTTTAATCAAATGGAAGATGTCATGGAAATTGTGTACTTTCCTTGTGTACTTTCATTTATCAAACAATTAAAAATCCCCAAATTGAAAAATGTTCAGTGAAAAAACAGCAAAAAAAGGGGTTTTACTTTTTTGTGTGAAAAATCAAACATTTTCAGGGTAATTTCCCCCTGTCCCCCAACCAGCTATAATTAAAGTGATTGTTGAATATATACTGTGTGGACATGATGTTCCTCTTAACCTGCTGGAAAGCGATTGGCCAGGCGTTAGTGAAATTGTTTCTGATTGACACTGGCATATATATACACATACAATATAAGTGTTAGATATTGTTCCATAGAAGTGCCTGCCAACCTCATTCCAGTCTAGTGACAGCATGCCCGAAGTAGGCATTTTTACTTCAGCATCACCTGTCATTATAAAACGATTGCTGCTTCCTTCTGTATCTTATTATTTTCTTGCTGTCATTTGCAGTCAAAAGTCCATCCATCACCGTTTCCTTTGATGATTGCTAGAGTTCCTGCTCCAGGATCATACTGTCGGCTTGTCATCCTGAATGTGGAATAATATGTCACCTTCCACTGTGGTTGGGATTTCTAGAAGCTCAAGAGCTGTAGAGTCAATGCTGAAGCTGATAAGCATGTGGAGGAAAACAGCCCTTATCTCTCCCAGTTTCTATTTATTTGATTGTCTCTTTGGTCATTGTGTCTTCTATCCCCATGCCCCTGTTGCCAGCTTGATAGAATTTCTTATCGAGGGATCCCTTTTGCAAGAATTGAACATGATTATATTTACCCCTATTGTCTACAGTTAGCAGGAAAACATCAACCTATTTGTGTCAATTTTATTTTCTAAGTAAATACCAGCAAAATGGTGGTGGGAATACCTAACACAATTGAGTTTTCTTTAACTTACATTTTAAAAAATGTTTGCCTGAGTCCTTTTCTATTTTTTATCAGCATGTTTTGAAGGATAGTTTTGTGTACAAATAAGTGGAAGCCAATATCAAACAAAAATATCCTTGTCAAGTATATTAATCATTGTCAAATGCACTAATCACACAAGGTGGTGATACATTACAGCTACTTGGATCAGATATAGCACCCACCCGTGCAACAGGGAGTCAGATACATATCTGGCTGTGAACCTAGTTGAGGAGTAATGGATTCAGGGACTAGAGCTGATTTAAATTTGCAATTATCAAATACATTTAGAAACAACATGCCACAATATCCCCTAGATAATCAGCATCCTTTCTCAGGTGTATTACTTAGGGATAGACTCTATTTGGGCCTGAGTAGATGCATAAGGAATTTTCCTTCACTGTTTTGGCAGACCTGTGCAGTAGTCAGCTAAAATTCCAGCTATATTGCTTCCAGGGAAGGCAATAATGGTACACTTTGCACACTGCCACTATAGCTAGTTTCCTCAAGAGGGGCAGGGTAAGAGCAGAGAGTCAGAGCTTCACCCATCCCTTCCGCTCATACCAGTGGAGCGAGCTGGTATGGGGGCTATAAGCTATATTGTGCAACATAGCAGTTCAACGCTTGCATCAGGTGCATTTCCTCAGAGTTGTTCAGAATTCCTCCAGGAAGTCCTGCTGAAGTGCAGCTTCTCCACCTCACACCCTAACCAGGCTGTGGCCAATATGCTTGTTATATGTACCTTTAGTACTCAGCCACCTGGCTCCTCAAAAGGAAGGATATGAAATAGTGCAGATACATTTTTATTTAATAGTATCTAAAATATTCACACATGGAAAGCTTCAGGCTATGACTTCACAGAAATGAAGTTGGGGAGGAGTTCCACATAGGTGAGGTGGTGTTGCAGGAGTAACGAAACTGAGACAAGTTCTGCCCCCAGTAGAACCAACTCCATTTATTTCAATTTGGCCTTGCACCTAATCAGAGTTGTTTGCATAAGTAGTAAAAGTGAGAAACTACAAGAAGAGAGGAGCAAGACAAAGTATACAGAAAGCAGAGAATGGGAATGTCCCATACCATCACTAATTTTCCTAACTCCCTGGAACACAATTGTGGCATTTAACCCTGACCTACCCAATGACAGGGGTTAGATCAGGGGTGGGCAAACTACAGCCCAGGGGCCGCATCCAGCCCTTCAGACGTTTTAATCCGGCCCTTGAGCTCCTGCCGGGGAGTGGGGTCTGGGGCTTGCCCTGCTTCGGTGCTCTAGATGGGGCATGCCCCGCTCCGCATGTGCCGTGGCTTCACGTGGCTCCTGGAAGCAGCGGCATGTCCCCACTCTGGCTGCTATGCATAGGGGCAGGCAGGGGGCTCTGCACAGGAACCAGTGCCAATGGGAGCTGCCTGCCGCGTAGGAGCCGGAGGGGGGCAGGCTGCTGCTTCTGGGAGCTGCTTGAGGTAAGTGCCGCTTGGATCCTGCACCCCAGACCTCCTCCCCATGCCCCAACCCCCTGCCCTCTGAACCCCTTGGTCCCAGTCTGGAGCCCCCTCCTGTACTCCCAACCTCCCAGCCCCACCCCAGAGCCCTCTCCACCAGCTGGAACCCTCACCCGTCCCCCCCCACACCCCAACCCCCAATTTTGTGAGCATTCATGGCCTGCCAAACAATTTCCATACCCAGATGTGGCCCTTGGGCCAAAAAGTTTGCCCACTCCTGGGTTAGATCTATACACCTTAATCAACACTATGATCAGAATGAATGTCACTATTAATGGAATGAAGAGGACAGATGGAACAGAAAGCCATATAGGATTTCACCTATAATATTACTATTCCTAAGCATACAAAAATCATGAGCCAGGCTCCGGAAAATCATGAAATTGGCTTAAAAATCACAAGATTAAAAAACAATGTACTTGGGTTCTTTTTATTTACCTTCTGGCATTTGAGTCTCTAGGAGGCATTTGAGTCACATTTTCAAGCTTTCCCCTGAAATCATGAAGGCTAGAAACTTGCATTTTAAAAAAATGAAAGCTGAGATTCTCACTGAATCACTTGTCTCCAGGAGCTTGGGCTTTAAGTAAAACCTAAGGTATGGCAAGACTAGATGAAATCACAAGAGCTGGCAACATTTTACTTGCTAAGGCTAACAAGAAGCTAATCTTGGTCTCACTGAAGTAAATGGTGAAACTATGAGTTACTTTAGTGGAAGCAGGTTTGGGATCAAATATTGTTGCTGTCAGATCCACATTCCCAGTTCCTAAGCTTCTCTTCCCCCCTGCTATGGTTATTAAATATCCAGTAATGTCACTAGAATGTTTATTGATTAGATAAGTGCTAAAGGAATGTAAGGCCCAATACGCTCCTTTTCCGTAGTTTTAGTTTTATTATTATTTTCTCTATTTTGTTGAGTAGCTTCAGCAACTCTCTAAGTTTCTCAAGAGGTAAACTACAGAGGCTACAAACACTGTCAGTTTTAGTGCCTGGTTTTCTCCAGACAATTTGACATCCTCCAGAAGCATTCTTTGACTGATATACTGCCATAGAAGTTCAAGTTTCAAATAGAAGTTCATCATTATTTCACAGCCTCTGGGGCAGGAAACAGCACGGTTAGAAAAATACCCTTCTCCATTCTCATTATGTTTCTGTTCACTGAGCCACATTCTGCTTTCAGTTATAGCTGTGGAAATTATGAATAATTCCACTGAAGTCCCTGGACTCATGACAGCTAGAACAGAATTTGACTCACTATCTTTCCATTCACCTGTAATTTTCAGCTCTTGTTTTTTCCTTTTGTCTTTTCTGTTTTATGCTGTGCTCTGTTGTTTCCTCCCTCCCCCCCCTACCTCCATCAACAGCCTTTCCATGCTTCCACCTCTTCACTGTAGCACCAGTTTCATCTGACTTACTTTCGAGATTTGAGCCATTGGTTGTGCTGGTTATTAATGACCAGTTGGTAGCCGGCCAATCTGACAACAGATTCTGCAAATATTTGCTCTAAGCCTGTCTACTGATGAAGGGGTCAATTGAAGTGCAGGGCTTAGCGAAAAGGTTTATTAACATTTAAGTGACCCAACTGCCCTGAGAATATCTTTTATTTGTCCTGACATCTTCACCATCAGCAAGAATGTCAAAGTGTTCATCGTTGAATTCCTTTCTGTGTTTTTTATGGGAAAAGTAAAAATAAGGATTTAGCTGCAGACAGATTATAAACAAGTGCTAATAAACGATGGTCACATAAATACCACCCTATACCGGAAACCTACTGACCACTATACTTACCTATATGCCTCCAGCTTTCATTCAGACCACACCACACGATCCATTGTCTACAGCCAAGCTCTACGATACGACATCATTTGCTCCAACCCCTCAGACAGAGACAAACACCTACAAGATCTCTATCAAGTGTTCTTACAACTATAATACCCACCTGCTGAATTGAAGAAACAGATGGACAGAGCCAGAAGAGTACCCAGAAGTTACCTATTACAGGACAGGCCCAACAAAGAAAATAGCCATCTAGCCATCACCTTCAGCCCCCAACTAAAACCCCTCCAACGCATCATCGAGGATCTACAACCTATCCTGAAGGATGACCCATCACTCTCACAGATCTTGGGAGACAGGCCAGTCCTTGCTTACAGACAGCCCCCCAACCAGAAGCAAATACTCACCAGCAACCACACACCGCACAACAAAAACACTAACCCAGGAACCTATCCTTGCAACAAAGCCCATTGCCAACTGTGTCCACATATCTATTCAGGGGAAACCATCATAGACCCTAATCACATCAGCCACACTATCAGAGGCTCGTTCACCTGCACATCTTCCAATGTGATATATGCCATCATGTGCCAGCAATGCCCCCTGCCATGTACATTGGCTAAACCGGACAGTCTCTACGTAAAAGAATAAATGGACACAAATCAGATGTCAAGAATTAGAACATTCTAAAACCAGTCAGAGAACACTTCAATCTCTCTGGTCACTCGATTACAGACCTAAAAGTGGCAATTCTTCAACAAAAAAACTTCAAATCCAGACTCCAACGAGAGACTGCTGAATTGGAATTAATTTGCAAACTGGACACCATTAACTTAGGCTTGAATAGAGACTGAGAGTGGATGTGTCATTACACAAAGTAAAACTATTTCCCCATGTTTATTTCTCTCCCCCCCCCCTTACTGTTCCTCACACTTTCTTGTCAACTGCTGGAAATGGCCCACCTTGATTTTCACTACAAAAGTTTCTTTTCTCTCCTGCTGGTAATAGCTCACCTTACCTGATCACTCTCATTACAATGTGTATGGTAACACCCATTGTTTCATGTTCTCTGTGTATATAGAATCTCCCCACTGTATTTTCCACTACATGCATCCAATGAAGTGAGCTGTAGTTCACGAAAGCTTATGCTCAAATAAATTTGTTAGTCTGTAAGGTGCCACAAGTACTCCTTTTCTTTTTGTGGATACAGACTAACACGGCTGCTACTCTGAAAGCAATAAGGTTACATCATGGTGTCCTGTTCAGTGCTAATGGACAAGAGGAGGCCTGAGCTGCAGAGAAGTTCTTTTACCATTTATCATGTGTCACAGTTATCCAAGAATACACTGCCCCCTCCACACACTTTCATACCTCCCCAAACCCAGTTCATAACACAGAAGTGGTCTCACAGGTTGGGGGGTCTCAGCCCATTTGGGGGCTTGTAGGTCAAAACCAACTACTTAAAAACCATCCAGAAATCAAGAGGCAGCCTGAGTAAATCATGAAATAATTCTATCACATACTCACATTAAGATACTTCACTTGACAAGCCAGCTGCCACATATTGTTCAAATTTCAGCTCCTGTGTGAATTTAAAATATAGTCCCTTATAGAGTGCAAGTTAGTGGATTACAGTGGTGAAGTCTGAGAGAAAAGTTCACAACCACCTGTCCAGATGCAGATGGGAAAAAAAGAAGTGGGAATCTAATGATGGCCTCCAAGACACACAACTGAGTAACAAAGGAGAGACACATGCCATGAGCCAAGTGGGAGGCAACATCCTCTTTGCCATATCCTCTAAGTACTTCCCCAATTTACCATCATCATCTCAGTCTTATCTGGATCTAGCCTTAGCCAGCTCTCTCATATTATGACTTATCCCTCACCAAGAAATTGAGACTGACATTCAACACCATATGAGAAGGAAATATGATGCTGGGTGTGATCAGGATACTGAAAGCACTTCAGCGCATCTATCTCCTGCCCATCTTAATTATCTCATATGTGTATCAAAGTAGAACCCTGCATCATCTCACATGAGAGGGCCTGTGGGGCAAAAGGGCAATTGCCACATATTGTTCCCTAGGTTCTCTTCATACTAGGGTCTGTAAGTGAATTGACACCATATCAAGATCACCAGCACCAGTGATAACTGATAGATCTAAGAACATCAACATGGATATCTAGGGCCTGATCCATGGGCTTCTGTCTCTAGCAAGGGACAGTATCATCTGAGTCATTCTAAGGTGTGCATCAAAAGGATACAGCTGGGCACCCAAATAAAGACCTCCAGGGCAGAGATTTGGTAAGGCAAGGCAGTGGTTATGGTTGTGTACCACATCTTTTTTGCCTCTAGCTTGTTAGTGTTAAGTGTCTAGGTGAAATCCTGGGCCCATTGAAGTCAATATACATTGTGCCAATGGCTACAGTGGGATCAGGATTTCACCCACAGACTCTGAGGTTTCTCCTTTTTTCCTCTCGTAAAATGTGCAGAAAGGTCAGTAATAGCCTTCCTGGGGGAGAAACAGTAGAGACGCCCTCCATAAAGACAGAGCCTCATGTTGTGCAGTTGTGTTTAGCCTACTTCTCATCGTAAACAGGGACTAGTCTGTACCCAAGATCTCTCTAATATTGTTTTATAAGAATAGAATTGTTAGAACTTTTGCTGGAAATAAGTGAATTTAGACAAGGACCTTTCTGGTGAGAATAGAAACCACATTTGTCTTTTGGGATGTATTATACCCAGACCAGGGAAACACGGAGATGATTTTTAAGCTTTAATACTGGATTTTCTGTAGTGTAAGATTTAACGATTGTGATAAAATTTCCTTTATTATGCTTCTGCTCTTTCAAATAGCTAATGTTTTATACACACAGTTTCTGTGCAGCAAATGACCTTTTCACTCTTTGATCAAAAGACACTGGTCATATCTGACTATAATTTATTGAAACCAATAGTTGCTTAATGTTTTAACCGCTCTGCCTAACTGTATGTGACAGAAAAAGAAAAAGAGCCTGACAAAGAAATGGCGGCGTGGTTGGGATGTGCAGTTATATTTTAGAGGCATTTTTATATGCCATGCAGGAGTTTGTGGCACTTCTGTCCATATTAGTCCTTCTAGAGGTCCATATGAGGGAGGAAGGATGGTCTTGTGTTTAAGACACTAGACTGGGACTCAGTGCATCTGGTTTCGATTCTTGGCTCTGCCACAGTTTTCCTATGTGACCTTGGGCAAGTCACTCAATCTTCCTGTGCCTCTGTTCCCCCTCCATACCTGGGGATAATACTACCTTTCTACCACCTGGGGATAATACCACCTTTCTACCTCCTAGGATATGGGGATGATAAATTTGTTAATGTCTGTGTGCTGCTCAGGCATTCTGTTATGCTATACAAAGCACACAGGATCTTTTATAAGAGAGAAGGCAAATACGCCATATTTATTGAGAATACAACAGTTAGGATATGCTTTTTAGTCACACACACATACACACCATGCACACAGTCCTGCCAGTTGATGTTTTTATAGTTACCAGTCTGTTGTAGCTCGAGTCAATCTAATGGCCAGTTAGATTGAACACGAATGAGGAGCTGGGCTCTGTCGGTCGCCATCTGATGCTCCGAGGTTTTGGCAGGACTGAACCCAGAGTTTCATGGCAAAACACCCCAGCTTTATACTTGTAAATTCCCATTTGAGTCCCATGCATTTTGCAATGTCATCCTGTAATCGTTAGTCCTTCAATAGTGGTAATCTTGGGGTTTTCCGCTGTTATAATTTGATGGTTATTGTCGGGCTTCCCACCGTTATCTCCTATTTGTTGTCTTGCCTTCGGGGGTGGTTGCCTCACCTCTGGGGCCCATCAATGCTGCTAACATGTTTAACATCAGATACAGTGGATGTTTTCTGATTGTCTCCTGGTGTTTCCAAGTCTCTCACTTTTTCTTGACCATCTGGACATTTGTGATGGCTTTCACACCTTATCTTTTCCTGATGCATGCATTCCTCATTTACACAAACAATTTCCCACAGAGAAGACAGCAGTATTTTATATTCAGCAGAATACATTGTAAATTAAACTTCACTAAATCTTGTGGTCAAAACAGTTTACATTGTAGCTCAGGCCTTTAACATTCCTTTAATCTAATTAACATAAACACAATACAAGATCCTGTCTTTTACTCACTAAATCTTAAACCAAAGAAATGACTAGAGGGAAGTTTATAACGCATGCAGGAAACAAAATCCCAGTCTCAGACAATCATTCCTTTCTGTTATTCAAAAAGGGTGGCTGGCAGAATTAATTCAAAGTTTACATCAATTTTTATAGTACAGTTATAAAATCCTGTCCTTACAACTCTGACGAAAAGATATATATATATTTAGAGGCTGCTGCTCAAAGATTGTTCAGCAAAGTTTACTTGTTGACTTGATGGGGATTTGCGGCTTGTTTCTTTTTAAAAAATTAAGATTCAACCCACTTGCAAAGTTGACCAGCTTATCAGGGCCCTAATGCTGTCACATACCAAATAGCACCATACCTCATCAACGCCAATGGGACTGATCAGCGAGTAAGGGACTACTCCGTCTGAGGGAGACAGTGACATCAGACCCTGAATAATTGATTCCATTTTTTTCATCTGTTTAATAAGTTATAGATTAATAATTACTTACATTATTCAACCCACTCTAGACCATTTAACAAGATATTAGTGTCTCTGTAACATTACAGGTGACAGCTGAGGTAGATGGCAGGCACATTACTCATAGCAATGTTATGGTCATCCTCTAGAATATAAAGAATTTTGCAGCCATGATACTTTGAAGGCCAAAGTTCACCCCTGAATCCCTTTGAACAGCTCCCACTGACTGAGGGGCAGAAGTCACCCCTTGGTACAGTTATTTTCTATTACACTTCCATTGTAAATAAGGATGTCTTTAGTACAGTGGCCTGGATTCATGAGAACTCTGCCAGTTACAGCTGCTATGCTACTATGAGCTAGTCGGCCTCCCTTCCCCACAAAGAGGCTGTCACAATCTCAGTGCCATAGGGACTGGGCCGTCTAGTGCTAATATCTCAAAGGAGGTGGAATGGCACAAGGGCAGCGTCATAGCTCCCCCCACCCCCGCACCACAGCTTGTAGAGGTGTAGTGTACATGCCTGTCCCAAAGGGCATTGCAGGCATTCTGACAGAGTGTCAGCAAGATCTCTATGGGGTGGGGTGCCTCTGCAGACCCTCTACGTGTTAACTCCAGCTGCACAAGTCAGAGCAAAGCCCCTAGGCTGGCGGTGTGTACATTTAGCATCAGGGGGCGGTGATTCAGGAGGTTTCAAAACATGATAAAGCAAATAGCATTATTGTAATTGCTTTAAATTTAAAATTCCAGCAAGCATGCAAGGCAGTGATACATGCATTTCTTTCATCTTATGAACAAATGAATTGTCATCGCAGCCCCATCACAAATGCCAAAGCCACTCTGATTATGTGCTGGGCCAATCCTTGCTGTCATGTTGCATGATGGTGGCAGCAATTAAAAATCATTGTCCTCTTAAGTGAAGTGTGTCGTCCTTTGCCTAATGCCAGAAAAGCAAGGAGAGAAAAATTCATGCTGAATCCTCCAGTTAGCCTTTGAACATTAGTACACAGACAGTTCCTGACACGCATGGGACCAGTGCTCAGAACAGCAAAGAATACCGAATACAATTGGTAAACGATAAAATAAGAGGATAGGTCCCAGATCTGTCTTTGTTATCTCAGACCATCTTTTCTATTGGAGACAGTGACTTGCTTAAAGTATAAACAAAGATACATTGCAGGAGAAATACACTGTTCTTTTAAGTTCTGCCAGGTATCCTTCATGCTGAATAGGAACCGTGATGTGTAATTAATTATTTTTTTACTAGCAGCTTGACTTTTTAAAATTAGAGTCAAAATCTGATATTGTTGGAGTCATAAAAGTAAATACAGTGCTTAAAGCTGTCCAGAGGCTCTTCTCTGGTCTACAGCACCTCAGGGGAAATCCTTAAAAGGACATTTAAAAATAAAGAGAAAAACATTCCTAGGAAAGTGTCTTGCACAGCAGAGGCAGGGGGCAAATTGAAACAGCTCAAATTCAGCGTACAAAGTCAAACAAAAAGTTACTTAAAGCTAACTATTGAACAACAGATGTACCAAACTGAGTGTGAACAGAAGTTTTGATCAGCTGTAGTGTCATGCTTCTCAGTAAAACAGTCCCAACACTCATCAGGTTTTCTGAAGATGCAACACACAGAGCAGTGACTTTCATGCTTACATAGAAGTTATATGCTGATGAAGCTATAGAGAGCAATAACAAGTAAGGTAAACATAGTATACCCTGAGCATATATCCTTCATGAAGGTCTTTGTCTCTACAAAAGGTCTATATTCTCATCTATGAATAGATGATCTTGATTAAAAGTAGGAAGGATAGAGCTAATGTAGCCCACTAGTTCAGCATGTGCTGTGTCCCTTCTAGTGAATTGTCCACATAAGAGGATAAGAGTTTACCATGGCTACCAACTAATGCAGTTACCACTTTAGCTCAGATTGTAGAGGCTCATGCTTTCAAAGCTGAAGGTCCTGACTTCAGACATCAATGAGAACTCATGATGGGGGTTCTGTTGTTCCAAAGCCTGTACTCATAGTTGTCCAAAAATTCAAATTCAAAATTGTTTGTAAAATAATCCGGAGTTGGAGACAAAGATTAGTACAAACCAGATTGTTTAACAGAAAAGAATTGTGATAAGGGGTTTGTGATAGGGTACTCAGAGGGCCAGGTAGCCTACCAGTTAGCATACCTGACCTCCAGCCCCTCCTCTCTGTCAGGGCAGTAGAGATGCCTGGTTCCTGACTGGAAACCAGGAATCTTCTGGCCTCCACCTGCATCTCATAGGTTCATAGACTCATAGATATTAAGGTCAGAAGGGACCATTATGATCATCTAGTCTGACCTCCTGCACAATGCAGGCCACAGAATCGTACCCACCCACTCCTGCAATAAACCTCTCTCCTATGTCTGAGCTATTGAAGTCCTCAAATCATGGTTTAAAGACTTCAAAGTGCAGAGAATCCTCCAGCAAGTGACCCGTGCCCCATGGTACAGAGGAAGGCGAAAAACCCCCAGGGCCTCTTCCAATCTGCCTTAAGGGGCTTGGGTAGGAGGACCCAGGCCCACCCTCTCCACCAGGTCTCAGCCCAGGGCCCTTTGAGAGAAGCAATGTTGGTAGGGTCTTATCTGCAGAGACTCTTAAGTCCACTGCCTTGGGTTACTTTCTACTTATATGTCCCTTCAGTTTGGGGTGTGGCCCCTATAATTCAAACAGTCGATCGCTTACCAAAAGAGTCCAGAAGAGCACAGCCCTGCAGCAACTGCTGGTTTTCGAAGAGGATGGTGGTCGGAGAAGGCACTGCCTGTGGGTCTGACCCAGTCTCTGGTCCCCTTTCAGACTCAACCTTCTGTCTGGCTTCCCAGAGAAGGATTCTTCTCTCCTGCAGCCCATTCACCAGCCTTTGACTGGGCATCTGAGCTCCTTTTAACCCACTTCTCCAGTCAGAACATGCTTAGCAAGCCCAGAGGGGTGGGGCTACCTGGGCCCAGTATTGCTTTTTAATCCTTTGGGTCCAGTGTGGGGTTTATGTACCCCATCACAGTGTCCTTAAGGCTCCTATCAAAGTCACCAGTTGGTATGACAATGATCTGAAAGATTCTAGAAATGGGAGGAAGTGTTTGGGTTCAAATCACCAAAATGGGTTTTGACTGGTTACTTTGAATGGAACGAGGTTGCCACCCCTTTCCGGATATTGTTTATCTAAGCGATCACTGAATAGGAACAAGCGAGAAAGGTGTACTGCAAGGAGCAGGCTTTACTGTCATGACTGTCACCCCCAACATCTTTTGGTCCATGATGACACCATCTGGCCTTCATTGTCCTGATCCTGAAAGACATCCTCACCAGACTGTGCCAAGGAGAGGGAATAGTATAAAACATCACCATCTCCACTAGCTTTGGCTAAATCCTGATCAGCTGGGATGTGAGTCTTGGATTCCTGATGTCAGCCCCTCCCTACTGTGTCAGTTTTCTTCCCTGCCTTATTTCTCCTCTCTCCTATCTCTCTCCTTTAGCCTCCTAAAAGGTGTTTGGCTGAGCTGGCCAGGCAACTCCACCTTTTATAACACTGCTGTAAACCTGTGACCAAAACAGACAGCTAAAAGCAACGTCTTAAAGAGCCCAATATGAGTACAAGTTTGCCAGGTCTCTCAGTTGCTGATCAGATCCTATGCTGGGCCTGTGTGGGGAAGTGAAAGTCAGCACCAGAGATGGAAGCCAGAGCATTCATTAATAGTCATTCCCCTTTTGTATGTGTGTCTTGCTTTGTCTTAAAGGAAACAGGATTGAACTTCAAAAATAACTACTCCAGGCCATCAAAACTAACTTCCTCCCTCCCCCCCAAAATTAATGCCAGTTAATACCATCTTTAATACAATCTGAAAAGACTGTTATGAGGGGGGGTTCCCATCTAAAAGATTTTATAGCTAAAGGGAATAAGGGAAATTGTTCAATTGAAAGCCTTAGTTAGTGCTTTAATTTTACATGCATTAATATATTTTTTTTTTCTGTGTGATAACTGAACACTCCCATCCAATCTCAAACAATCGCCTCTTCCCCTGCATTTGCCCAGTGCACTCACTTGTGACATCTTGTCCAAAATTAGAGTATAAGCTCTTTGGTCTAGGTGCCATGTCTAGCTGTGTGTTTGACCAGCAGCTAGCACAAGGGAGCCTGGAACCTGGCTGGGGCATTTGGGTAATATTCATAACTGTACGGTGATGATTATGGGGGCGATCCTGCTAATGTTGAAATCCATGGAAATGTGAAGCATTGAAGTGAATAGAAGCAGGACAAGGCTCTAGAACGTTACTGAGGTTTCCCTTTAAGAACCAAGCACTTCTCTTTTTCATATTGTTGTCACAGAAGCCAGATGTCTGATCCGATTGCCTTCCAACATGCATCTTTTAGTCTAAGGCAGAGGTTTTCAGACTCTGGGGGATGCCCCTTAGGGAGGCATGGAGGAACATTGGGGGAGGCAAGTGGCAACAACAGGCAGCTCATGCCAGCCATTCAGAGCAGGGCCCCAGTCAGCCCCTACAGGGAGCAGGGCGGGAGAGCCACCTCAATCCCCTGACTCACCTCATTGGACCAGCCAGCCTGTGGGTCATTCTCAACATCCACCACTGGCTCTGCTCCCAGAGTCCCTGAGGAAGGGGCAGAGGAGCTAGCGGTGCAGCCTGGCTGCAAGGTAGAAGCAGCCCACTTCAGAGGACACCTCGGCTGTGCCATTGGTCAGTATCTGTGAATCTCAAACTTCCAGGGGTAGGTAATTTAATTCAAGTTGTGTGAAGATCTCTGTTAGGTTTATGAGGAGGATATCAAGCATTTATTTGCATGTGTCTATTTTTGTCTGGGTTGGGGAGGGGCACAACCAAAAATTGTAACTCGAAGGGGTGGGGGGCTCAGCTCAAAAAGTTTGAAAATTGCTGGTCTAAGGAAATATTTCAGTAGAATAATTCACAGCCCTCTGTTCTCTACATTCTGAATATGCTTCCTCTTTGATTCTTTAGCCCCACATCACATATGCAAATTCACCGCTACCAACTCCATTTATTAAATAAGCTGCCAATTACCAACGTAAGGTTGTGTGAAGGCTTTAGCAGATGAAACAAATTCTCTCTGTGTGAACAAGATTAGGACAGTGCTTGTATGCAGTGGATTGGTGGACACATATGTTAGTTTGATTAGGAAGAGAATATGTGGAGTGCCCTTTTAGTTAAACATGAATATTCAAAGTATTCAGCTGGCGTGTACTCCTGAGGCCTGAAAATACTGTCAACTTCCAAGAGTTTCCACAAAACTGTATGGGTTTCAGCAACCTCTGATTAAAAGTGTCATGCCCCTGCTCTCTTTTTCTTCCCTCCTCATGGGGAATTACTAAAATAATTAATGATTTTCTTTTTCATAATCAGCTTTCGTAGCCCTGCTTAATTCTTGCAGAGCCAAATCTGCTGGCTCTACTCATGTGAATAGTTTCATTGGTATAATCTAGACCAGAGGTTCTCAAGATGGGGAGTACAGAATGTATTCTGGGATGTGTGAAAAGCTTTAGAAAAAAAACATTTTCCCCACAGCCATGAATAACTAGCAAAGCTGATTCCTCCAGACATATCAGGTCCTCAGATGGCGCTGTGCATTTTGACAGATTTCTGTTAAGCTTGCCTAGCCTTATACAAAGTCATTGCCATCTGTACATTAATCCGTTTGCTACGACGTAGTGTGCACATTTCATTGTAAGCATCGACCACAACTGAGTTTTGCTTTTGCTCTTCTTACAGTGGATCATTGGCTCTGTTTGAATCAATGCCTTACTGTTTCTTAATATTTAGTGAGAGTTGCATATTGATTTTTTTTCTTGGTATATGTCCTCGCATGGCGGGAGGGGCGTGTAAACTATTATAAAGAGGGGGGGGTGCAATCAAATAAGTTTGAGGACCACTGATCTAGACAATTTGTCTGAGTAGAGAGACCAGAGTCAGACCCTCAGTGACACCATTGCCACTTCCATGGCAGTTGAAATGTTGTAAGTTGTATCGTGAATAGCCGTCAAATCTGGACTGTGTGAAATGAGCAGGCTGATACCAGTGGAGCTCCCAATAACACCGAGGTAGATTAGTAATAAGCAATGTTTGGACAGGAAATGATTAAACTATCTTTTGTAAGAGAGTGAAGTTGGTCTGGGCTCTGTAGAAGCTTTCAAAACTGACTCTTGTGGTTCACTTGAGAATACTTCCATTACTTCTGGTGGAATTCTGTGCCACTGCACATGTGCAGAATTTATATCCTCCACAGATTTCTTGCTTCCCCGCAGAAAAATGACTTTTTGACGGGGAAGCAAAGGGAAGCCACAAAAGCAGTCATGTGACCCTTCCCAGCAGTATGTACTGGGGGCCCAGGGCAGCCGGCAGAGAGGCAAATCACTGTGGGGTGGGGGACGGGACCGGGGAAGACCTGGCTGGTGGCTCCTACCCTGCACCAGGCTCAGCTGCTAGTCCCAGCTTGTCTGGGGAGGACGGGACTTCCTCTTCCCCTGCACAGCATCCAGAGCCAGGTCAGACCCACCCCCAGATTTCTCCCCCAGCTGCAGGAAGCTCTGCAAATCCACCCAGCCCCTCTTCCTGCACCCATTGCTCCTCAGCTGCAGGGGAAGGGATCGCTGTACAGGGAGCTGATCCTCCATGCATCCAGACCCCCTCATACCCAGAACCTCCTGCCCAGTGTTACCCCTGCACTCAGAACCCGCCCCCAATAAGCCCCACTCCCCCTGCACCTGAACCACCCAGATGAACTACCCACACCTGGATCCCCACCCCACTGAGCCCCACTACCCCCAGCATCTGGACCCTCCACTGAGCCCCCAACACCCAGACCCCCCTGCCAAGCTCTATCCCCTCCACACACAGACCCCCCCCACTAAGCCCCAACCACCTTCACTTGGATCCCCTGCAGAGTTCCATTACTGTTGCACCCAGAACCCCACAACAAGCCCCAGTGCATCCAGATCCCCCACTGAGCTGCCTGCACCCATATTGCCCCACACAGAACCCCCTCAACCCACACCTGGTTCCCCCCACACACACACTAAGCCCCTGCACACTTGGATCCTGCCTTGCTGAGCCTGCCTGCCCACACCGGTGCACCTGGCACAGAGGGGCAGGGCCCTCAGGGTGTTTCTGGGGCAGGCCCAGTCCTTGCACTGTGTTAGGGTTTTGTGAAGCCTCAACACCGAGTCCGTGTCCCGGGGGGGGGGGGGAGCTTCACAGTGATCTCTCACCCTGGGCAGCCTATGGCCTGTGCTCCCCAATGCTGTGTTGGAGCCTCCACATTTATTTGACAAATAAAATTTGCAGAATTTTTCAGAATTTTAAAATATTGTGCGCAGAATTTTTAAATTTTTGGCACAGAATACCCTCAGGAATATTCTATAGAGATTTTTAAAAGCTGGGTCAGGTAGCATATTTCTTCAAACGTAGTCAACAAGCATAAGGGATATATAGTGATATATATATAAGTGATATACTTCGTTAAGCTTCAAGCTTAAATGTTAATGTCTAATATTAATTCTGATTAACAACTTGCTGCTTGGCTGCTGATTTAATGGTTTACAGACTTTGCAATAGTGCTTATCAATATAGTATCTGAGTACCTGATACATTAACAGACATATTCTCAACTCCCCTCTAAGGTAAGTGCTAGTACCTCCATTTTACAGACAGGAAAACTAAGTCACAGAGAAATTAACTGACTTGACTGAGGTCACACAGGAAGTCTGTGAGAAAGCTGGCATGAGAACCCTAATCTCCTGATTCTACGGCCACTAACTTACTCACAAGCCCATCCTTCCCCTCTCATTTCCAATACTTAGGAGAGACAACCTAAACCAGTGCAACCAGGAGGTTGTCATCGCAGTTGTGAGATTTGTTATCTATGCACCCTCCTGTGCTGTAAACACCTGCTCTTAAATATCCCATCTGCCATGAGAAATTCCCTTGAAGTCAATAAGTAATGGGAGGTATATGCTAGGTGAAGCTGACAGCGTGATCAAAATTTCATTTCTATTAAGAAAAAAAAGTAATGTTGCCAAGGGGGTCTGCTTGTGGTAATAAGCACTACACTTTGTAGTAAGTGTCCTAAGGATCAGGACTCAATACTGGAACCAGCTCAACTTGGTCTTGTAATCATAATCTGTCCAGTGGCCTATTGAATACGCCTACTGAAGTCAATAGAAACTCTTCCTTGATTTCAACAGGAGCAGAACTGGACACGTGTCAGGTCATTTTAAAGAGATGTATCAATGCTCTGCCATTTACTGATATCTGAGTGTCTCTACACATGTCTGCTCAAGGAGTCAAAATGCCGGAGCGGAATGCCTCCCACTGTTCCTGCTGGAGCAGGACAGATCTACTCTGTGTTCTGCCTAAATGAATAGGTGAACTCTCAGATACATTAGTTACCATGGCACAGAATTTGTGCCCAACTTCCACAGTCACTGTAGCAAGCGGTATAAGTGCTAAGTACCAAAGGCAGCAAAATCCAAGTTGTGCAGCAGAGGAATGTGTCACATAATATCAGTGAATGCAAGCAATTTCAGCTCCCTGAAATTCTATTATATACCTGAGTGACTCTAAGAGCAACCGAAAGCTATGCCTGACTTTACAGGTCTGGGTAATCACAAGAGAGGCAAAGCAGGTTTTCCAGATTCTTTGTGACTGAAAATTGAAAGGTAGCTTGTCACTTACTTGAAGCTGCAGCACCAGCAAAAACAGAGGCAGCAGAAGCATCACTCTGACCAGGCCAAAATTAGAACAACAAGCTTTCTTATCATTTTTTCTTATCATTGGATAGTCTCCTAGGGAGGATATTCATAGCACTTCTGATTTTTCAGCTCTAGCTGTAACAACTAGAACTTGGCAAAGTTCATAAACTGTTGAAATTTCAATGAAAATTTAAAATGTCAATATTTAAATAAAAATTGGGGGAAAAATCACTAATTTAGTTAATTTTTCATTTTTTAAATTTAGTAAGAATAAGAGACATACAAGAATTTTATAATAAAACAGAATGATTTTCTAATATCCTGTAGGACATTATTCTTAACATCCAGGTATGTGGCAGAACGCATTTCTTGTTTTGTGTAAGAAATACCAGGAATATCAAGTCTTGTCTTCTGATTTAGGTCTCTTGGAAGCCCCAGGAAGGAGTAGAGTTATTGTATCTTTTCATTAGAAGATCTTTCTCCCAACTGTGTACTAGGTGTTCAAGTTCAATAAGTGGTAATAAAACAAAAACACAATTTTAAAGAGCCTGAATAAAAATAATTTTCCCACTCAGTTGATCTATTGTCTTTTCACTAGTATCTGTGATGTCACAGTCCTGCTCATCCTCCAGTGTCCCATAGATTCCTGGATCATCAATATTTATTTTCAATAAGTCTTGAAAATAAAGACTGGAAGAAAGCTAATGTTTTGCCAGTATTTAACAAGAGTATCTGGGTGACCTGAGTGATTATAGGCTTTTCAGCCTGACATCAATCCTGGGCAAGATAATGGAGCTGCTGACATGGGACTCAATTAAAAAAGAATTAAAAGAGGGTAACATATTTAATGACAGTTTACATGGGTTTATGGAAAACAGATCCTGCACTAACCTGATATTTTTTTGTTAGATTACAGGGTTGGTTGATAAAGGTAATATAGTTAGACTTCTGTAAGGCATTTGACTAGGTACTGTATGACATTCTGATTAAAAAATTAGAATGTTATAAAATTAACATGGCACACATTAAATGGATTAAAAGCTGGCTAACCGTTAGGTCTCAAAATTGTAATTTTAAATGGGGAATCACCATTGAATGGGTGTGTTTCTAGTGGGGTCCCACAAGGAGTGGTTCTTGGCCCTATGTTATTTAAAATTTTTATTAATGACCTGGAAGAAATCACTGATAAAGTTTGCAGATGACAGAAAAATTTGGGGATTGGTAAATAATGAGGATGGGTCACTGATACAGAATGATCTTGATCTCTTGGTCAGCTGCGCACAAGCAAATATGAATTTTAATCAGTTTAATCTAATTTTTCCCACCCATGTGCAGCATGAATTTTGTTATGTGCACCAATATGGAGGTGATGTGTGACACATCACCTCCATTTTGGTGCACATAACAAAATTCTTATGGCAGGAGTGGGGCTGAGGGGCTTGGAGTATGGGAGAGGGATCAGGGCTGGGGCAGGTGCTTGGGGTGTGGGGAGATGAGGGCTCTGGCTGGGGGTGCAGGCTCTGGGGTGGGGCTGGGAATGAGGGATTTGGGGTGCAGGCTACCCCAGGGCTGCGGCGGGAAGAGAGAACTCCTCCCAGCTCTCTCTCCCCACAGCAGCATCCTGGCTGAGACGGAGGGGCACCTCTCCCTTTTGCAGCAGGTACAGGCTGGGATTGGGTTGAGGCCATGGGAGAGGCGTCTCTCCCATGGCCACAGCAGGTCCGGGCCAAGCTGGGTTTGTGCCGGGGGAGGAGCGCGTCTCCCCCAGCCGTGGCAGGTCTGGGCCAGGCTGGGCTGGGGCCAAGGGAGGGGCATGTCTCCCCTGGCTACAGCAGGTCCATGGCTGGACTGGGCTGGGTCTAAGGCTGCGGGAAAGGAATCTCTTCCCACTGCGGCCCTGAGCGCCTGCGTGGTGCTTAATAGGCTGCTGCGAGGCCGCGCAGCTTAGAGGGAACTTAGATTTTAATAGGGCAAAATGTAAATGTGTACATCTAAGAACAAAGACTGAAGGCCATACTTACACAGTGGAAGACTCTAACCTGTATGCTGCAGATTTGGTGGTTGTGGTGGATAATCAGCTCAACCTGAATTCCCCAACGTGACTCTGTGGCTAAGAAGACTATTGCAATCCTTGGATGCATAAAAAGAGGATTCTTGAGTAGCAGCAGAGAGGTTATTTTACCTTTGTATTTGTCACAGGTGTGACCATTGCTGGAATATTGTGTCCAGTTCTGGTGCCCACAATTCAAGAGGGATATTGATAAATTGGCAAGGGTTCAGAGAAGAGCCACAAGAATGATTAAAGGATTAGAAAACATGCCTTATAGTGATAGACTCCAGGAGCTCAATATTTAGCTTAAAAGACAAAGTTAAGGGGCGACTTGATCACAATCTAGAAATACCTGCCTGAGGAATAAATATTAAAGAATGGTCTCTTCAGCCTGGCAAAGAAAGGTATAACACAACCTATTGGCTGGATGTAGAAGCTAGATTAATTCAGAGTGGAAATAAGATGTACATTTTTAACAGAGAGAGCAATTAACCACTGGCAAATTTTAAATCAAGACTGGAAATTTTTTTCAAAAGTTATTCTCTAGGAATTATTTTGGGGAATTTCTAAGGCCTGTGTTATACAGGAGGTCAGACTAGATCAGGGATCGGCAACCTTTGGCACGTGGCCCGTCAGGGAAATCCTCTGGTGGGCCGGGACAGTTTGTTTACCTGCAGCGTCCGCAGGTTCAGCCAGTCACAGCTCCCACTGGCCACAGTTTGCCGTTCCAGGTCAATGGGGGCCGCAGGAAGGATGTGTTGGCCACTGCTTCCAGCAGCTCCCATTGGAACAGTGAACCAGGGCCAGTGGGAGCTGCGATAGGCCGAACCTGCAGACGCTGCAGGTAAACAAACCGCCCCGGCCTGCCAGCGGGTTTCCCTGACGGGCTGCGTGCCAAAGGTTGCTGATTCCTGGACTAGATGATCACAATGGTCCCTACTGGCCTTGGAAACTATGAATGTATGAATTCTTCCGGAAAAAAAAATAGAGGTAGACAAGATTTAAATATCTAATGTTAAAATAAAAAGCAGAAAGCCCCATCCCCCGCAACATTTCATCCACCTTTATACATCATGAAGAAAAAGGGAACAAGCACAGTTTCTTCCCTTTTTGCAAGTCACCTTTAAAATAATTCTGATGGAGTCAAACTATTCAGTACTATAGCCAAGACCAAACATATGCCCAGTCATCACTCCTAACTGCACATAGGCAGCCTGAAATGGAGGAGGTGATGCAGTAAAATTATTGTAGCTGCTGTACACACCATTTCTTTGTCCTCTACTCCTTTATGGATTCCTAACAGATCTTCCTAATCTTTACCTTTCATCAACTTTTCCCACTTCAAATTTAAGACTGCATTGGCTTTTCCAGCCCTCTTAATCTGTTTCTAGCAATAAACTGTTGCTCAGCTAAATATAATACTACTCCACGTTGATTATATTCTTTCAGTAATGTTTTGTTACATAAACTGAGAAAAATCAAAGAAACTTCCTCGTGTTCCCTATCTCTTCTTTCAGGGTGAAGTCTGGTACCATAGGAGAAAATGAGAGCAGCCAGCATCACTGCTTCTTGAAACTTTCAGATTGTACAGTTCTCCCTAGACCGCAGCCTCATGTCAGTGAATTGTGACATTCCTGAGTGGGTCATCAGCAATCGAACACAAGACATTTGGATCTCAAAGCAGGAACCTCTCTTGCCTAAGCTAAAAGAGCCATCTCTTAACTCAAAGCCAGTAGCAGATTCAAACCTCTAGCTGGTGTAGGCACTAGAAGGAAACAGAGAGCCACACTGTATGTGTGGGTTACACAAGGAATGGTTGGGAAGAGAGCTTGTAATATGTCCTTGATCCAGTGTGGAAGCTGAGCTTGCACTTTGCTCTGTTATCCCTTGAGACCAGTTGTGCAGCTTCACTCTGAGATGCCTGCCAGCAGCTGTCCCCAAGTAAAATTATTCAGGATCCAATTCAGAAGTTCAATTAAAGGATATTTTTACTGGCAAATTTACAGAATTAGAGGGCAAACCATGAAATAAAACAATATGCTATAGAAAAATGCTCTATAACACACCACTATGTTAGAGTTTAAGATACATAGGAGGATTTAGGAGATACCTGAAAAATCCCACATGGCAGAACAGAATCTTTTTTCCAGCCTAAGGGATCTCTCTGTTCCCCTTGAGTTTGGTTTCCTGTCCCATGTTGTAGATTGGTGTATTGTCAATATAGCTCCATTTTCCTTATTTGCAATCAGATTGGGAAGGTGCACCATCCATGCAGAACTTTCTCTCCATTCCATGCATAGAGCATTTACAGGGTCAGGTCTTTCATTGGCAGATGAGAGAAGGGACTTGGTGGTAGGACTATAAATAGGATTATTTATGTAGGCCACACACAGACCCTGTATTCCCTTCTGGCTACCTGCATCTCCCAGACTAACTGTGCTGCCTAGTTTCATGACACAGGCCCTCCCTAAGTCCTTGCATCAACTAAGCTATCATGGAAGAAACTATTGACCATGATACAGGACTCACAGCAAACATCTTTTTCCATCCCACCAGACCTCCTTCAGATCCAGCAAGACACACATCCCATCACCTTCCAAAACCCATCCTCACAAGTCTATGCTCTGCTCACAGAGAAAGGGTGACTTCCCTTATTCCTCCTTATCTAGTTTAAAAGCTTTATGTCTGACTTTCACAGGTGCTGAGTACTTGCTACTTAAATGTAAATCAGTGGGAGCTGTGGGTGCTCAGAAATTCTAGAAATAAGGCCCTTAAGAAATGCCAAACAACATCTTTGAGACAGACCGTTTTTTGTCAGGTATCAGATAGTTCCTCCAAGATCAGTCATGAACAATTAACAGGGATTTCTCCCTCCCTCTTCCAGTAGTAAAACAGCCCTTTGAATACAAACTACACTGGTAAGAGATCTCAGGAATATTGAGGCAGGATGGGCTGGTGTGAAGGGTGCTGGCCTAGTTTCTATTCCCGGCTCTGTTGTTAACCTGGTGTAGGACTTTGGGAAAGTCAAGTCACCTCTCTGTACCATGTTTCCCTTCCAATGCATTGTTGGCCTTGTCTATGGAGATTGTAAGTCTGTGGGACAAGGACTGTCTCTCAGAGTGTGCTTGTACAGTATCTCGCACAAACCTTGAGCTGCCACATAATACAAATAATAACACGTAAAGATGATATTGGCTCATAAGTTTAGTCCAACATCAGAAGCGATCCAGTAAGAGTTATCTGTCACAGCCAGTGCTGACCTTCTGTCAGACTCCTGCTGATTAAACTCAGCAGGTGACTAAAGGGTGACCTGCTGATTTCTGCTAAAATAATATCTTCCGTAAATGTGTGTGACGGATCAATTCTAAAAGCTCTTACAGTAAGGAAAAGAAAAAGATAAAGCCCAAACCTTTTTCTTTTTAATGGAACAAATTTTATGATTTCCAATACTGTATTTAATTGGTAAATGTAGTTTAATAGGACATGGGGAGTTGTTAACTTTCATTTCACTTTCAGCATGACAGTCCAGTGTAATTTTCATTCGATGATCCTTTTGCATATTCAGAGGTGAATAGACCCCCTTTGGGCTAGATTATACTTGTTCAGTTCATTTCTAGGCATTTCTCTGATTCTGATCACCATAGTATCTGAGCACCCTAAAGTTATGTCTACACTGCAAAGAAAATCCTATGGTGCCCAGTCTCAGAGCCTAGGTCAATTTACTTGGTTTCATGGGGCTCAGGCTGCACGGATAAAAATAGCACTGACAATATTCCCACTGGGGCTGGAGCCCAGGCTCTGAAACCCAGCAAGTGTGCAATAGGAGATGAAGTCCAGCTGGGGAGACCCGCCCATAGAGAAGAATGCAAGCAGGGGGCAACCAATTAACAACTCCCATGAGATGCTGCAGTAATATTTCAGACTCAAAATATTTCTGGTTTAGGGCATTCCATTTTTTGACAAAAATATCAAAATTTTTCATAGAAAGCAAACACTTTTTATGGAAAATTTTGCTTAGTCAAATACCTAGTTTCCCAATGAAAAACAGTTCTGACAGACATTTTTTTACCAGCCCTATTTTTAAAAGCCCAGTTGGGGGAAAAAGAGAATTGGACCAAGTTTGAAAGATTCCATACATGGGCTGCCGTAAACCTTGGCATTACCATAGAAAACTAGTGGGTGTCAAAATGCTACCATATCAGAGTTCTTCCTTCACATTGGGGACATTTACATCCACTTTCAACTCTCTCTGCATAGGTGTAAGTGACTATGCAAGGTGCAAGACAATGTGGGATCAGAATCTGGGTTGTTGGAAAGATTTTGTGGGGATGCTGAAAGATAGGGAATCAAATGGGAGAAACTGAGATGCAAGACTGCCATGGAGGGCCAGATTCTAATCTTCATCCACAGTAATGGCACTGAAATCCAAGGCATTACTTTGGATTTACACCAGTGTAAACTAAATGAGAGACCGGCTGCTCCTCTCAAGGATGCACTTTTTACTCAAAATCACTTTGCTTTTTATTTTTTCATCTCAAATTGCATCTATTTTTCTGATTGCGCCAATCAGATTATTGACACTGGAGCAGATTTCGTTAGGACAGCATTCATAGCTGTGTTATAAAAACATAGTTCACACTGGTTTCTGAGTACTCATTGGCATCTATGTAAAACCTGTGTTAGGTTTCCATTCCAGGAGAATACTGCTTTACTAGCACACTTGCTAGTATATTCGGCTGATCTCCAAATATCTCTCTGCCTGTGATACATTCTTGCTGGATGCTGCCCTTCTGACACAAAGTGGATAATAAACTTTCAAACAAAAATCAGGATTTTGCTAGAATCCACATATTTACTGAGTCAACTGCCCTTTAATATCTCTCTCCTTTCTTTTAGCATTAAATACTGACACACAGGATCCTCCGGGTAATGAGAAGTAATGTAGTGTTGAATAACCTTTTACTCCTCAAGAATGGAGAGGAGGCAGTCAGGCAACTGAGTGCCTCCAATTCCTTTTTGCTTACTGAGGTGGGAAAAGGGTGTTATTTTTCTTCGGTGAAAGAAAACATCAGCAGGCATTAGCGCACTGAACAGCTGCTTTAGTTGAAACTGAACAATTCTTGCCTGCTAGAACACGTCAGTAGGCAGTTCTGAGCATTCTCTTAGCCTCCTACGGTTTTAATTAATTTACAAACAAATTAAATGTAGAGCTTTTGCTTGAGGTGGGCCAATAAGTGATGGCTGGAAGGGTGCATCACCCATCCTAAAGTCACATTATTATTGCTATGATATTGCCTCAGGGCCAGCTGAACTCCCTGTTGTGTTAAGCATTGTACAGACAGAGGGGGAGACGGTCTCTTCCCTAAAGATCTTACAATCTAAACAGGCCTGGAAGTCAGGGGGAAGGGATATAGCTAAGAGGCAGGAGTGGTGGCTGGCAAATGTTCCTAGTGCATATGGTGAAAAAAACGGTAATGCCGATGATGACAATGTAGTGCCAAATGTAAGTAGTGCCTATGATGGAAAAAAAATATGGGTGGGGGTTTGTTGAGAGGAAATTAGCTAGATGGAAAGACAAAGGGAGGGAAATGGGGAAAGGGTCAACAGCACAGGGGAGAGGAGAGGGAAAAGGAAGGGGGGAGCATGGCGGAGTGAGACTGAGGTGAAGAGAATGTGAGGAAGAGAGTGGGTGGGGCTTGAGGCAAACAGCCAATTAGCACAGGGGAGAGAGAATATACAGAGTCCAAACTACACAATGTTGCCTGAAGACATCAGTGAAAATGGTATCCGAGACATAAACATTGCTTACTATTTAGGCTGCCACTTGCTTTCATTGGGGAAAAGGGCCTATGATTTGGCCTGTTCTCAGAGATTAGGAATATAGAAACTGCCTCACTGGATCAGACTAATGTTCCATCTAGTCCAGGCTCATGTCTAGGCTATGTCTACACAGCCCACCTTACAGCGCTGCAGCCGCAGTGCTATAAGGTGTGCTGTGTAGTCGCTCTTTATCACTGAGAGAGAGCTCTCCCGGCGACAAACCAAAACCACCCCAAACGGGAGGTGGTAGCTTTATCGCCGGGAGATAATGCACTACCTAGACTGGTGCTTTTCAGCGCTAAAACTTTTGTCGCTCAGCGGTGTGTTTGTGCCAGTGTAGACATAGCCAGCACCAGATGCTTCAGAAGAAGATCAAGAACCGCCCCCCCCTTCCCGTAATGGACAAGTATGGACTAATCTGCACATAGGTGAAGTTTCTTTCTGGCCTCAGTCATTAACGTAGCTTTATGCCTTGAAGCCTGACAGTTTATATCCCTTACAAATATTTTTTACATTGTTTGAATGTTATTCCATCAAAATACAGTACCTGGTTCTTTTTGTCACTGGGGCATGAGGAAGAGTCTAGCTTTGGATGTGCTAATGTCTATGGCCATAATCCAAACTCCTTTGACCCCCCTTGCCTCCGTAACCTCAAGCCCTGCAGAGAGGGTTAAGTTTCAAACCCGAAGTTACTATAAGTGAAAGAGAGACACCCAAAACAGACTCTGTATAATATATGAGCTGTAAAATGAGAAAGATGAGTGAAATGATATATGTAAACTTCAGTGTTACAAACTGAACTTCACAGAAAGTTAGCTAGGTTAAGAATCGGGCCACTGTGATGCTAGAAAATTAAAGTGGTGAAAGAACATTCTGGAAGTGACCAGAGGAATGCAAAGTTATTATAAGCAGAGAGAGCTAAAAATTGGTCCTGGAGTTCCCTCCCCCTGTCTCTTTATAGTGGAGTAGTGTTTCTGCAGAGGCTTTCATCCCAAATGAATCAGAAAACATTCTGGAGACAACGCTGCAACAAGTCAGTATCCTGGAAATATCAGATGAAAAAGGGCATGGATAAACCACACCTTACTGTTTCACACTGGTGCATGAACAATGTGAAACTGTCAGCTGTGTCGCCACTTACAATATTCATAGCAACAGATTAGTTTACCTCTGAGCGAAAATGGGATCTCATCCTTCAAACCTTAATCAAAACTTCCACTGGTTTTTATCTGCTTCTGTAAGTGAATGTTGGGAAAATTCCACAAAACTGAGTTGCTATCAACTTCCTGTTTTAGCTTTTGCTGCAAATGTGTGGTCAGTTCTTCTGGCTGGAAATAAGTGCTCTACTGTAGATAGAAATGAATCCAATCTGGCCTCAGCTCTTCCACATCACACCTGTACTGCCTACTACTATCCACTACTGCATGTCTAACTGACTGTCTCTCTAGGAGGCTATCCTGGATAGTCTATTGCAGAGGTTTTCAGCCTGTGCTCCGTGGACCCGTGGGGTCTGCAGACTATGTCTAAGATTTCCAAAGGGGTCCGCACTTCCATTCAAAATTTTTTAGGGGTCTGCAAATGAAAATTTTTTTAAAACCACTGGTGCATTGCCAGCTCAAAATGAATATGGCTGACACCCGGCTTCTTATTTTCCCTCTCCTATCTTCTTTACCACCATTTTTCTCCACTTCTCTTTTCACCGCGATTATCCTTCCTATCACCAATGCTCATAATCTTGGGTCAGCTTGAACTCTTTCCTCCTCCTCTTCCCACATATCCTGGCAGTCACCAAATCTTACTGCTTCATCCTCCAAATCATAGTGACAATCTCTTCCATCTTTGGGGTCCTGCTTGCCAACAAACTTGCCCACACCCTATTCATACCATCGGTCAGTTGATGTAACCTCCTCTTCTTTAGCCTCTCTAATTCTCACATTCCTTCCTTACAGTATATTGTTACCAAAATAATCTTCCTTGGTGGACCACACCACTTGCCTGTTCAAACCCCACCACTAACTCCCCTTTGTCCTTAAGTTTCTTGTCCTCACTTCTATGGGCCTACTAATCTCCATCTTGGCCTAGATCTCTGAACTTGTTCTTGCTACATCCTAACTTCCCACCCTGTTTGTTTCTTTCTCCCGCTCCAATTGCCAAGGCCTTTTCTGTAGTGCCCCTGGTCCCAATTCCTAATGGGTCTGGCCCACATCCTCACCTCATTCAAATCACTTTTAAAGACACTTGTTCCACCATGCCCACAAACACTAACCCACACCAATTAATTATCCTCTCCATCCAATATATGAAAACAAAGGGCCAGATTCTCAGCAGGTTGAATCACATAGCTCCATTGGCTTCAATAGAGCTATGCTGATTTACGCTAGCAGAGGAACTGACAACATGCAAATTAATATTTTCCTACTGATCTCTTACTGTGTCTTGCTTTATCTATCTCTTATCTTCCGGAGGCTTTGTTGTCTTGAACAGCACAATGCACTCTGCCAGCGCTTACAAACTAATAACGAGACACTCATGAAATTCCTAGCGAGATCAGTGGAAATTGCATCTGAATATCTGAGGGCAGAACTGATTTCAGTGCGAGGTTTGCCTGACTAATGTCTTCAGGCAAAGCAGAATAATGTCTCCCTCTCACCCAGGCAAGAAATGGCAGAGTAATTTATCAATCTGTACTGTACAATTACATACTCCTTATATATTATCCACAACTGAAAGAATCTTACAATGGCAAGAACATTACATTCTGCTCTCCTTAGGCTGATCTAATTGAAAATTGACTTGAACCTATTGCAAATCTAGTCCACGTTTCATAAAAACAAACAAACATACAGGGCCAAATTCTGTCCTCATCAAATTTTAATAGTGCAATGCTCTTTCCAGTTGTCAGCTTCTGAACATGGTACCCCTGAACATCAGAAAGTTTCTTCTCCAATAACAAGCCTGTTCATAGAAAAGAGGCTTCCAGCTGAGATGATAGGAGCTCTGGAATGTGCAAATGTTAGGCCCGCGTATGCACTGAGATACGTAAGGGCAACATTGGGACTGTTTTATGTAGAAGCACATGGGCATTTATTTTCAACCACACAACCCATTTTTGGTGAGGGGTTGACAGTCTGACTCAGTAGGTGTAATTGGAATATGGGGATTGCCAAATGGGATAAATGCAGTGGTCCATCTAATCTGATATCCAGTTTCTAACAATGGCCATTACCAGATGTGTGAGAGGAAGGTGCAAGAAACCCATTTGGCACACAATTATGAACTAACCTGCCCACAGGAAAAGTGTCTTTCTAATCCCCATTCAGTTAGCAGTTGGTGTCACAGGCTGTCTGTCCCTTGAAGGCAATCTAAGCTCATCCTTGCCTGTGACCTAGCAACCCCAGTGGTAATCAGTGACTGCAGCTGAATGTGTTAGAGAGATTTAATTATATTAACTGGCCCTATCTGTGAGGAGGGAATTAGGAAGAAACATATACACAGAGCTGAGACTGTAGATGGACAGTAAAGGCCAGGAGCAGCAGGGGAGTACTGATGGAGGCAGCCAGGGTTGCTCCTGAGTTGTGCAGTCTGGCAAGCCTTCAAAGAGCATGACTCTAAAGAGGAGAGAGTGGGGAAACAGCCAGAAAGGCAGAGATTTTGTGTTTAGCTGGTGTGACCCAAGAACATCTTAATGCCAGCTGACAAGAGGGTCTGAAGGAGTAAAGGTACCTCCTGATTCTGGTATGTACATTCTGGTTCACCAAAGATCATCATGTGAGGTCTTAAACGAAAGCTGGTGTTATGCTAGCCATTAATATTGTTGTAAAATGTACGTCTGTATGCGATGCAAGGAGTTATGTGTATATATAAGAAAATATGTTTTAAAGGCACAGGTGGAAAAACAAAAGTTTTCTTCCAGACAGGAGGCAAGATTTGCAGATCTCTGTCCGGATTCTTGAAAGTGGGATCTCAGCCAACCTTAGGGTGAAATAGTCTCTGTCTAAAGAACCTTAACTACTTTGTTAAGTTTAGTGTCTAGAAAGCCCGTTATGACTTGTTTCACATGTAACCCTTCTGCCAGGCGAAGCCAGCAGCAACCAGGGCTGGGTTCAATATCTAGGGGTTCCTTTTCAACAGTATTACACAAAACCAGCTCAAGCCCCCACCCAGTAACCTGGGAAAATTACACACCATCCCGGGATGCCTCTGATAGGCAATACTTCCCCACTCGCAAGTATAGTATTGGAATGAAGAAAAGGAACTTTTAATTAAAGGAGGGAAGTAACTCTGTATTAATTTGGGAAAACACCGCAACCAGGGTTCATAAAAATAAACCATGAGTAAAAGACCCACCCCCAAGTAGGGTGGGCAGTGTCCTTTTCCCCTCAGGTTCTTAAATCCAGCAACACAAAAAGCCCTTTACTGTGCCCGTCCCTTCTCTGCACCCCACTCACAGTTTGTGTCCTTGTCAGTGCAGACCCAGAGTTCAAAGATGCATCTGCAGAGTTCACCTCCCACCCTGGGTGGAGGTAAGGAGGCACCTTACTCGTTGCGCCTCTCCGCCAGCCGTCCTGGTGTCTGCTTGCTGCACCTCTCCACCAGCCACTCTGGTCACTCGCTCTGCTCACTGCCTCACCAGACACTGGCTCATCAACTATCAGTCACCTTCTGCTGCCACCTGCTTCTCTCTGCAGTGACCTCTGCATATCAGTCTCTTAGTGATTTTTTTCAGCTCTTTATAGGCGGGCAGGAACACTGCCCCATCTCAAGCGATTTCAGCTCTGACTATTTAAAATAACAAAGAGGCTTCTAATGAAGCCTATTTAGCTCTACTCTTTGAACGGTGGTGAGGAACAGGTCAACCCAGTCTGAGACTGCTAGGGAGCATCTACACACCTCTTACTAGGGACATCTGTCCCCACCCATCTTACTTTCACAGGGATCTGGCATTTGAGCCCCTGGCTTAATGAGATCCTTTCAGCTGAAGATGACCCCCTCCTCAATTGGGACAGTTTAAGCACAGTCCTGCTTCCCTGTATTCCTACAATAATTACAACATTTTGGTAACAGCATTTCACTACCTCTGCATTCAGTACTAAGGTGATTTGTACCCAACGCCAGCCAAAATTTATTACTTTGACACTGCTCTATGTGCTGAATATCTAAGCAGAGCAGGAGCAAACTGTATTTACATAAACACACCCCAAGTCTATCCCCCTCCCAGGTAGCTGTCAGGGGAGCATTCATTCAGACCCTGCTTACACATATGTAACCATTTGTTTCCAATATCTGTACTCACTATCTCCAGTCTTCCATAATTAACTTACTCTTGCTTTCACTATAAATATCTCAGTGCTGTGATATTAAACAAGACGCTGATCTTGAGCTGAATCATATAATCTGGTGTGTGCTATTCCTTTGGGAACAACGGACTTGGTAATTTGGTGTGTAGCCAGTGACACGGACTGGATATCACAGGGAAATGCTTCAAAGGGACTCTGGAACCGGATGCAGCTATTACCTTGAAAGGCAAAGTAAGGGATGGCATTGCCCAGAGGAGAATATTGAATGGCTAACAGGTGGGTAAGGAGCTGACACCCAACCAATCATAGTGCTGGGTACCCTGTGAACGGTCCCAGCTGGGGACAACTGAAGACAGACCTCGGAACAAAGGAGGTATGCCTGGTGGGAGACTGGGTGAAAGACTGTAAAGCAGCCAGACCTCAGCAAGGAAGAAGCTGTGCCCCCCCAGAGAGAGACAGACATTTTAACTTATTGTACGCTCATAAAGTAGCCCCCAAAAGGGGTGCTATTAAATGACTCAAGCATTGGTCATGTGCTGCAGAGTCAGCAGAGAATGGAAACTGGGGACAGGTGCTGCAGAACTACCCGAGACGAGTAGGTCATGCTGCATATCCACAGTCAGGTTAAACACTGAAGCCATATTTTATGTGCCCTAACATAACTTTAAGTTGAGACTCAATGTCTTTCTAAAAGACATGATGAAGCTCAGTCAGGAGTCATGGGTTTGCTGTAGAATTCACTGAGTGAAATAATATGGCATGTGTTATGCAGGAGGTCAGATTAGGTGAATATAATAGTCCCTTCTGGCCTTAATCTGTGAAACAATGGATGTGTTTCTTATCTGTATAAACATCCAATCTATCTTTTTCATGACCTCAATGATACCTTGTGGCAATGAGTTCCACAGGTCAGTTGTGCATAGTGGCTCACACCCTGCCCCTTGATGGATTACTCACTATTTCTATACAAGAGCTATGGAGGATACTCTCCTAATCCCACAGAAAAATACTTTAGTTGCTGTTAGCCAACTGACATATAGAAAAATTCACCAAATATGTACAGAATGAGTCAGCTTGTGGTTCCTATTACAGAATATGCTACACCTGTTACTTTTCTTAGAATGCAACATGCATGATATCCATTATGCACTGATCTCCTTTTTTTTATCTGTATTCTTCATGCTTACTTGCTGTCTCTCCTTTATCCCGAGCAGTGGTGTTGAGTTTTGCTATGACATTAGTCAGATTTCAACCAGTCATTTAGGGGTAATTAGTCTGTGGATAATTTGAAGGCTGATTCATTTTTTTGTTACCTGTGATTACAAACAGATATTCTTAAATATTACTTTAACTCCAGCCATTTGTCTCTTGTCGAGAAAAATTTAGATACATGTTCTTGTAATTGAATGTAACCGTTGACTCTCATATAATCCGGTTGACAAATGGCCCTAATGCTCCGTCTCGTCATAGTAAATGGCACCAATGAACAATGGTGAAAGTGCACACTGCACTTTGTGACAAACCTTGTCAGTTCAATTAATTATGGTTTGTTGCCTAGTCGAGTATGTGCAGCCAGCACACTGTACCCTTTGACCTGTTAAATGTGTAATAATAGGTCGACAAGATGCACTGGCTGCTTCAATCCTTTGGATCTTGACAGAAGACACAGTTGGGCTTCTGATTTGCTTGTAGTTCAATCTGAATGGTGACTGAGTGAAAGGTGTAAGTGTCAAAGAGAACTTGAGTAACTTCTTTCAGGATCTGGTGATTGTCCACTGTGTCTTCTGTAGATAGTGAACAAAAATTATCACTGCAGAAATGCAATACTTTTAAGAAACCTAAGTGACTACTGAAACTATTTGCAAACATTTGGGATGGTTTACTTCTCTTTCCAAGTTACATCTTAATAACTATATTGCAACTAGCTGTTCAGTCTTGCTCAGCAAGCTTATACCCTATGTTGTTGTAGCTGATCAAAAATTTTCAATTTTTTTAATAACAGTGTTCTACAAAAATATTGGGGGGAAAGTTGTTGTTGCTTTTATTTGTTTTTAACAAAAAATACTACATTTGGTTTAACAAGCACCAGATACAGACAAGCAGTTGTATCCCAATCAGAAGAAATTGACTTTACTAGGCTTCAGCTGAATTATCATTTTTCTGTTTACAGAAATTTACTGACCTGTGACAACGTGAGCAGATAGAATAACTTGATTCATTGTTAGAGACCAGAGATGCAGGTTGTGGATAGACTCCACTTTGTTGACTGCTAGAATTCTCTCTCTCACTGCATCATAATTAAATCCCTTGGGTGTTCCTGTAGAGGAGGAAATATGCCTTTTGATTAAATAAGAACTATATTCAATTAAAGGACACACAGAGAGACCTCTGAATCTTTACTGAATTAGATTTGGGTTTTCTTATAAAAACAACATGGGCCATAGAGTACAGCTCTATTTTTCTGTTCACTGTGAAGTTAACATGCTTATACTTTTGGGCTTCACAACATCCTCCAGCAATGAGTTCCACAGGTTGATTGTATGTTGCATGAACAAATACTTGCTTATATTTGTTTTAAACCTGCTGTCTATTAATTTCATTGAGTGACCCCTGGTTCTTATGTGATGCAAAAGGTAATTCACACTTCCTATTCACTTCCTCCACACCATTCATGATTGTATAGACCTCGATCATATCCCCCACCCCCCTTAGCTGTTTCTTTAAGAAGATTGTTACTTTTCCATTTATAAATCTCTCTTCATATGGAAGCTGCTCCATCCCCCTAATAATTTTGGTTGCCCTTCTATGTATCTTTTCCAATTATAATTTATCTTTTTTTCAGCTGGCGTAACCAAAACTACATACCGTACTCAAGGTGTGGGCATACCATGGATTTATATAGTGGCATTATGATATTTTCTGTCTTATTATCTACCCCTTTACTAATGGTTCCTAATGTTGCTAAAACTGCCACTGCACATTGAACAGATGTTTTCAGAGAACTATCCAAGATGACTCCCAGACCTTTCTTGAGGGGTAACAGCTAATTTAGAACTGTTGTATTAATTTAGATGGAATATATGGGCTCCAGGTGTTAGCATAAGGCAGTCACTATCCAACATTAAACAGTGTTAAACAAAGTCCGGAGCTTGGTTTACAGAAGCCTCTGCCTGCTTAGCACCATGGCAAAGACACCATTAAAAATCCATTTTTATTAAAAATACAGAAAAGAAAAAAGTTTACTTTTCAGATGCTTTAAATAAGACTTTCATTTTAAGAACTTCCCTTGTTCCATTTCTCTTTAGCTGAAGAGAGTTTTTAAAAAGAGAAACTCTGGTTGTTTGACCATCTCTTGGATGGTATCAAAGACAGTAATAACTGTCCTTTTGGGAAAAAGAGAAAATGTTAGTTGAGATGGGCTGGAGATGTCAATGCTGCTGTTCTGTTGTTGTTAAAATCAAGTCCTAGAAGGAAAAGCCCCCTTGTTTGACAGTCTCTTAGATCAATGTTTCTCAAACTTTAGCAACCCGAGGACCTCTATTTTGATTTAAAAAACTTTTGTGGACCCCCAAGCCGCCCTCCTCAGCCCCAGGCCATGCCCCCACTCCACCCCTTCCCCCAAGGCTCCACCCTCATCCCACCTTTCTTGAGGCGCCACCCTCATCCCACCTCTTCCCGCCCCTGCTCCACCCCCTTCCCCGAGCACACCCTGTCCCCACTCCTCCCCGTGCCTCCTGCATGCTGGGGAAGTTCCGCAGTGTGCAGGAGGCACTGTGAGGGAGCAGGAGGAGCTGATCAGTGGGGCCAGTGGTGCCGGACATGATTCCACCTCCTCTCCTTAGTGCGCTCTGTCCCCACTCCTCCCCTCCCTCCCAGCGCCTCCTGCACGCCAGGGACAACTGTTCCCTGGCATGCAGGAGGCACTGGGAGAGAAGGGGAAGGGTTGATCAGCAGGGCCTGTGGACCCCCTGGAATACCATCACGGACCCCCAGGGGTCCATAGACCCCAGTTTGAGAAATGCTGTCTTACATGGTATCAAAGATGATAAAAACTGTCATCTCAGGTGATGTTTGGGATTCAGCAGGAGCCAGTAGGGGTGGCAATGTCATCTGTCTCTGTTCCATTCTGGTCAGGACATCCCACTGGATGAAGGCCCATATCCCAGGAAACAGTGAGGGCGGCAGCCAGGATGGTGACGCTCATTCCAGTAGTCTATCTGTTCTTTCTGAGTGTTTGATTTTTGTTGTTGTTTTCAACTTTCCACACACAAATTTCTTTCTTATAAGGGCTCAAAAAGGGAGTGAGAGGTGGACTAGCCCATTCCCTCATTATTTTGTCCACCAATTAGGCCTAATATCTGATATACCAAATTTTGGCTCATTAACTTCAAGCTGCACCTCTCTTGTTTTTAACAAGCTTAATTTCAACACAGTCCTTAAATCATAACAACTTGGTCTTTTTGTTTAGATTAATGCAGTTATTCTGTCTCCCTTTCATTCCTTTCTCGCATCAACATTTGTTATTAGAGTTTATTTTAACATTTTTGAACATTTACATACTTTTTACAGTTGAGCTCACAATTCAGGCAAATTTGTAGGCTTCGTTGTCGGAAAAGAACCCATCATTTTGTATGTAAAGTTGGGACTATTTTTCCAATGTGCGTTACTTTGCACTTAACACTGAATGTCATCTGTCATTTTGTTGCCCAGTCACCCAGTTTTGTGAGATCCTTTTGTAACTCTTCACTATTGGATTTGGACTTAACTGTCTTGAGTAGTTTTTTTTACTGCTTTCCATTGAGAAAACTGACCATTTATTCCTACTCTTTGTTTCCTATCTTTTAAACAGTTACTTGTCCATGACAGGACCTTCCCTCTTCCTAGGACTGCCTGCTTTGCTTAAGAGCCTTTGGTGAGGGACATTGGCAAAGGCTTTCTAAAAGTCCAAGTACACTATAACAACTAGATCACCCTTGTCCACATGCTTGTTGACAACCTCAAAGAATTCCCTTTATAAAAGCTATGTCATCATGTAGTATAATAATATGGCCAATTCAACTCAGTTGTGCCTTTCTTACAATAGCTCCAATGCCAGTTATTTGTGCTTACACAAGAACCTCAGTGTCTTGTGTTTTGTTCTGTCAGTTTATCACAAGAATACTATACTGTAGGGAGCACAGACTCAGCACAGTATGGTGCTGAAAGGAAAGGTCTTCATCAGAGCTGATCACAAACTCTCTGAAGGAATCGTTTCCTGTGGGGAGAATGCAGATTCCTTGGAATAGTAACGTTTCACAGAGACTGTTCAATTTGAATGAAGGTCAAATGGAATGCAGGCAGTGGTCTGATGGAACCCTATCTGCCAGCTGACCAACCCAGTTCCTCAGCAGCCTGCCTGGCAGGTTGATGGGGAACCAGAAGCCCTGGGAGCATCAGCTCAGGTGACAATCCCAGGGCTTCCAGGCTCCTGACTCCCCTTCAGCCCACTGATTTGAGTGGAATTAACCTCCAAAGAATTTAGCCCAAAGTTCTTAGCAGAAATACATGGGATGGAATGGGTTAAACGGAGGTTAAGACTTGCCTAATGTCACATACTGAGAAGGCAGCAGAGCTAGAAACGAAACCCAAAGTTCTAACTCCCAGGCCTTTGGGATAACCAACAAACCATGCGTCCTCCACTTTCATTACCTAATGTAAGAGAGATGACCTGCTAGGTGCGGTATTCTGGCTAGACACATTTGACACTTTAAGCACCTAAATTCCCAAATCTGGCCCCACTCAGTTGCTGCTGAACCCTGTAGGCACCTAAAGTCAGCTGGCACCTATGTTTTCACAGTATCACTTCCTTAGGCGCCTATGTTTCTGCCTGTGTGCATGTGCGCTTCAGCCTCACTCTCGGTGTTCGGATGCCTAAGCCTTAGAGCGTTGCAGAAACCAGAGAAAGATAGGTGTTGCTCTACCTTATTCACCTGGGAGGCCCAATCTGATGTGTGCGCTCAGAGCTCGCCTGCCAGATCAGGCCTCTCTAGGTGAGCTTACACAAAATGGAGGAGAAGCTCCCCCTTCATAATATAACTTTTTAATACAGTGGTTGGGGTACTTACCTGGGATGTGGGAGACCCTTGATTCAAGTCCCTCCCTTTGCCTGAGAGGGAGACAGGATTTAAACAGAGCTTTGCCACCTCTCGGGTGAGTGCACTAACTGCTGGGCTGTGGGATATTCTGATGTGGGGCTTCCTCACCCTCTCCTGTAGGAGCTGTTCCACTGTGGGTTGATAATTTTAAAAAGCCATTGGGGCAGGGGGACTGAATACTGGGTCTTCCATGCAAGTGTCCTAACCACCAGGCTACAGAGTCAGTTTCTTGAACACTCTCACTGGCCCAGTGATTCTTTCATTATTTATTCACCCTAACCCCTGGGCTAACAGGTGTGAGGGAGGTCCTCCTCTTTCCCCACCCCCCTCATCTCTTGCAAAAAATGGCATGGGTACCTAACCCCAAGGGAAGGTTTGCAGCTAAGTATCCCAAACAGAGGGAGGCACCTTCCTCCAGCCTGGATTTAGGCACCAAATTCACTGAGAGGGTAAGGATTAAGACATCCTTGCTTTGGCATCGCCCATTGGCTAGTTTAGGCAAGGAGCTGCCTAGCGTGGTGGTTTCTGTGAATTCCATTTTTAGGCACCTATCTCCTTCCATTCATTGTATAGGGAGTCTAGGCTCTGAACTCGGGCTTTGTGAAACCCACTGATTTTCTAGGAGCCTAAAATTTAGGCTTTGCAACTGCCATGCCTACATTTTTGTGACTCCCACTCTGGATTTCTACCCCATGACAGGTGAACACAGAGGCAACCTCTAGGAAAGCTTTATACTATGACTATACTGATACATTTCTTTACTGAAACAAAGACGTACACAAAAAGGAAGAGATAATAAAGACATATGCTGCAAAAAGCTATGCAGAGAGTCAGGTTGGTTAAACCATAGCAATCCAAAAAGCTACATAACAACAGTTCCTCATCCCTTTAAGGCCTATGTCTTCTGTAGTAGAGGTAATAGCTGCCTCATATCGGTTAGCCCCAAGAAAGCAAAAACTTGTATCTGTGACTGCTACTGTGACTTTCAGCCTTGGCAAATCAAACATCAGGCTCACATCTAGGCAGTCTCACTACGTTAATGAAAAGGTTCTTAGAACTGTCCATTTTACCTTGAACTCTAACCTGACTTTGAAAGATGCTTGGATTTGGTCTTTCAGATCAATGTAACCAAAACTGTAGCAATGTTTTATACTTCCGTTGCTTGATAAAATGGCTAACCTGCAACATAGTTTTTATTTATATTTATTTTTGGCACAAACTTGGTTGTGGTCATGATTCATAATGGAAATACACAATGCACAAAACAAAGAATTCACAAATGCCATAGGGGTTATGGGAAGCAATGGTATACATGTGAAAAACAAAGAGTTGTAGGAATTCATCATGGTTTCACTAACAAAACAGCAACATACAGATTCTTGGAGAAGATTCAATGGAACACTGGAATATACATAACTCTGTCATTATATCATCTAAAATAGTTCTAATTAGAATTATGATTAGCGTATGCTTAGAATTATGAAAATACTGAAAATGACATCACTGCACTGCTATGTTTGGAAAACTATTGTTTGTTGTTTAGCTTGCTGCGGGTATTATGCTGCTGTGTTAAGAAAGGACTATGCTCATATCCTTTAAGGAGGCAGAGCGCAAGGGATTTTGGATCTCAAAAGAACTAGAAGCACACTGGGGGGGTATGCAAGATCAGACGACGTGTTAAAGCATTTCTGTGTTTCTGACTGCAGCTGTCGATGGTAGCCCACATCTGATACCCTAAGAGAATTATACTAGCATCAAAATATTCTAGTCCTGAAATCTAGAGACCAAATTATGTTCTCCAGTATGTTCACATAACTCCCACTGCAGAATTGTATGTAAATATCTGAGAAATTGAAATTGAAGAGGGTCACATGAAGAGCAGAATTTGGCAATTATTTTCTAGGTATTTTCACAGACATGCTTTTTCCTTTGCTGGAGTAAAATATACCATCTAGTATCCATTTGAAGTGCTCTAAGTGTTTATTTTAAAATACTTTGAGTTCAATTCAGATTTTGTTGTACAACGTCTAATACACGAAGGGTCTGTTTTGTTTGTTTTTTTTTCAAAAAGTCAGATGTCCATTTGCACTTCTAATCTGTGTGCACAGTTGCCATGAATGCATGTACTGATTGGCTGTTTGAGCACGCAGATGGACAGTTAATGTGTAAATGGGCATTTTGAACATGTGAATTCCTAATTTCTGCACACAACTGTAGTAACTTCTTGCAAGATTGTAATTTAGGGATTGATTTTCAAAGAGTCAGGCATACAATTTCAACAATTAACATTTTTGAGATTTCTACACAATGTACATGTAGAAAGAATGTATTTCTTCCATGAAGAGTGGTGAAGATTTTTTTAAATAACGAGTGCCTAAAGTTAGTCTCCTAAATGCATTTAGGCACCTGGGCTGAAATCAATGGGAGACATTCTCTGTCCAACACTTCTGAAGATCAGGGCAGTTATTTAGGGGACTAAACATGGATTTAAGAGCCTAACTTGAGGGACCCATTTTTTAAACCCCAAACCAGTTTTGGTAAGTGCAATAGAGAGAGACAGAGAGAACAGAATAATATTGATTCTAGAAATAACTACTGTACATTCAGAAGTTCTTACCTTCCATTAACACAAGCAAAATGTCCCTTAAAATGGTGATGGTTGTTGCCAGAACAAAGATAGAGAACACAAATGTGCAGACTGGGTCAGCTATTTTGTATTCTGGCTAAAAAAATATAAGCACATCACTTGATTAAATCCATCACTTTCAGTTTCTGGCTGACATTTTTAATGAGCTAATCAAAAAACAGTATAATCAAGTTATCTAACATAGTAACCATTGCTGATCTTCTCGATCAGTACAGCCAAGTTAACAGACAATTTTCTGATTGCATTAGTCTTTAAGACCTCGAGCCACTAAAGATGAAGGAGAGAGAGACACAGAACAATAGAGTCCTTCTGGCTTAAACCCTAAGGGAAACCTGTTGTGCTCTCAGCCATTTTATTCCCAGAAATGAACATAACTGTCCTGGACTAAATTACAATATATCATTAAGACAGAGAAAATATGTACATAGCATCTAACGACGGTGTTATGAAAATACCTGCATCATTAATTGCTATGAAGGTGAGTAAACCCAATAAAACTGACCTTAAAGAATATTATAAGTGCACTAATTAGCACACTAATGCTCTGAACTAGATCTCCAATGGCATGTACAAAAGCTGCCCTCACACTGGCATTGGCCAAAGCTGGCTTCTGTTGAAGAGCTGGTATATGTTCATTGGCTTGTGCTCTGTGACTATGTCCAGGCCCAGTCTGGTGCAGAGTCAGACTTAATCTGAAAGAGATACAATGCTGCAAATATCAGCGAGATCATACTGTCTGAAAGAACAACAACAAACACTTCAGCATTGCACTTCTTAAAGCAAAAGGTAAGCAATAGCAAGCGTATGTGTAAATATATGTAGATATTGTCCACTCCAGGGAATCTCAAAATGATTAAGTATTTAATATACAAAAAAGACAACTTACATGACATTGGCTATCACTGCACAACCAGAAGTAATGAGCATCACTGTAGCTTCAATCTCAAAATCTGGGTGCAGCAGTCTCATGCTCGCCAAATATGTCAACACGCCAGTCACCACCCAAATGATTAGCATCGACATCAAAGCACCCAGAATTTCTAGGGGTTAAAACAATTGAATTTTAGGGGCATTTTAAATAAAGTGCAAGGAATTGGCTAATGGATGAGCACTAACACTTTCCCCATTAGAAAGCAGTTCTTATGTGTTTGCAGGTCCTAATATTCAAATCATGTTGGGGTGACAAATCTGGTTTCCCCAGGGTTGACTCTTGTTGCAGACTTATGGGCATGGTTTGGAATGATGGATTCATACATGTTCCCATGAGCTTGCAGAGTGTCTTCTGGTTCACGAAACAGGAAGGTGACCTGCACCTTGGGATTTGTACCCAATTGCTCCAGAAAACACCATGTGAAACTGAAATGCACTGTAGAATTGAAGCCTCAAGATGTTTGCAGATATCCAAATGGAGCACACAATTGCACAAACCTTTAGTAGACTGTTCATGAATGCAAGTCTGTTTCTGGACAATAGTGAGTGCCCGTGTGGGGGCAGGGTGAGGCAGTGGGGAAGAAAGAGGGATGGGATAGGGCAGGGGGAAGAGAAGGGGATGGGGGAATGAGGCAGGAGGGAGGGGGCAGGGGACAGTGTGGAGAAAGAAAGGGGATGGGGCAGGGGGAAGAGATGAGGACGACTGTGAGTACCACCTCCTCACTTCTGGGCATCCATGCCAGAGGTGTCTGGAGAAATGGGGGCGGGGACATGTGCCCCCCACTAGCCACAGATACGTGTCACCTCTGGGGAGGATGATCATGCTCCAGGCTGCAGCTTGACCTGGACTGCCTGCAGCAGACAGCGCCTCCCTGCTTGTTCATTGGCTTGTGCTCTGACTGTCTAGTCCCCTGCTGGCCATGTCCAGACACGAAGCTCTCTGCCAAAGCAGGAGGCTGCCATGTGAGGCCCATCTCTGGGGGGAGAACTGGTGTGGGGTGGAAATTTGTCCACCGGGTGGCTTCCCAGCTACGGTCCTCCATGGCTTGATGGTTGGGATCACCTCTGCCCCTGAATGTCTGGGAGCAGGTGTCAATGAACGGGTGCCTGACTGGGCACCACAGCAGGCAGGGTGGTATATATATTGCATGGATGCAGCCCACATAACACAGAGCTGCATACGCAGCCCACAATGGTAAATAGGTTGAGAACCACTGATCTAATAACTTTGGCTGTAACATTCTCCAGTATTACATTTTCTTCTTTGAGGTTCCATGACTTGCTGTTTTCCATTTTCTGATGTATCCTGGGAGCTTTGAGAATATTAATAGATTAGCCTCATGAACCTGCAGACCTGTGCCTGATCTCAGAATACTTTCCAGTGTACTTGCTAGGACAAATTGCCTTTTCTATTTCACATGGTCATATGACAGTACATTTGGTACCTGCTCTGTGCCATCCAAAAGTTAACCTTTTAGTGGAAGGTTTAGATGATAACCACAGTGAGAAAAGGCTAATCAGGAAACTTGTCAAGTCAACCAAGATATGTGCTGCATCGGTTATCACAGCAAGACTTCCTGAAATTTGTCCACCTGTGTAAAACAAATACATGTATATAATAGGACATGTATCCAAGACTTTATTTGTTGTAAAGCTAAGGAAAACGTTATTTACAATGATAATGTAAGGCATAACTTTAAACTCTTTACAGACTAGAAGAAGTTTTTATCCCATTCATGCATTCAAATCTTCCTAGTCCTGAAAAGAGTTGTATCTTAGTTTTACTAAAGCATCCAGGGGCTGGTAAATCTTAAACAGCAAAAAGGCTTCAGGACCAGACTTCAAAGAGAAACTGCTGAGCTTCAGTTCATTTGCAAATTTGACGCCATCAGCTCAGGATTAAACAAAGCCTGTGAATGGCTAGCCAACTACAAAAGCAGTTTCTCCTCCCTTGGTGTTCACACCTCAACTGCTAGAAGAGGGCCTCATCCTCCCTGCTTGAACTAACCTCGTTATCCCTACCCTGATTCTTGCTTGCATATTTATACCTGTCTCTGGAAATTTCCACTACATGCATCTGACGAAGTGGATATTCACCCATGAAAGCTGATGCTCCAATACGTCTGTTAGTCTATAAGGTGCCACAGGACTCTTTGCGGCTTTTACAGATCCAGACTAACATGGCTATGCCTCTGATACTTAAACATGTTGTAACTCATTAGAAATGTGGTTTAATTGCTATTATAAAGTGGCAGAACAATTGCAGTCTCAAACATCCTGAATTACAATACTATTATCCCCCTAATATCTCCTCACAAATCACTGACATTTTTGTCAACACAGTATGACCCCAATCAAACTTAGCAACACTCATGACCCAAAAATGGGTAAAGATGGCTTTGTTTGTTTCCTGACCCCGGGATGGCTGGTTCTCTGGCATAATTTAGAGCAACCTAAATGTAAGCAGGGGAATGGTCCCGCTATTGTGAGAAACTTTCCTGGCTTATGCACTACCCTAGTGAAGTGGGCTAGCGAAAGGATTTCAGTCCTCACTCCCACTTCCTTTACCCAGAGGCCTGCTTGACCTCAAGGGCTCTCCTTCCACTCTCCTGTGTGGCAGAGTCCTGGTAGCCCAAACAAGGCTGGGTCACTTGTTGTGGTCACTTAGGGCAGGGGCTAGGGTGTCCCCACTCCGGGGTGTTCTCTCTGCACTGGATGCTTCCCGGACCCACTGATCATTACATACAGTTCAAAGCAAATACAATTTATTAAACAGCAATCAATTTTTAAAAAGAAGGAAAAAATGGGAAAGGTGAAAGGAAAACACATCAGCCCGCTCTGTGGCATGGGAACATCACAATCAGCGTCTCTGGAATGTAAGGGAAGTTAAGTCTGTTCCTCACAAGTCCCAGGCCCCTTCTCAGGCCCTGGCTGTGCTGCATGGATGCTGCGGGTCAGACACTTGCTCTGGTGGTGGCCGCACGCTCTCAGGATCTAGGTGGCTGGACCCTTCTTCTCAGCGTCGCCCGCGCCCCGTCTGGTTGCTGCAGCTCTCCTCCCAGCACAGGTCTGCTCTGTGGGCTGCTTCTGTGACTCTGCTCCCAGCACTACCTGCTTCCTGGGCTGCTTTTCTGGACCCTCTGGATCTGGCACAGCTCTACTCCCCAGTTCAGCTTGGGCCCCTGCTTTCTCCTTAGCTCAGCTCCATGCTGTCTGACCCAGGCAATTCCAGCACACAGGGAGGACAGGACCCCTCCTGGCCTCCTGACTCCCTGATTAGCCTGCCCATCCTGTCAATCAGGCTGACCTGGAGCATTTGGCCACTCCCCCATTGTTCCTGGGGACTGTCAGTCTCATGCTCCTGATTTCCCATCAACCCTTCGCCTTTCTTTTAGTACTGGGAGCTAGCCAACCAAAACACCCCCACTGAGTTTTAGTAAAGGAACAAGAGTCCCCTTTCATAAAGGCAGTGAACAACAGTAAATGGGATTTAAGGAAGAATCTAATAGAAAGACAGTATGTTCTGTGCCCTATTTATGTGATATACAGTATAGTATTTTTGGTAGGGGAAAGAAGTGTTACATTTGCCATATTAACCCTATCATTTTTTATATATAGGACATGCTTTAAGCTAGTCATTCTATGGACTATAGGCTGATCTAAATTATAGATTCATAGATATTTAGGTCAGAAGGGACCATTATGATCATCTAGTCTGACCTCCTGCACAACGCAGGCCACAGAATTTCACCCACCACTTGCACCTATATCTGTGCTATTGAAGTCCTCAAATCGTAGTTTAAAGATTTCAAGGAGCAGAGAATCCTCCAGCAAGTGACCCATGCCCCATGCTACAGAGGAAGGCGAGAAACCTCCAGGGCCTCTTCCAATCTGCCCAGGAGGAAAATTCCTTCCCGACCCCAAATATGGCGATCAGCTAAACCCTGAGCATATGGGCAAAATTCATCAGCCAGATACTACAGAAAATTCTTTCCTGGGTAACTCGGATCCCACGCCATCTAATATCCCATCACAGGCCATTGGGCCTATTTACCATGAATATTTAATTACCAAAACCATGTTATCCCATCATACCATCTCCTCCATAAACTTATCGAGTTTAATCTTAAAGCCAGATAGATCTTTTGCCCCCACTGCTTCCCTTGGAAGGCTATTCCAAAACATCACTCCTCTGATGGTTAGAAACCTTCGTCTAATTTCTAGTCTAAATTTCCTGGTGGCCAGTTTATATCCATTTGTTCTTGTGTCCACATGGTACTGAGCTTAAATAATTCCTCTCCCTCTCTGGTATTTATCCCTCTGATATATTTATAGAGAGCAATCATATCTCCCCTCAACCTTCTTTTAGTTAGGCTAAACAAGCCAAGCTCCTTGAGTCTCCTTTCATAAGACAAGTTTTCCATTCCTCGGATCATCCTAGTAGTCCTTCTCTGTACTTGTTCCAGTTTGAATTCATCCTTCTTAAACATGGGAGACCAGAACTGCACACAGTGTTCCAGGTGAGGTCTCACCAGTTCCTTGTATAACGGTACTAAAACCTCCTTATCCCTACTGGAAATACCTCTCCTGATGCATCCCAAGACCGCATTAGCTTTTTTCATGGTTATATCACATTGGCAGCTCATAGTCATCCTGCGGTCAACCAATACTCCGAGGTCCTTCTCCTCCTCCGTTACTTCTAATTGATGCATCCCTAGCTTATAACTAAAATTCTTGTTATTAATCCCTAAATGAATGGCCTTTCATGTCTCACTATTAAATTTCATCCTATTACTATTACTCCAGTTTACAAGGTCATCCAGATCCTCCTGTAGGATATCCCTGTCCTTCTCTAAATTGGCAATACCTCCCAGCTTTGTATCATCCGCAAACTTTATTAGCACACTTCCACTTTTTTGTGCCAAGGTCAGTAATAAAAAGATTGGTCCCAAAACCAATCCTTGAGGAACTCCACTGGTAACCTCCTGCCAGCCTGACAGTTCAGCTTTCAGTAGGACCCATTGTAGTCTCCCCTTTAACCAATTCCTTATCCATTTTTCAATTTTCCTATTGATCCCCATCTTATCCAATTTAACTAATAATTCCCCATGTGGCACGGTATCAAACGCCTTACTAAATTTCTAGGTAAATTAGATCCACTGCATTTCCTTTGTCTAAAAAATCTGTTACTTTATCAAAGAAGGAGATCAGGTTGGTTTGGCACGATCTACCTTTTCTAAAACCATGTTGTATTTTGTCCCATTTACCATTGACTTCAATGTCCTTAATTACCTTCTCCTTCAAATATTTTTCCAAGACCTTGCATACTACAGATGTCAAACTAACAGGCCTATAATTACCCGGATCACTTTTTTTTTTCCCTTTCTTAAAAATAGGAACTGTGTTAGCAATTCTCCAATCATATGGTACAACCCCAGAGTTTACAGATTCATTAAAAATTCTTGCTAATGGGCTTGCAATTTCATGTGCCAATTCCTTTAATATTCTTAGATGAAGATTATCTGGGCCCCCCGATTCAGTCCCATTAAGCTGTTTGAGTTTTGCTTCTACCTCAAATATGGTAATGTCTACCTCCATATCCTCATTCCCATTTGTCATGCTACCATTATCCCTAAGATCCTCTTTAGTCTTATTAAAGACTTGAGGCAAAGTATTTGTTTAGATATTGGGCCATGCCTAGATTATCCTTGACCTCCACTCCATCCTCAGTGTTTAGCGGTCCCACTTCTTCTTTCTTTGTTTTCTTCTTATTTATATGGCTATAGAACCTTTTACTATTGGTTTTAATTCCCTTTGCAAGGTCCAACTCTACTTGACTTTTAGCCTGTCTCACTTTATCCCTGCATGTTCTGACCTCAATAAGGTAGCTTTCCTTGCTGATCCCTCCCTTCTTCCACTCCCTGTATGCTTTCTGCGAGAGAACCCAAAGGTTGATCTAAATTACACCAACTGCCAATGGTCACATGGGGCAAATATGGCAACCAGGGATCATTATGTCAGCTCTAAAATTGATGTTTTAGTAGCATAGAGCTCTGTGTGGCATAAAACACAGTGTAGGGTGGCCATAGTGCTGCAAAGACTCAGTGCCTATTATGTCAATCACATCACACTTTTTTTACCCTTTCTGAATCAACTGATTAATTCAGCCATGCCCGACTCACCTATTGATCTTAACTACACCCTGATATGAATACCAGTAAAAATTCTGGAAAATGTTACAAAAAGCAACATACCACTTTCAGACCATATACTTAGGGGTCAGATTTCCTCATATCTCCTGATTGTCTGTCTGTGGATCTCTTTATACCCACAAGGTTGCAGATACCGGTTCAAATTCCTCTCCACGTGAATCTTGTTGATCTGAATGCATGGACAAAGTTTCAAGTGCTATGTGGCTCGACAACATAGTTACTGTTCAGAAAATAGCTTGCTCCACAGGTGGTGCCAGACTTAAGCCTCTGTAGCCCCACAGGTGTGGCTAGGTTAGACTGATGCAAAATATGTTTCATTTGGCAATCAATGTTTTCTCCAACAAGATCCTTTCCAAATAATTATATTGTAAGTCACACATATAGGACACAGAACATTCTTCTATTCCTTATAAGTGCCATCTACTGCTGCCTACAGGTTACTTCCCAAAATGAAGCAGCAGAGATTCATTGCAGTGAAATGAAAGAACACAACAGAACAGAGATTATCCAAAATGTGAGGGGGCTCTGCAGGACAGCTGGTCCGCAAATGGATTTTTCCATCTGGCAAAAACACCAAGAAAGAGGGTTTTTTTTTTTTTTTTTTTTTGAAGAAACAAAATCATCCTGAATAGGAACAAGAAGCCAGAATCTGAAGTTTGCCACAAAACAAAATTTCCCAAAAAACAAAGCAAAAAAACCCCACATTCATTTCAGTCAATCAAAATATGTTGTTTTGATAAAACCAGAATGAAATGTTTTGAATCTGACTATTTTTACATAAAGTAAATTTCAAAATGAAACTTTTCCACACTGAGATGTTTCAACATTTTCAAAATGTTTTTCCATTTTTTCCCATAAGCAACATTTTGTCAAAATGGATATTATTGCACAAAACATTAGGTGTAATCTAAACAGCATTTTCTGACCAAAAACTGTTATGATAATTTTTGATCAGTTTTACTCTGCAGCACTTTGAGGTATGTATTAAGGCTGAAGCAAAAAGCATGCATCACCAGAGTAGCAAAAAGATGGGCACCTGAAGGCAAGCAAAAACACGGCTGCCCGAAAACAACATGGCGAAGAGCTGTGGAAGCCAGGCTGAAAAACTTGGGGCAGAGCTGGGGAACCATTGAAAGACTTGCCAGAAACAGACAGGAGTGGAGGAGCCTCATCACTGCCCTAAACCCCAGAGGCGTAATAGGAACATGATGATGATGAAAAAGCAATGCAACACACCAACTTTTCAGTTGTGATACATCATCTAAAGCTGCACTATAGACATTTTCTAGGTAGATATCTATTTAACACAGTGACATGCAATATCCTTATGCAACATGTTTCAATCATAAGAAGCTGGAATATGAGATGTTTTTCTCTTAACTTGGCATACAGACCGCAAAATACTGCAACATGTTTTTACATTTTGGATACTTTACTTCCATTCTGTTGTGTTTTTTATCATACGGAATTACAAGACACCCACTCTGCTCAGCTTGAAATTCTGAAAGATGCTGCCAAAGGACTATTAGATATATTGCCCAAGTTGATGCATGCCAAGAGGTGTCTCTTTGAAATCTCCTTGTGCTGGTCCCAGCAATGCAGGCAAGGCTTTCTTTTTAATTACATGATATAGTTAGGCTTATATCTACCTCAAGGTGCCAAAATGGAACTGAAATCTTCCAGGCATTGTCCCAAATCCACATTTTTGTCATTAATTGCAAATATCCCCATTTGAGCACTCTTACCTTCATAGATTCTAAGGGCAGAAGGGACAATTGTGATCATCCATGCTGACCTCCTGTATAGCACAGGTAACGGAACTTCCCCCAAATAATTTATAGAACATAACTTTTAGAAAAACATCCAATCTTGATTATAAAATTGTCAGTGATGGAGAACCCATCATGACCCTTGGTAAATTGTTCTGATGGTTAATTAGTCTCCCTCTAAAAAAATGTACACCTTATTTCCATTTTAAATTTGTTTAGCTACAACTTCCAGCCATTGGATTGTGTTAATACCTTTCTCTGCTAGACTGAAGAACCCATTTAAAATATATGTTCTACACTGTGATGGGGTATACCTGCCTTGCACTGGACAAGAAGGGGTTAACCCCCCATATTGTGGGCTGAGGAAGCCACACCCCGTCACCACTGCTGGCCATGCTCCAGCTGAAGCTTCAGTATAAAAGGGAGCAGCCCAGCTCAGTCTGGACTGATCACTAAGGGGAAAGGACACATTGCAGATTCACGCTCAGGAGCTGGTGGAGCCCCAGACCATGGAGGCCAGGCGCACTGAGACCCAGGTGGATACCCAGCTGCCCATGGAAGCCAAAGAGTGGATGGAGCCATTGGGAGCTTCACCGGCTGATGACCCCAGAAGACCAGTGGACAACTGCACAGGAAAACTGGGTAGGAAGTAGCCCAGGGGAATTAGATGTTTTCCGGTTGTAGAACTGGGGCAAAGTCAGCTGTTTCAGATGGATCTCTGCTGACCTAGTGGTGAATACAGTCATTGCTGACAGGACCCTGGGCTGGGATCTGGTGGAGTAGGGACCCAGGCCATCCTCCTACCCTAGCTGCAGCCCACTTTCCCCCAGCCACTGGGCTGCACAGCCCTGCATAGGAGGGCCACCATATTGACTCCGGTTACTGGGACACATAGCCCTGCATAGGAGGGCCATCTTATTGACTCTGGACATTAGGCCATACTGCCCTGAGGCTAAGGGCAGTTTTTTGGATTCAGCTGTGGGGCTGAAACACCCCTTCCCCCTCCTCCCCCACCCCACAACACCCATGTAGGTACTTATAGACTGCAATCAAGTCACCCCTTAACCATCTCTTTTTTTAGATTCAAGGGGATCAATCTATTTATTTTATCACTACAAGGCATGTTTTCTAATCCTTTAATCATTCTTCTGGCTCTTCTTTCAACCCTCTCCAATTTATCAGCACCTCTCTTGCATTGTGGGCACCAGAACTGGACACAGTATTTTAGCAGCGGTCACTCCAGTTCCAAATGCAGATGTAAAATAACCTCTCTACTACTCCTCAAGATTTCCATTTATGCCTCCCAGGATCACATTAGCTCTTTTTGTGACAGCATCACACTGGGAGCTCCTGTTCAGCTGATTGTCCACTATGACCCCCAATTCTTTTTCAGAGCCATGACTTCTTCTGTGGAGAAAGAAGTGGTTTGGGACTATTTAGAAAAGCTGGATGAGCACAAGTCCATGGGGCCGGATGCACTGCATCCGAGAGTGCTAAAGGAGCTGGCGGATATGATTGCACAGTCATTAGCCATTATCTTTGAAAACTCATGGCGATCAGGGGAAGTCCCAGATGACTGGAAAAAGGCTAATGTAGTGCCCATCTTTAAAAAAGGGAAGAAGGAGGATCCTGGGAACTACAGGCCAGTCAGCCTCACCTCAGTCCCTGGAAAAATCATGGAGCAGGTCCTCAAGGAATCAATTCTGAAGCACTTAGAGGAGAGGAAAGTGATCAGGAACAGTCAGCATGGATTCACCAAGGGCAAGTCATGCCTGACTAATCTAATTGCCTTCTATGACGAGATAACTGGCTCTATGGATGAGGGGAAAGCAGTGGACAGCAGGACCAATCCCCAACTAAATCATCCCAGCCAGGGCTCTGTCAAGCCTGACCTTAAAAACTTCGAAGGAAGGAGATTCCACCGCCTCCCTAGGTAACACATTCCAGTGTTTCACCACTCTCCTAGTGAAAAAGTTTTTCCTAATATCCAACCTAAACCTCCCCCACTGCAACTTGAGACCATTACTCCTTGTTCTCTCATCTGCTACCACTGAACAGTCTAGATCCATCCTCTTTGGAACCCCCTTTCAGGTAGTTGAAAGCAGCTATCAAATCCCCCCTCATTCTTCTCTTCCGCAGACTAAACAATCCCAGTTCCTCAACCTCTCCTCATAAGTCATGTGTTCCTGTCGCCTAATCATTTTTGTAGCCCTCCGCTGGAGACTTTCCAATTTTTCCACATTGTTCTTGTAGTGTGGGGCCCAAAACTGGACACAGTACTCCAGATGAGGCCTCACCAATGTCAAATAGAGGGGAATGATCACGTCCCTCAATCTGCTGGCAATGCCCCTACTTATACATCCCAAAATGCCATTGGCCTTCTTGGCAACAAGGGCACACTGTTGTCTCATATCCAGCTTCTCGTCCACTGTAACCCCTAGGTCCTTTTCTGCAGAACTGCTGCCTAATAATTCAGTCCCTAGTCTGTAGCGGTGCATGGGATTCTTCCATCCTAAGTGCAGGACTCTCCACTCTCCACAGCCTGATGCTGTGTCTTGGGCTTGTGTGGAGTTTCCTGCACACCGCCTCCTTCCTTCAGGATATGCCAGGAACTGCAGCTGCTGAAAACCCTCCAGCTCCTCCTCCTACTTCTCTGGAAGTGTTTTTTCTATTTGCGAGCTGGGCTCTGCTGCTGGGTCCAGTAGCCCCTAGTGGCAGCCAGCAGCTTTACAGCCCATTACTGTGGGGTGGGGGAGAAAATCCTGCACAGAACATTGATTTCTGTTCAAACTTTGTATTGTGCAGTGGTGCAGAATTCCCCCAGCAGTAATCCTCATTTCAGCTGCTTATCTCAGTTTTGCCTACAGGAGTATTTTGCCTTTTAAGAGGGGATGGGAGGATAAAATGTTCTTTACTTTCAAGAGTAAGGCTTGTATTATAGCTATAAGGTTTATATCTTTGTAGCAATACTCCCAACAAATGGCTTTGTGACTGATTATTACTCACAGTGGTTGTTTATTGCTTTGTGTACTACAAAGCAATAGAAATTGTCAGTTACTCAGTGGTCAATCATCTAGCACATGCTGTCTAGCCTAATGAAGAAAAAAATTAAATATATGGGTCATAATTGCAATAATCCCCATAGACTGCTGTCTGTAACTGCAGTTAATAACTGGTTTGTCAGAGTTTAATGGTCTGAAACAAAATGGTTTTCAAGACTGTTACTTAGCTGTCACTGAAAAAATCTGAATGATTCATTAAGCAAAAAAGAAACATTTTGTTAACATATCATCTGTCCTTCCAATTATCCTCTAACAATGCTGTATTCACCAAATTTAAGCCTGCTGATTACATAGCTTTGTTAATAAAGCATTACTTCTGTCACTGGAAATTACTGCATGGAGATAAATAGCATGCACCAAATTTCACCCAGTGAAATTCACCTGACGCACAAGCAATTTATGCAGGGAAAGTGCAGGGGAGGGGGAGGGCGGGGAGGAGGCGGTCAAGAAGTTGGGGAGGAAAATTCTCCCTCTAATGGACAATAAAAGTAGAAGGCAGCAGTGCGGTCTCTCAGTGACCACAGCTCCAGCCAGTACTGTAGTCAGAGGTAAACAGAGTTAACCAACTTCTCATTTGGGGAATATGGGGTGTGGTTTAGGTTAGTTTACATACTATTTTTTTTACCACTAAACCATTGGCTTCAGCCTATAGGCAAGAGGGCTCAAGAAGCAGACAAGCCCCGTACTTTCGTGGGGTTTAAGGAGTACTAGGTCTACACATGCATGGATCCCATAGTCCTTCACTGGCTGTCCTCTACAATACTATGTGGGGTTGGTGTGGAAAAATCCCTTTCAGGTGCACAGGTCTCCCTCCATGCTTCCTCACGCTACTACAAGACAAGGCTGATGTGGCATGTATGGCCTTGTACTGACCCCACACACTGCATCTCTAATGCACAACACCACATCTCCAAAATCTCTCGCTGACATAGGAGATGAAGCTTTCCCAGGATTTAGAAAAAATAATTACCTCCACAGCTGTGAGATACATATATAGGGTATGACACTAAACTGGGAGGAGAGGTAGATACAGTGGAGGGTAGGGTTAGGATACAGAGGGAGCTAGACAGATTAGAGGATTGGGCCATAAGAAATCTGATGAGGTTCAACAAGGACAAGTGCAGAGTCCTGCACTTAGGACGGAAGAATCCCATGCACCGCTACAGATTAGGGACCGAATTGCTAGGCAGCAGTTCTGCAGAAAAGGACCTAGGGGTTACAGTGGACGAGAAGCTGGATATGAGTCAACAGTGTGCCCTTGCTACCAAGAAGGCCAATGCCATTTTGGGCTGTATAAGTAGGGGCATTGCCAGCAGATCGAGGGACATGATCATTCCCCTCTATTCAACATTGGTGAGGTCTCATCTGGAGTACTGTGTCCAGTTTTGGGCCCCACACTACAAGAAGGATGTGGAAAAATTGGAAAACATCCAGCGGAGGGCAACAAAAATGATTAGGGGACTGGAACACATGACTTACGAGGAGAAGCTGAGTGAACTGGGATTGTTTAGTCTGCGGAAGAGAAGAATGAGGGGGGATTTGATAGCTGCTTTCAACTACCTGAAAGGGGGTTCCAAAGAGGATGGATCCAGACTGTTCTCAGTAGTAGCAGATGACAGAACAAGGAGTAATGGTCTCAAGTTGCAGTGGGGGAGTTTTAGGTTGGATATTAGGAAAACTTTTTCACTAGGAGGTTGGTGAAGCACTGGAATGCGTTACCTAGGGAGGTGGTGGAATCTCCTTCCTTCGAAGTTTTTAAGGTCAGGCTTGACAAAGCCCTGGCTGGGATGATTTAGTTGGGGATTGGTCCTGCTTTGAGCAGGGGCTTGGACTAGATGACCTCCTGAGGTCCCTTCCAACCCCGATATTCTATGATTCTATGGAGAAAGATCTGGGATTTGTTTTCCAGGGGAAAATTCAAAGCAGCTTCATAAAACTATTTAAGGGCTGGAAGGACAGATTTCTGAGGAAAGATTTAAGGAAATAAATATGTTTAACTTGGCTAAATGAACAGCTAAATAGAAGGAGGTGAAGGAGGGATGAAAACATAACTGCTCACAAGTATCAGAGGAGTATAAATATCAAGGAGGGAGAGGCATTGTTTAGAGTGATTCTAGGGGTTTCAACTGCTATGGGAGAGAGCAAAGGAAAAGGTAGGCTGACTATCAGGAGACAGGTCCTAGGAACAAGGCCTCCTAGACTGTGGAATAATTTATTGCCAGCTGGATCCATTTTAGAGAACTGAGAATCCATTTGGTTGGAACATTTTCGACAAAATGAAACTTTGCCAAAAAATGCTATTTCGTCAAAACTGAAATGTTGGGTGGAGACCTACCAGTTTAGACAATGTTTTCACTGAAGGGGGCGAGGGATCAGCTCTCCCACTCTATAGCCTGGTGGTTAGGGCTCGTGGGAGGGTGGCAGACCCAGGCTCAATTCTCTGCTTTGCCTAATTCAGAGTGATCTGGCTCTCCCACAAGCCAGGCCTGTGCTCTAACAACCAGGCAACATGCACGCCCCTTCCCAAATTGAATAGCTTAGGTTTCGATCTGAATATGGACTGTCAACCTAACTCCATTTTCATGAAAACCTTCAAACGGGTTTATTTCATTTCCAATGCAGAACAAAAACAACATTTAAAAACCTTCAAAAGCTGCCACAAAATGGAATTGTTGTCCTCTGGCCACCTCCAATCCACTCATCCAAAGACAAACCAACAGTCAAATCTGAAGCTTTTAAATCCATCCTGGTGTAACTCCATTGATTTCAGTGGTGAGACACAGATGATGAATATGCTCATGGAATTTACTCAGAATGCTTTAAGATTGTCGTATAACACTCATTTTATATCAAATCATACTGATGGGTGACCCTCAAATGTTGGCAGACCTGCCAGGCTTGGATAAACATATGAAATCTCTGAATCTTATCCAAAGTTGATAAGGTTTGGAAATAGGACAGGAGGTTCTCTCATAAGAATTCCAGAGCTTCCTGGTTTGAGCCAGGCTTAAACTGTCAGACCAGTCTATTATATGGATTATTCCCTCCATTCCGGATCCAGCCTTAATCCTTAAATGACAGTCACACAAAAGTTTTGAGAAATTCACTAAAAAAGTTTACAGATTTTTTTTAATTGGAAAAGATTGGGTGTCTGGGATTAGTTATTTTATCCCAGCTGGTACGCCCCTCTATAATGAAGATCACAATAGGTGCAGAGAGAGTGGCAGCAAAAGGATTCAAACATCACTGACCTTGAGAACAATATGAAATTTCCTTGATGTCAAAACACCGAGCTGTACTCACCTATAATTTCAGCAATCATGAAGATGAGACAAATTATCGATGCTGCATAGAGCTTCCGCTTGGCTTGACACTGTTCTATTTTTCTGCTCTCGTAGGCCGTTGAGTGGCTATGGCAGTGGTTCAGTGGATTATCTTCAGCATCCTCTGATTCCTCCTGGCATTCTTCTTTGTTTAAATTATTCTGCTGCAATCCCATCCTAGGAGATTGAAAGAACCAGAAGATTACAAAGCTATTACTATTCAGGGGTACACTCCTGCAATCCCATACCTCTGTGCTTAATCACTGAAGTCAAAAGCACCATTGAACCTCAGTTGGACTATTCACGAGAGATTTACTCACATGAGTAAAAAGAAAAGGAGTACTTGTGGCACCTTAGAGACTAACCAATTTATTTGAGCATAAGCTTTCGTGAGCTACAGCTCACTTCATCGGAATCATCTAGTTTCTAAGATGCCACAAGTACTCCTTTTCTTTTTGCGAATACAGACTAACATGGCTGTTACTCTGAAATCTGTCACATGAGTAAGGGGTGTGCAGGGTGAGGTTTAAAGAAATCGTGGCTCTTCAGGTTGTTCTGCATGGGATTTCCATTTTTATGCCCTGATTCAGTGCTCTTTTCATTACACACCTAAGTTAGCCATGCACAGTGCAGACTTCCTAAGATGCGCACATTATGAGCTGAGCAAAAACAAAACAAAAAGCTCCATGCAAATGTACAGCATGACTTGCAGAAAGTCAGAACTCAGGCAAATCCAAATCAAATTCAATGGAACATTTAAAGGCACTCCTCCTCAACAAGGGCTAGTTCCATAGAAAATTTCAATTTTCTACTCCCAGCAATTTTGATAGGACTATTATTTTAAAAGGGCCACAATTCCTTTTTTTTATAATTGAAAAACATCATTTATCCCACTCTCCTCATACTCAAAAATGGCTGAACTGTTTCTCATGTGTGCGCACCCAAAAAAATCCAGCTTCAGGCAGAGACTAAGGATGGAAATTGTCAGCCCAACAGATGAAAAAGGATGTGTGACTATAAGCAGGGGACGCAGGGTAGTCTGGACCCCATCTATGCTACTCAAGTGGCATAAAAGGGGCAAACATTCAGCAGAACCTGCCCCTAAAATCCCCCCAACATAAGGCAGCTTCCTAGTAAATTTAGAGCTGCCAGAACACCTCAATCCTGACCCCTCTCAAAGCCTCCAGCATAGGGGATACCAGGGGATGGAAGGAAAGGGGTATGGCTGGGGTGTACTGTACTGCAGCTGTCCTCAGCTGCTGAATGGCCCCTGTGGCCCTTGTGCCAAGCATATACTAGAGCAGTCCTGAGACTGCTCTAATTTATGGTAGGGGCCAGGTGGCTCCAAGATGGTTTTGTAAGGGCCTTTTTTCTCTATTCCTTTATTCCTGCACTAAGCAAAGCTTGGGTGGAATAGACACAGGCCCACAGGGGTTAGAATAGAAACCACAATGTAACTTCAACTACAGTATTTACTGCTGCAGCAGCTGCTTCTGGTGTAATAAATCCAACAATAAAACTCCCCTGCCATACTTCCTGAATTGCTACTTGTAGGAGTGCAGTATGATAACCAACTATTTCTTCCCAATGCTACATATATAAAGTTTATAAAATCATATGTTCTACCCATCTACAGTCTATGAATGTTGTTGTGCAGCATTACCGTCTTGGAATGTAATGTAATGAAAGTCTTGACATGTAATGAACTGCCCTATTGTTTTGAGACTGAAATTAGCTCAGAGACGTGATGCAGACCTGGGTTTAACTGCACTCTGGTAATAACAGACTGTTTTCACATTCTCTGCACTGAAGGATTTGTCGCTGGGATTAATATGTGTCTTGTAGATTGAGTTAAAGGGCCCCTAACTTCAGGAGGTACATAGATCTTACTGACTTTATACAGCTTTTCCTGTGCTGTTTGTGAACCAGTAAAAAGCCCTGAAACTAATTGTACTCATCACATGGATTACTTGATCAAATAACTTTTCCAGTAACAAGTGAACAAAGTAGAGGGACAGATTCTTTGCCCTCGTTCTGCCCCCTTAGTGTTGGGTGAGTGGTGCAGAGGGGCTGGAAACTGGCCATACCTACCCAAGAGAGAACTTCTCAGCGGGAGGAAATCAACTGGTGTAAAGCCAGTGGAATCTATGCTCACTGCCTGCACCCACCCTAGCATAGGGGGCAAGTCTGGGTGTGAAGTGAAACAGGGAGGCAGGGCACAGCTCTGTCAATTCACAGCTGGCATCTGGTCCCCTAGGGAACAAACTAGCTGTAAGTTACTGCAGCCCCTAGGCTGCTCTATCTTACATCAGGGCTGGGATGCTTTGAAAGTCAAGGAGCTGTAACCCCAACAACTTCCCCCTTCCCTGCCTTCACCAAGTGGATTTAGGCAAAGAAGGGGAGACTCTGGTGTAGAGTACCTGTCAATCCATTTACCAGGAAAGTGGCAGAAATTTTCCTTGCTTTCTAAGTCCAGTAATTATCAGCATGGGTTTGATTTTCTAAATATTCTATGCTCCCCAAAGTCAGGTTCTTTTCCCAGCAGGGCTTTCTGAGGTGGGCACTTACCTGGTCCATCAGTCTCTTTGGTTGCCTAGCCTAGACAACCTATTCCCTGTACATGTTTCCACAGAGATTATTTGGCAGAACAAATGGTCAGATTTATTGCCCACTGAGTGGAGATGCTTTTTCTTTGTTTTCTTCTCCTCTTCTCTATTTTCTCAGAACAGCAAATAAATTGTGGGTGAACCATCTGGGAACAGGACTCACATCTGGCGACGTGTTGCCCTGCCAGCCGGCACCCTGAGGGCCAGCCCTCTACAAGAATCTGCCATTATTTTGTGTTTATATTCATCTGCTTTCTCATGTTCAACTGTGTCACTCGAAACACAGTGTTTTGCTGATGAATTAGACCCAGAAGGTACCACAAATTGATTAATTCCAGATGGTTGAGTTGAACAATTTACTCACTTTCCCCTATTGCTCACAGCATGGAATTTTCTCTCTCTCTGGAGTTAAATCCCAGCACTCTTCTGTCAGGAACTGGGTCACTCTTTGTGCTTTTTTTTTTTTTCTTTTAAATCTTCAAAGCACCTTACAAACATCAGCTAACACAACCTCAGACAATCACTATGAGGATGGTAAGCACTGTGTTGTAGATCTTGTTGATTAGATCAGTAAATTGAGTCACAGAGAGTAAAGCCAAACATTCTCACATTTACCTGTCTTAACTTAGACCCCTAAATTAATGGCCTTGTTTTGAGAGGCACTGAGCATGCAACATTCCCACTGAAGTCAGCCAGAGTAAGAGAGAACATAATCTGGCCAAATGTATTAGGAAGACCCCTGCCAACTGCAGTGAGTAACAGATTCTTCAGTAGCAGCTCCCTGCTAATTAAAATAATCTAACACACACATTTTTAGATGTAGAGAACAAGAGCTAACAGTGCACAGATCAGTGCAGGCAAACCATAAACCTCCTATATGTGCTCGAGTGAGACATAACCTTTGAGCTTTAGCTCCCTGCATTGACACATTGCAAACAGAGTCCTAAATTAAAACAATCTATTTTCCATTTCAAATTCTTTTTTCTTTGTAGGAAAGGCAATAAGGGTACATGTCATGGAGGGCACCTACTGAGTTACGCCAGGAAACAGTGAATAAGAATATATTAATACATAGCGCAGAACCGCTACAAATCATTAACAAGTGTGATTACGGCTTCCTTTTCTTTGTTTTCATGGGATGTGTGCAGTGACTTGCTCTACAAGCTGATGGGTACAGCTGCCTTCCTCACAGGTCTACATTAGAACTCCAGTGAGGGGAATGAAACCAGAACCAGCAAACTTCCCAGAGAAGGAACACCTACCCCACAAAGGAAAATCACTCTTTATCTGTGTCTGAAATAATAATGAAACTACCTTCAGAAATAATACATCAGAACTATATTCATCTCCTTTATGTAGGTACCATGCTGATCTTAACTGATGTCATTCTAAACTTGGATGGTTTTAAAGAGACGAGGTGGGTGAGGTAATATCTTGTCTCTCTAATATCCTGGGACCAACATGGCTACAACTGCACTGCATACAACTGTAACCCTTCTGCCCATCAGAGTTGGCAGCAACAAGGGCTGGGTTCAGTATCTAGGGGTTCCGTTCCAATAACACAATGCAAAACCGGCTTGAGCCCCCACCCCCGCTGGGCGCCTCTAAGAGACAATACTTCCCCTCTCGCAAGCACAGAGTCTGAGTGTAGCAAAAGCCTTTTAATAACAGAGAGAAACAATGTGGCATTATGTTGGGGAAACACCACCAACAGGATTCATAACACAGCCCATGAGCAAAAACCCACCCCAAGCAAATTGGGCCATGTCCTTTCCCTTTGGTTCTTGAGTCCAGCAACCCAAAAGTCACCCAAAGTCCCAAAAGTCCAACAACCCCAAAGTCTCTGTCTCTGGTCAGTGCAGCCCCCAAGTTCAAAAGTTTATCTGCAGAATTTTACCTCCCAACCTGGGTAGAAATGGGGGAGGGGGGGTAAGGGGCACCTTACATGGTCTGAAGCCAATTGCCCCACCTCTTCGTGGGGCTCTGCTCCGCTCCACCAGCCGTCCCACGAATCGCTCTGCTCCGCCAGCCGCTCCGCTCCACTCCACCAGCCGTCCCATGAGCTACTCCCCCATCCCACAAACTGCTCCACAATATATCTTCAGGCCCCCCCACTACTTAACACAATGCTCAGTGATTTCAGCTCTTAGTAATTTTAGGTCTTTAGTGATTTTAGCTTGTAGTAGGGGAAGCTTCAGTGCTGGTGCACCGTTGGCCCAAAGTGCATTCAGCTTAGCAGCCTGTAACTCCTAGTAGAATCAAAACTAGCTCTGATCTTTCACAGGGGAGAGGGAGAGGGAGCTATTGGCATGTAGGGCCCTCACCAGGGGCCCATACCACCAGGTATTAATACCTGTCCCCAGCCTCTTAATTCACTGGGTTTTGGAACCCATGTCCCTTGCCTAGCGAGTGCTGCTTAGTTGATGATCAGTCATAACAAAAGGCCAAGTACAGTTCCACTGTCCTTGATTCACATAATCAGGATAATAACACTTTATTCTTCCTGCCCCAATAACAGAGAATCTTGGGCTCCTACAGCAGCCAAAGTGACCATCTAGGCGGGGTGGGTGTGCCTATGCAAATGAGATCAGCCCCTGAAGTTCTTTTCCACAACCCACCACGACTCGCCACCAGATGTCAAGGTAGAGTTCATCCTGACTCTGCTTACACAACCTTGGATGTTTTTAAGTCATTTGGGGTCATATTTTCAGGCTATCCACAGGTCTCTTCTTGCTTCCTCAACAGCATAGGTGCAAAACAAAGCAGGTAAATATTTGCAAGCTAGATATAAACCAGCTGGCGAACAGTTGTACTAGACATCTAATTGACAATCATATGCCTGCAATTATTTTGTTTAGTTAGATTTTGTGGGCTGGCCACATATGAAACTTAACTACTCAGCTCATAAAATCCACCAGGACCAGGATCTTATTGTGCTACGCGCTGTACATAGACAGAACAAAAAGACTGTTCCTGTTCCCACAGACAGATGAACTTGTGTTGGCCCTTTCTGGTTGCTGTAGCGAGCTGTTGTCTCCTGTTGTGTACTTGGATAGTAAATTCTTCGGAACAGAGGCTGTCTTTTCATTATATGTCTGCACAGTGCCTAGGCACAATGGGGCCACGATCCCTAATTGGGGCCTCTAAATGGTACCTCAATACTACTAATAATAATTAATGATAATAAATTAACTGCCAAGATTATAATCATAGACTTTACACCCACTAATAAAAAAAATAAACTTCTCAAACTCTCGCCTCCCCAAAGCCAAGGAAAAGAGATGGGCTCTGCAGTAGTCCCTGATATCTGATTTTGGCCCAAAGAGGGAATGAGTTCCACGTTCAAGAGCACCTGTAGAAGATGCACAATCACCAACAGTGCTGCCTACTGGTTAGGCAGGTCTTTGGCAGGGTGTCTCCCTATTGAAAAGCACAGCCTGGTCCTTCACTGCCTCCATCCCAAAGGGTTCCATTTCTCCCCTTTAGTGCAGAGGTTTTACTGGGGGCTGAGCCCTCGAACAGTCAAGGCCTTTTCCAGCTGGTCTGCTGCTAGCTGAACACTCTAGGTGTTGTAACGTCCTCTCCGAGTGGGTACGGGAACTCTGGCCCACTCTCTCCACCAGGCTCCAGTCCAAGGCCCGGTGATGGGAAGCTACGCTGGACACCTTGTGGTGCTGAGACTCGCCCACTTCCTACCACAGCTCCCTTTAGCTTCCCAGAGTAAATCACTCCAATCCAGTCTCTGACCTGCACACTCAGTCACTGTTTCTCCTTTGTGGGTTTGCACCGGTGTTGTCCCGTCTCAGGCAATGAGCTTTGGGGCAGCCCTCTGCTCCCTTCCTTTGCCCCCTTCTGAACTGCTCTACTTCCATTTCTAAAGCCCTGCCTCCATCTGGTGCAGGCTTTGCAGATGTGTCCGGGCTGCGTGGGCCTAGAGCTGTTCTGTAACCCCTTGCTCTCCAGTGTGGGGTTTGTATATCCCATCACAGCCCCTCACAGAGAGAGCCCTACGGCAGTCCTCTCCTTTTAAATGAGGAGACTTGCTATGATTGCAACTGCCGAAGACACAGAATCACCTTCTTGGAGAGGAAGTCTGTAGGCATAAAGAGGGAAGTCACATTATGAACATCTCTCTCTTTATCTGTGTGGGTTTTATTGTAAAGTGTCAGGTGCTACAGATACTAAGCATGATCTAGATAAAGGGTTTGTTGCAAGGAAAGTGGAAGTGTAACCAGCTCTTGCCATTTTACCAAGAGTCTTATGATATTTTAGTGTTTTTCTTAAAGCCCGAGCTCCTGGAATCAGGGGATTACATGAGAATCACAGCTTCCATGTAACAAAAAGACATTTCTAGTCCTCACAGTTAAAAAAGAAATCTTGAAAATGTGCACCCTTAAGGCTCCAAAATCAAGGGACAAATCTATAGGAATCCAACATTCATTACTTTTGAAATTTCAGGCATTTTAAGGCTCTCATGATTCTTGGGACCTGACATGATTTTTGCATGATTGGGGTTGGCATGCTGGTGCTGTCTTCATGACCACCCAAACCCATCCGTAAACTGGGGTGCTCAGTAGACATGGTCTTTAGTAAGAGTTGGATACAGTAGTTTTGAAAGTTTCAGGGGTAATTTTGAGAGGTAATTTAAGATTAAATTAACCCACCAAATGAGTGCTAAAGCATGGTCGATGTCCCCATTCCCTCCTCTTCCCACCCCCCACAACAGAACAGCTGCATGGGGTGAGGATCCCTGTGATGCCAGAGTACAGGGGAATTCCTGCCCCCTTACACATAGAAGGGTCATACATAGGACACTACAGAAGAAGGCTGGGAGCCAGATCAGAGAGCTGGCAATCAAACACATCCACTCAACACAAGATCCACTTAAAGGGTGTACGGAGGCTGTGGCCACTGATGAGGAGAAAGGGTCTGGCACAAACCCCTCGTTTGAAGAGAAGCCCTTGATTCTGTGAGAGCTTTCATTGAGCTTCACTTCCACAGAAGAAAGCTAGGATAGGAGGAACTAAACATCCCCCACATCTTTGTTATGTAAAATGAATCCATGTCTAAGAGTTGTCTCACTAACTCTCCCCAGAATCCTTAGGCCAGACCTTTACACAGTGGTGTGAGCAAGGTGGGCAGGAATCAGTGACAAGCCTAAGGCCTTGTCTACCTCTGGTGTTATTCAGGAATAGCTATAGCACTTTAAATTCACACTCCATTTTAATCCAAAACAACTTTCAAGTGTCAAGAAGCCCTAAGCTTTCTTCTCAGATCACCTGTTCTTAGGGTTGTCCCTCTTGTCACTACTTCCAGTATCCCCTGCCTCTGAGAGCCACTTAACTCCTTTTATATTCCTTGGGTTGGCATCAATAGGATTCAGTTGCCTTGACAGGAAGATGAGTCAGCCAAAGCAACTCTGCAGCTCTGTGCAAAGTTCTAGCACCTGATATCAGGGCAACTCAGCAGAAGACTTCCGCATTTCCACAGAGGATCTTAAAATTTACCTTCCATCACACACATTTTGTATTAGTGTACCCCGTAGGGGTGGATTTGCTCTTACAACGCTAAATTTCAGACTTTCTCAGGGCAATCAAAACTTAGCTTAATGTTGTCTCTTTATTTACTGTTCTTTGTATTTTAACAATAGTAAGATTGATGAAGCCTTGAGTCAAACTGCTAGAATGCTATCTGAAATCCCATTTTAATCAATAGGATTTTGCACAGTGCAATAACTCTAATAAGCATATAAAATACATAACAGGAAACACATTCATCAGCACTGGATTGGGTCAACAAGTCATTGATATAACGAAAGTGTAACTGTTACACTCAAGCACAAATGACAGTATTACCAAGTAGGATATCAAATTGGTCATGCCAATATTGCATTGATCTGGTGTCCGTATGTGACTCATGTGGCCAATATTTTCAAGTGACTAGCAATTGTGTGTGCTTAACTTGAGATACTTTAAAGGAACCTGATTTTCAGAGGGTGGATGCTCAGCACTTTGTAAAAACCATCTCCCCTTTGAAGTGTCTCAAGTTGGACAAACAAAACTCAAGGCACCTGGGATCACTATCTGTTGAAAACCTGGGCTGACAGCAGCAGTTCTCAACCTGCAGCCCACAGGCTACATGCGGCCCAGTTCGCACAGAGCTGTAGCCCAGGATCCCTGGCCCCGCACAGCAAGGGTCAGGGGTTGGGGCTGCCGGCCGGTCCCGTGGGGTTGGGGTCCAGGCTGCCACCCAGCTGCCCTGCCACCTGGCCCCACGTGGCTGGGTCCAGGATTGGGACTGCCATCCGGCCCCACATGGTGGGGTTCAGGGTCCCTGCTGCCTGGCCCCCCACCCAGGGTTCTGTTCCTGGCCCCACTCTGTGGAAGGGTCTCTAGAAGGGGGGCATTGGGTATAGGGGTCTGGGGGAGGGGTCTGGGGGACGTGCTGTGGTTCTCAGCCTGCAGTCCAGGTAACACACTGTGGGCCGCATATGTGGCTCCCAGTGATAAATAGGTTGAGAACCACTGGCCTGTAGCAATGAGTTCTTTCCAAAACTCTGTGGAGAGAGAGGTTCAGGTAGCCAGACTTCCTGTTAACACGAGTACGATGACCAGGATTTTGTCATCAACATAATATAATAATGGTGCTTAATAAAAAAAATAAAAGTGTTGTAAAGAAGTAGCCAATTTGTCTGCAAAATAAATGCTTTTGAAAGCAATACAGCTGGGTTGTTTTTGCTAAACGTACACACAAAGAATTGAAAAATACAGTAATTTATCCCCAGGACTAAACTGAGATTACTACTACTGATCAGTTTATTACACCTAGAAACTGTGCACACAGCCAGCCTTTGCAAATATGTGCTCATAATATTGTTACCCCATCCTCCCTACACCTACATGTGTTTCTTTCCTCCACCCGTTGTATGGTGTCACAGATCCCAATAGTAGACAGAGCTGAGTGTAGGCAGACCTCTGGGCCTCTGCTGAGCCCCACTGATTTCAGTACTTTGCCGGATTAGGGTCAAAGATTGTAAACACTTCAGGATATGGATTTTTTTCCACTATAATAACAACAAATTCATATCTAGAGCTATTCAGCAGTTGATCTCAAAGGAAATCGGCATCATTATCCTCATTTTATACATGAGGAAACTGAGGCACAAAGCAATGAAGTGATTTGTCCAAGGTCACCCAGCAGGTTAGTGACAAAGCTAGGAACATCTTCTGAGTCACAGTATACTGCTTTATCCAGTAGGCTACGTTGCCTTTCATAGCAGATCTGGGAGTCATCGTGGATAGTTCTCTGAAAATATCTACTCAATATGCAACAGTCGTTATAAAGCTAAAAGAATGTTAGGAAAGTGATAGATACTAAGACAGAAAATATCAGAATGCCACTGTATACGCCCACATCTTGAATACTGTGTGCAGTTCTGGTTGCCCCCATCACAAAAAAAGATATTACAATTAGAAAAGGTACCTAGAAGGCTAATGAAGATTATTAGGGGCATTGAAAAGCTTCCATACAAGGAGAGATTAGAAAGACTGAGACTGTTCTGCTTAGAAAAGAGATAACTAAGGGGGGATATAATAGCGGTCTATCAAATCATGAACAGTGTGGCAAAAGTGAATAGGGAAGTGTTATTTATCCCTTCACATCACACAAGAGGTAAGGGTCACCCAACGAAATTAACAGGCAGCAGGTTTAAAACAAATATAAGGAAGTACTTCACACAATTCACAGTCAACCTGTGGAACTCATTGCCATGTGATGTTGTGAAGGTCAAAAGTATAACTGGTTCAAAAAAGAATCAGATAAATTCAGGGAGAATAAGTCCACCAATGGCTATTAGCTAAGGTGGTCAGGGATACCCAGGCTCTGGGTATCTCTAAAACTCCAACTGCCAGAAGCTGGGACTAGATGACATAGGATGGATCACACAAAATTGCCGTGTTCTGTTCATTCCCTCTGAAGCATCTGGTACTGGCTACCCTCAGAGTAAGGATACTTGGCTAGATGGACCATTGGTCTGACTCAGTATGATCGTTCTTATGGGTTGATACAGTGTCTAGCAGAATGCGGTCCCCAAGCTGGTGGAGGTTTCTTGTTACTACTCTAGTATAAGTAATAAGCACTTGTCCATTGAGCATTTCACAGATTAAAAAACAAGAGGCGCAGCACAGAACTTGCAGCCCAGGAGGGGAGGGGCTAAAATTGCTTTAAACCGCTTCTGCATTGTCCTAATCCTGCGCTGTTCTGCAACCCTGGCACAATTTAAATAGCCCCGAAGACCTACGTCAATCTCCCAAGACTGTGTGCTTTGGCCCCATCCCCAAATGCACCATCTATCCCCCAGCCCTGTCCTGGCACACACCCTAACACCAGGCCTTGTGAGGGGGTGATCAGAAGGCAGCCTTATGGCTGTCTTCAGCAGTTCCTTTGCCAGAAAAATATTCCCCCAATCAGATTCAGGGCTTTTAGAGCCCCGATATGAAGCAGCCAGAGGGAGGGTGAAGATCTCCCCTAAGCTGTTTTAGCTCAATTGTAAACCACCATTGAGATTCCTCTGTAACTGATCATGAGTCACATAACAAATGGGGAGTTGAATTTAATAGAAATATTATTGCTAACATACATGTTCTTTTGGACAGCATCATATACATTTATGCAGCCATGTAAATAATAAATATTAAAGCAATAATCAAATATTTGAAGCATTAAGATACTGTGGTGGTGGGCACAGTGGAAAAACACAGAGCTAGATTTTCATTAGAGCGGACAGGTTTCCTACCAAATTTCTGCCTCACACATTTTAAGAGAGCGAAGCAACAAATAACCTGAAAAGCAGTGAGATAATAAAAATGTCAAGAGGTGCTAAGCTGTAGCAGGGCTGCTGTTTTACTTAAAATATTTGCTGCTCCTAAGCATGAGGCAGAATGAAAATAAGTTTCAAGATAAAGGTATTTCCTAGTAGTCATTTGTACTCATTTTTTTAAAAATTCCAAACTAAAAAAGATTACTATTTAATTCACACAATTAAATACATTTAAGAATAAATACCTTTCAATTCTCAACTAATATATAGGCCAGTCCTTCATTCCTTGCCCACCAGAGCTTTGGGAGGGCAGAGAATACAGGATATGGCCCTCAATCCATTTATAAGGATTACAAAGTAAAAGCTTGCTCACACAAACCCTTACTCCCATGAGTAATCCTCAATCACAGTTGGTTAGTCATGTGAGTAAGGTTTTGCAGGATCAAGCCCTTAATGCCATCACATTTCTTTAACACCTAATAGATTATTTAGACATTCAGGCATGAAGGAGCCTGGACTCAAACCCAGTGTCAATAGCGCTATTATGATTCAGCCTAAAAGTACATTATAATCAGTGGGATTTTGCATACTACCATAAATCTACTAAGCATATAAAATACATTGTAGGAGACATTGGCTTCAATGTAGATTGGGTCAATCCAGCACAGATGCAGATGCATTAGACTAATCTTTAGTATCTTAAACCAACATTTAATAAGAAAGTTTGGAAGGGGAAAAAACCTCACCAAACCCCAAACAATACCATAGTGTAATGTGCATCCCTATAGAGAGTCCGAGACTCAGAGAAGTGAGTGCTTCAAATTCAGTAGTAATATCTGCAGATTAACTGGCTCATTGTACTTTCAAGGGCAAAGCAATATAAAGTGAAATAGACACAGACAGCTGTGTTACCTGTCTAGAGCTAAGGAATACTTCTTGGTGCCTCTGTCAGCCACAAGACAAGTTCTTTCAAGACCCTTTGTGGTGGCCATGATGAAAACTTTTTTCCTCAAATGCTCCTTCCCTTTTTGGAAGCAGGCAGGGGTAAAAATGCTCTCAGAATTAAGGAGAAATCTCCGCCAAAGGTTTAAAAACAACACGTTTGAATAATCTTGTTGATAAATCCACTACAAGGGGAGCTGCTGTCTTACGGCTGCTGGTGTCACTAATTCACCCAACAGTGACTTGCTGGGTTTCTGATATTGGAGGTTTTGTGGCACTTTTTTCCCCCCTGACGATATGATGCAATCCTTGTTGCACACATGATGAGAAGCCTACCACTTTGCCCTAGATTGCTGACTCAGCCTGGAGCATGCAAACACACACACACACACACAAGAAAAGTGATTAAAACAGCCTGATTTGCCTGAAACAGTCAAACCACTGTTTACCACCCTGCCTGCTCAGCCTGGAAAGAAAAAGAAAAAACCCTCCTTTTGCCCAGGTTGGCGCAAGCCTCCGTAATCTAACTGATTGCTGTAAACATCTCTTTCTCCCCTCCGTCTCCCCCACTGGAATTTTGCTACAAATGTTTTTAAAAAATTAGGTGACAAGAACTATTAATTATTGCAGTTAACAACCTGAAACAGATTACTGAGATCTATATGTGAACAATACACAGCTGCATTCCCTTTCTCCTGAGGATTTATTATTTCTATTACAGTAAGGCCAACAGGCCTCAACCATAGACTGGGGGCCCATTTTGCTAGATACTGTACACATAAGATATCTAAAAGACAGTCCCCTGCCCCTAAGACATTACCTCTTTCCTCGGGCTACTTCCATAGCTATAATGCAGCTATCAATGCTGTATTTAGGTATCATCAAGAGTCAGCATATCTAGTCACAGAAGATTTTCCTTTAAAAATAGACAAGATTTTTATAATCTAGATAGATATATGATCCCAGAGCCTGTCACGAGATGAACTCAGCAATAAATTCCCCCTTCTGTGCCTGCAAAACAGTGCCCGGAGCAGGAGAAAATGTTCTGGAAAGCAATAAACCTTTAAGGAGGTATTTTCCCCCATTCCATTAGCATCATTCCTGTCTATTGACAGGAGACAAACATCATCATTATTTATTATTTGCATTACCATAGCTCCTAGGAGACTCAAATCAAGGACAGGATCCCCTTGTGCCAGATGATGTACAAACACAAAACAAAAAGACAGCCCCTGCCCCAAAGAATTGAGATTCTAAGTAACAAGTATTTCATCTTCACTATCACTCTCCCATCATTCACTGCTGTTAACAAATGTATTCCCCCCTCCCCCAATACAATGAAATGGATGGAGACGTCATGATAATAATCAAAAAGTACATGAAGGATGCAAAGTGAAGCACTCAGAAGTGAGAAAGGGGCAACCTGCACTCTGCCTCTCATGCGTATGTATTACGACCTACTCTTTATTTATAAAATCTCTGGTTATTAGCCCCACAGAATTGGTGCATTATTCAGCATGCGGGCTGCATCAATTGATGTCAGCCCTGACCTGAAGGGGGATCACTTATATCCTCAACCTAAAAGTGATACCTAGGACCCTACCAAATTCACAGTCCATTTTGGTCAATTTCACGGTCATAGGATTTAAAAAATCGTCAATGTCACAATTTCAGCTATTTAAATCTGAAATTTCACAGTGTTGTAATTGTAGGGGTCCTGACCCAAAAAGGAGTTGCGGGATGGGTCGCAAAGTTTATTGTAGAGGGTCATGGTATTGCTACCCTTACTTCTGCGCTGCTGCTGGCAGCTGCCTTGAGAGCTGGACAACTGGAGAGTGGTGGCTGCTGGCCAAGAGCCCAGCTCTGAAGGCTGAGCAGCCGCCAGCAGCAGCGCAGAAGTAAGGATGGCATGATACGGTATTGCCACCCTTACTTCTGTGCTGCTGTCTGCAGAGCTGGGCCCTCAGTCAGCAGCCACCGCTCTCCAACCACTCAGCTCTGAAGGCAGTGCAGAAGTAAGGGTGGAAATACCGCAGCCGCCCTAAAATAACCTTGCAACCCCCCTGCAACTCCCTTTTGGGTCAGAATCCCCTATTTGAAAAATGCTGGTCTCCCCCATGAAATCTGTATAGTGTAGGGTAAATGCATGCAAAAGATCAGATTTCACAGTGGGAGACCAGATTTCATGGTCTGTGATGCGTTTTTCATGACCATGAATTTGGTAGGGCCCTAGTGATACCACAGGTCAGGGCTGACACACATTGGTGGGGGAGAGTGGGAAAGTTTGCACCATTGTTCTGCAGAGAAATGAAGAAATTTTGCCTTTGGGGTTGGCAGTCTACATTTTTACACATGCACTAAAATCCCACACAACACCTAGAGAGAGAAATCGAGCACCTGCCAGATGCTCTCTTTCAGATAAGAGCAGGACAACTCATCATTTCCAGCCTAACTGCCATCCTCATACTGGGATTTCCCCCAGAACCCAGTACACACTCTATGGGATGGTGGTGTCATGCATGCTGTACAAGTCTCAACTGATTTTTACGGAGCCAGAGATCCACAAATTACCTACATAGTGTACTGTCAGCTGTCCCAGTGTGTCTCCAATAAATAAGGCAGCACTTGAGCCTGAGAAAAAGGAGATCTGATTAATAATGGGTTGGCCATGTTTCTTAACACCTGCTGGCAAATAGAGTGAATAAGTGAACATTGTACCATGCCAGCCCCCTCCTGCAAATGTACTCTTCCTCCAAGTCCCTTTCCCCGACGAACTCCCCCCTGCATGGTCCACTCCAACATTACACACACACAGACTTTCAATGCTGATTGTCTCCTCAAGCAGCCATCCCCAGACGTTAAGGATATGGTCTTAATCTACCCCATGTATATACAAATCAGATGAAGTGGCCTTTCAGTGTTTTCCCCCTTTTACTCTTTCTGGTCCTTCAGATGATAAATCTTCTAAACTAAGAATTCATTTTCTTGTCTATGGGAAATCTTGGAGCCCTGCACCTTTCAGTGCCCCCATTTAGCTCTTCCCTGGATCAGACCAAGCACAAAATCTACGTGCTTGTGTAATTCACTGGTCAGTGTGTAATCACTTCAAGAGAAACACAAGTCTTTCATTCTGAACTTGGTGTGCTTCCTCCACGGTAGGCGTAGCCCCTGATAACACCAATAGCGGAGAGTTGCATTTAAATATTTTAAAAGAAAATTATTATTAATTATTATTATTAGAAGACACTATTAGAATAATGTCCTGCAATATCTGGATCAATGCAGATGGCTGTGTGTGACATTTTATTTCATGACCACCATGTGCAACGAGTGTTCACATGCCATTACCGATGGTGGGCTAGAGGCTGCGAATCAGGCGTCTCTGCAGGAGTCCTACGAAATGAAAATGCCAAGTTTCTCACCACCTGGGAATGACAGTGAAATACCAGTTTTATCCTCATAGCTCAGTTAGGAAGGGTCTAAAGCATACGAGAGGAAGAGTTTATTGTCTACTGGAGGGAAGAGTGACATTTGAAGATGTCCAGCTGTTGCTATGCTATTGTCTGCCTCTCATAAACATGTTTTCCTTTAAGTAGAAAGGACCACAGAGCAAAATACCCTCAAAGATCAGGGGTTTGGCATATAAGCCTGGATCTGGACCCCACAACCATCCCTTATATCTGTAAAGGGCTGAATCAAAATGTCAGATCCAAGACCGTACACTTAAAGGAAATTTAAAATCCATTTTGGAGGGCTACAGCTCAGGCCCATTTCTGAATCAGAGCACTGGATGCTTGTAACTTTTGTTTCCATCATTTTGCAAAGGGGTCTCAGGCCTCAGATGGATGCCAGGAAAACAGCCATAGATTATTCACTCTATTTAATCTAGACCTTTGTTTTATGTCTACTAGTGTTTGTGCTGATTGGCATACCTCTTAGGAAGTGGGTTGAAAAGCATGTTATAAAGAAATCTTTTCCGATTTTTTTCACATAGGCAGGGGTGTTCCTCTTTGTACAGAATCCAAAGTTCAAGAGACAGACAGCAGCTGCCTGTGGAATTTCTGCTTCAGAGAAATTATTCAGACCATCTCGATAAATTCATCTCCCTCTTTCAGTAATAGTGCATTTTGTTTTTCTGAGTCTATATTAGAAGTGTCACAAATCCAATCATAGCAATTCTAATGACCCCAGTCAAGGACATTTCTCCAAATTTGCATCCAACGGAGATAAGTGAGACATCACACTGGCTTTTGCAAATGAAAGTCCCCTATCATTATCATCATCCAAAATCTCAGGCAGTAAAAGAAGCATATTCTTGATCTCATTTCAACTCCAATCGAGCATGCTTTAAAATACAAAACTTTCATCCTGTCATGATGCGGGGAGATATTGACAGCTTAAATGTACAGTGGGAAATTCAGTGCATCTATTAACAGAAAATGCCAGGAAAGTCAGTCAATTTTACTAGACATGAGACATCTTACAGATCATCTGCAAGTTTTTCTTTGCCATTCTATGTCAGCAATTCATGTGGCTCTATTCAGGATTGCCTTTAATGTGGTGATCCAGGCATTTTCCAGCTTGATTATTGTGATTCTCTTTACCTACTGTGAGTATGGAACTACCTGTTAACCTATATGGAGCTCTAGTGACTTCAGCTGTCTCTCCATGTAGCTGTCATTATAGGACTGGGGTCTTAGACAGAACAAATCGATAGAAATAGGGGTGACATTTTTGTGTGGCATTGGCAATAAAGGGGCCCAAAGTATGGGACAATCAGAGAGAATGTCTCCATCCTGATTTTGTGCCAATTTAAAAATCATTAACAGGGTGCTAATGTTTAATATTTTAAAGTACTGAATTTTTAAATATTAACATTTTTCTTCTGATTTTTTTTTAGTCAGTGCTCAGAGGATGAAAACTTTTGACAGACTTTTCCACTGAGTTCCCGCATTGCCAGGGCCACCAATGACCCCTCACTTCCGCAAAGGCGACTGCCATCATCAGCAAGCTATGAAGTACCTATTTTAATTAAAACTAGAGATCAACTTGAATCTCAAAGTTGGAACACATATCGGAACTTCGCCAAAGCCATGGTTGAATTTCAGGTTCTACAGATCAGTGATAGCGAGCGGCACTCTTTTACCTTTCAGATTGTGGGCTGAGAACATGGCACCCTTCTTTGTAACCACAATCTGATACCAGGATGGTATGTTACCAAAACAAACTATGGCCACATATAGATACCATGGTAGTCAGTGACCTGACACCTTAAGCAGCAAGAGCACATGCTCCTAAAGAAGCAAGTTTGCTGGCAGTTTTGAAGTAGCAGGCTCTTATGCCTGGTGGGGCCAGTGAATATCAGGACATACAATCCCATACACAGATGCTGGAGACTTGCGTTTGGGAGTGACCTCAGACACCTGCTTCCAGCACTAGTGGACATCAGCTGTGTTGTTCAGGGTTGCTGAAGAGAAGTGGTTTAGCTATTACCAGCAGGACAGTGGGGTGGGAGGAGGTATTGTTTCATATTCTCTGTGTATATATAAAGTCTGCTGCAGTTTCCACGGTATGCATCTGATGAAGTGAGCTGTAGCTCACGAAAGCTCATGCTCAAATAAATTGGTTAGTCTCTAAGGTGCCACAAGTACTCCTTTTCTTTTTGCGAATACAGACTAACACGGCTGTTACTCTGAAACCTGGTTTAGTACAGTGGTTCTTAAACTTTTTTTTTCGTGGACCACCTGAAAATTGCTGAGGGTCTCAGTGGACCACTTAATAATCTTTCCAAATGTTGTTTGTACCATTAGCGAACTATTGTAAAGCACTTTGGATAAAAGCGCTATATAAAAAAACCCTTAATAATAATTAACATTTTTGTTCTACAAATAAAAGCACAGAACTCATATTTTAATATCAGTAATCTTACCTTTCTAATGTGATGGATGTGCCCTCTCTCCCCCGCCATGGCAGCCCCCAAGCTGGGGCTGGGAAGGAGAGAGGGTCTCTTCCCCGCCATAGAGCTGAGGCTGGGAAGGGGGCCATCTCTCCCCAGCAGCCACAGCTCTGGAGCTGGGGAAAGTCGCCTCTTTCTCTGGCCGCTGCAGGTGCAGTCCTGCACAACCCAAATTCCCCCCACCCCCTTTTCTCACTCCACTGCCCCCTCTTACCTACCCCCTATTCCCCCCAAGGCCACTACTTCACCTTACGTGTGCCTCTTCTCCAGGGTCCAGGCACCTAATTTGTGGAGCCCCGCGTGCGCGGCTCCACTAATTAGGTAGGTGGCCCTTCTTTGTCTTGTGCGCGTGCGCCCAGCATGCACCTTAGAGGGAATTATCTGCGGACCACCTGAATGGAGTTCACAGACCACTTGTGGTCCATGGACCACAGTTTGAGAACCACTGGTTTAGCATATTGAGCTGGACACTTAGGGTGAAATTTTCAAAGGGCCTCAGAGCCAGGCATCCAGGTTCTCAACACCCACCATTGAGGCCAGATTTTCAAGAGATCAACTTCCATTTAGGCAGCTAAATAAACACCCAGTTGTTCTCACTGTGATGCTGACACTCAGATTAGCCTCAATGTGCTCAGCTCTTTTGACAATCTGCCCAGTTCTTTTAGTGCCTAAATGGAAGCTGAGCAGTTTTGAAGATCTGGTCATTACGCAGGGGTGTCATCACCCCCAGCCAGGTATTTCAGGGTGTTGGCTAGAAGAAAGAGACAGAGATGTGTCTGAAAAATAAATGATAATGGTTCTTTCAAATGCTATTGCCATATTGTGTGTCAGCATTTCTTATTAAAATCTATTATTTTTTTCTAAACACTTAATCAGTCAGTCTCTCTCTTCCCCTCTCCCCCTTCATTTTGCATTGTTATTGCAATGGGATTTTTTTGCTTGTTTTTGTTTTTATTGTGTCTGAAGTTGGTTGGGGAATTAAGCCTGTAATTGCATTGCTAACAAATATTTCTTAGATACGTTTATTTTTCCCTTTGGGAAAGGGACTGTTAGGAAAAGAGTACACATGTTTTGGCAGCAGAAGAGATAATTATGACATTTGGTAGATAAGTTATTACCTGGATCTTGTTTTAATTGTTTTCTTCTTCTAATAAAATACGGAAACTTTATTGCATTATTTCTTTCATTACCACTTGCAGAATACATTTTGTTCTCATGCTACTTAAATTTGTAAGTACATTTGGGTAGTGAAGATATATTTTACACTAGATGTTGAGAGCCAGCTTGTTAAAGATACATCGAGCTGTGCATTATTTCTACTGGTGCAAAACTAATTGGCTTTTCCCAGCCATTGCACAAATATTTATTTTCCATTTTATCATCCATATAGTTGCAATTTGAATTAGGAAAGGACACAGCAACCCGTCGAAAGCCTACACAGGTAGCATTGTACTTTAAGGTTTCTCAGCAACCAGGGTTCCTCAAGCCAGTCAAGCTGCTGTTGATGTTTAAACTGTGTCCATTTCACACTTGTCCATACCAGTCACATTGTCCATTTTCCAAAGCATGTTTCCATTCACATTAAACTTCTTGTAAACTTTCCTTTTCAATTACATCTAATGCCTAGGGCCCAAGACTGCTCTTGGTTAAAACCAGTGTAAGTTGAGGAGTATCTCCACTGAAATCAATGACATTTGCTATAGCATAACAGAGCAGAATTCAGCTTCTAATGCATATACTTGAATGGCCCAAGATCCACTGGGGAAGTTAGAGCCAGAGCCATGAGCCAATACTAAAGGAGCCAGCCTAAGTTGCCATGGGGCTCAGAGAGACTACTCCACACTAGCTTTAGGCACTGGTGGTTCCACCCTCCTCTGGCTGGCTATCTTCATTTGCCTCTTCCTCTAATGATTTCACCAGCAAATGCTATAAAATCCCAACAAAACAGCTACAATATAAAGTAAGTGAGGCAGTGGTCCCATAGCAATAACAGCATAGATTTACACAATGAAAGACTATATTGCATTGTATATGTACACGGGGCAGAGTCATGCCTAAAGAGGTAACTTTAACCTCTGCCTTTCCTGATTTTTGAGTGCTTCACTTTCCAAAATTAACATTCTTTTACCACAGTTTTTTAAAATGTAATTTCTTAGATTTTTCAAAAAGGAAACATAATAGACAAAATAAATGTCATTCTGTGGAACTATTTACTGGACAGCACTAGACCGCTCTGCCCTACATGAAATGCACAGACTGGTCCTGATCCAATGCTCACTGACCTCCGTGTGTTCCAGACTGACTCCAATGAGCTTTGGATCAGGATGTCATTGAGGCGAGCCTTGCTTCATTGAGTGCACACTTTGTGCACTGAATGAGACAGGCGCCCTCTCAATACATTCCCTTAAAGATTGCCTGTGCACGTCTTCACATATGCACCTCACTGATCTTTTGTTCCTAGTTATGTTCTGGCCCTATCCTGACGGCAGGCAGAGTAAGACTATGATGTCATTCTCATCAGTGTTATGGGAAGACAAGCTACAGCAGATGTGGGTGTTGGATTGTGCCCTGAATATGATCAGGTTATCTGATGATCCTCTTGATCTTGTGGGAGATCCTTAGCCATAGGCCAGCAGCCAAACAGACTGGGTTTCCGGCTTACTATTCTAACCTATCATCTGGGAATGTCATTACCCGTGAAAGATCATCGCTTCATCGGGAAATCTTGCTTGCAGTGGGAGAGGTGATCTCAGGCAGTGTGGAGAGCACTGAAAAGCAAAAGAAGAATTTTAAACTTGTTCCAAGATTCAATAGGTAACCAGTGCAATGATGGCAGAACTGAAATAACGTGCTTCTTCTGTACCATATGGAATATTGATGACTGTGGATCACCCCCAGGTGTAGTGCGTTTTAACAATCAAAGCTTGGAAGTCATAGATACAGCATTGCCAACCCCAAGCCTTCAATAATCATGAGATTTGTTTAAAATCAGGAAGTTTTATAAAATACATTTTTGGTTTCTTTTTATTTGTTTTCTGGTTTCTAAGCCTTGCATGGTGCACTCAGGTCACATTCACAAGCTTTTCTCTGCAACCACGAGGGCTAGAAATGTGGAGGAGGAGTGTTTAAATGAAAGCTGAGGTTCTGACGTGTTCAGATGACTTCAGGAGCTGGGGCTTTATGAAAACCACCAAATATCATGAGAATTGGCAGCACTTGCATGCATTGATGTAGCTAGGTCTTCATTCCATAGGATGGTATGCAATCTCCTAGCCAGACAGAGGAACAATGGTGAGTTTTGCTGCTGTTATTGGGTGTCTAGCATCAAGGAGCAGTCCAGGAGGACAACTCTGTGATATGTTGCACACCACAAGCAATAAGCCTAGATCACCCTGCCTTTCCTGCTGCTGGTGCGGCTGGTTCTGGAGGCCCATGGGAGATAGTGAGATTCCTTGGTACCCTGCCACCATGAAAGAAATGGTGCACTGTAAACTGGAGCTATCAGGTTGTGACAATAGTTAATGAATTCTAGTTTGGAGAAGCCACCACACACACACAGTACAAGTTCTAATTTTAATTGTGTTTTCCATAGACATATAAGTCATAGCTGCCTACCATATGCCTGTTTCCTGCCTGCATTCTCTGGGCACCCTTTACATTGTGCATATATAGCACCTGGAAATTAAATGAAGAGTTAAATAATGAGTCTCTCATGGCTGGGGCATAGTAAAAATTATACAATGAGTTTTTATAACTTTTTAACACAATAAGGTTAAAAGAGACTGAATGCTGGTCTTATGATACGATCTTTTCAGATTGTTCCCAAGTCAGCAACAAGCAATTCATAATCCTTTATTATAGCATTGTCATGATGACTGTAATCAAGTCCCTCGGCTGTCTGATGATACCATAGATAGTATGAAACTGGTAAATACCGATATGTTTCTATTTAATATGACATTTGAAGAGTCTATCAAAAGCCTGTTGATAAATTTGGCACCAGCTTCCTGTTTTCAATGTATTAAGTTTCTGCAGTTATCGATATAGCATTAAATAAGAGCTAGTGTCTCTGTAACAAGGGTACATGGTCTTCCACTGATATTGACAGGGAGGAACCACCTGGTGGGTGAAACCAGGAAGGCCATGCCTGCCACATGAGAAGCAGAGGGATGGGACAGGAAGTACAAAAGGCAGGCCCTGCAGCTCAGTTGGGCTGGAGCTGCCAAGGGAGGCAGATGTCCCCACCCGCTGCTGGAATGGGAACCCAAAGAAGACCTCTGCTGCACCGAGGACTCACCAGACCTACGAAAGCTGCCAGACACCCCAGATACTGAGGAGCTGCTGAGACTGTCACTGGGGATGTACCCCAGGGAGACATACCCCAGGATCCAGGCACACCATGAGGGGAGGGGAGGAAGTAGCCCAGGGACAACTGATTCTAGTCCGGCTGCATTGCTCCCTGGATCCAGGTCATCATGTTGAGGCTGGATTCCCTGCTGACCCAGTGGTTGAACCCTCTGCCCCTGTCAGGGCCCTGGGCTGGGACCCGATGAAGCAGGGTGGGCCCGGGTCCCCTTACCCCCTGCTGTCAACCCCATCCCTGAGGTGGCAGCTTCCCATAGTTGCCTGATTTTATGGGAGATTAATAATATTGTTTAGATAATAGGGGTTATAGGCTCACCAATTAATCTGATCAAAAGAATTTGCAGAGACCCTCAGGATGTATGACAAGGAAACTCACACTGAGAAGAAAAGGCAGCTCTAAGCCTTTTATTGGGATAAATGGCACAGTAATGGAGTAGCGATCAAATAATCAACCAATTACAAAAGCAATGATATTGTTCGAGCCGTACATGTGGTATTATATGTTATAAAAGATTCTCGATTAATATACTTACCCCCTTCCTTGATTAGAGACATAGGACTAGCCTTGCCTCTGGCATGCCAAGTGAGTTTGGTAGTCCAGGTTCTTCAAGTCTTGAGTGGGAGGTGAAGAACATAGAAGAAGCTAGAGCTAAAAGCTATAGAAAGCCTATAAATGCTAACTTAGAATTTACTTAAAACTAACAATTAAGAATGAGCAATGACGAACTAACAATAAACAAGCTGAACCTGCCCAGCATGGTGGGTTGCCCTAGTATAGGGTCTGAGCTCTAAGTGCCCTTCTTCCATGTCCAAACTTTACTTCCTCACCCACGAAATGTTAGGGTGCATTTACTCTATAGGCTGTCATGTTCATGCATATTCATGACATAGTCGTAACTATTAGAAACCATTAGCTCATCCTCACTTCTGTTATTTCTGTCCTAACTGGTTATTTCCATGTTCTTTGTGGTGTACTTGTTAAGTCTGAAAACGGCCATGAACTTGGGTGGTCTTACCTAGCAACTTGCTTTAACTGCCCACTTATCTATGTGAAAGGTCACAAATATATATACTGTATGTTTTAGCTCATCACCATGTATCTAAGGTAAAGGTCTTGAACAGATATATGTTAACTTGCCTTAGCTTAATATACAGTATGTTGCTTGTAGGTTCTTTGCATTACAGCTAAAATACTCTAATACAAATTGATAAACCTATTATAATAACAAACCTATAATGTAAAAAAGGATTACACTCATAAGAAAAGATATATATGCAAGCAAGCTAGCTCTATAGGCTATACCACCTAAGGCCAGGAGGCCTGTGTTTGTCTACAGTCTGCCAGAGCTAGTACATTAGACTCTAGACTCTTTGCTGCTCTGCTCTGCCAGAGGGCCAGAGTCCCCTAGACTGTTTGGCACCCTGAGAGCCTGGGCCCCTACCTGAGAGCCTGGGCCCCTAGACTGATTACTGCTCTGCCCTGCCTGAGGGCTAGAGCCCCCTAAACTGTTCGGTGTCCCGCCTGCCTGAGGGCTTGGCTCCTAGACTATTTACTGCTCTGCCCTGCTTGAGGGCCAGAGCCCTAAACGGTCTGGGGGTTCATCCTGCCTGAGGGCTTGAGCCCAAAAGCCTGATTACTGCCCAGCCCAGCTCAGAGGGCCTGGTTGCCAGAGACAGCTAATTTCCCCCTTTTCAGATTGCCTTTCTAGGAACAGGATAGCAAGGGGGCATGGCCTCCATCCGAGACTGACAGGGAGAGATGACCACACACTCCTACAGTCTCTGTGATAAAAATAACATTGCCCCCTCCCCCATTAGGAGTTTTCAAATCTAGATTTAAAAAAAAGTCATTGTAGGCTGACATTGGGTGGGGGGGGGGGTCTCAAGGTAGCAATACATGCGTTATTACAATAGTCAGATGCACCCTGCAGCCCAGAGCCTGTGCACCACATAAATCCACTTAAACACTAGAATTAGGGCTTTAAATGCTGTGTGGCCCTTAGGCTGGCCTTCCATCTAGGAAGGAATGCTATCCAGTTGAAGTAGGTGCCAAAGTACAGATTTAAGTGCCAAGCTGGTGAAACACTTTGTTCCTTCTACTAATTAACCCTCAGCTCTTATCACAGGCTAAAGGGCAGTTGCAAGTAGGGTCCCATGAGACTACTTGTCCTGAGGGAGCCATATTCTGATTGGTATAAGGGAAGGCATACAGGAAGTAGCCCTCAGCTTTTTCCTCCATACCTGTGTATGAAAACATGGGAGCATTTTCAGAATGCCTCCATCCAATTGCCTTCTGAAACTCTACCCTTTGCACATTTCAGGTGGGAGGTGCATTCGATATATGCCATCACAGAGTTCGCAATCCCCTCTGTGGGGTTTTCCTGCAGAGGGATTTATTTGATGCCAAAGGACATAGCTGTAAAAGGTCAAAAGATCCCAATTATTTTTCATGGGAAATTTAAAATAATGAATCATGTCCTGTAATTCTTTTTTAATTTTTTGACATTCGTGAAACCCAAACCCAGGAATTGTTTTTTGTTTTCCCAAAAAGCTTTCATTTTCCAGTGTTGGTCAAAAAACCGGAAAATTATAATTAAAATGAAAATTTGCTATGAAATGTTTTGTTATGGTCAAAAAGCCATTTTTCATTGGAAAAACAAGGTTTTGATGAAAAATTTGCACCCCATTCTGATTACATCATCCACCAGTGCAATGTAATCACCTCTGCTGTGACAGATTTGAACAGCCACCGAAACATTTAGTTTAAGATGGGAACTGAAGCAGTATCAAACTCAGACAGTAGTAAATTTTGGAAGGCAAAATGTTCTTATGTCAAATACGATAGACCATGACAGTGCTTTTAACTTCCACTTTGAATTTCCTAGTCTGCACTGTTCTGCATCACAAAGAATTTATCTTTATTTTTTGTTGTAATAATGTCAGTATGGCTAAGCAGTGCACCATTGCATCCTGTGACATTGCAAATAATAATGGCTCAAGCCTGCTATATTAAAGGGCAGCATATAGTGAATTCTAAGGATAAATCTGCAATTGGAATAGTTGTTCTTTAATATGGTGGTTATATAAGGAACAGGCATAAAATATCGATTTTCCGAACACCAAATTTGCAGTAGTTTTATGTTGTTATAAACTTTTAAGTGCAGCGAGAGACAATTTATATGATCTATATGATACAGTTAGAAAATTCTGTGATAAAAATGAGCTATTGATCTCAGGAGATTCTAATTTAGGTTAGCTCACTTAAAAGCGTTAAAGAACTAAATTAAACTAAAAGAACACTTAAAAGAACTAAAACGCTCTGCAGAGCTCATATTTTGAATGACTTATCAAGGAGTTAAAAAAAAAACCAGCCATCTTTGCCAGCAATAACTAACTGTAGTAGTAGCCAACGTCCCATACTTTTGCTGAGCAGGGCTTTCACAAATAATTCAAGCAAGTATTTAACAATTATTTTTATTTATTATTTGTATTATGGTAGCACCCAGAGATACGAGATAGGAACACTACAATGGGGGCCAATCCTAACACAGACACATAATAGAAGAGAGTCTGAAGAGCTCAGGATCTAACTGTGATGGCAGCTTTGAACAATCGTTGTTTGGAATGTTGCATCAAAGATGCACAGTCAAGTTAGAAGACAGAACATTTTTCCTGTTAGCAGCATGTAGTGATAGACATTTACAAACTGAAGGATCCCGAATCTTCCTACTGGTACAAGATGTTTGTATATAGCTGTGATTAAGTAAGCATGAAGTAATAAATCCTGTCCCCCTTTAGCCCTCTGTGAGCAAGTATGGCACAAAAGATAGCAGAACCAGCAGAGTTCTGCTGTACACAAGTGGAGGCTGGGATCTGAGCGGGAACCAGAGGAGGACTGTGCAACCTCAGAGTATCATGGAGCTGTGTTCTGTAGGGACTGCATTTGTACCAGAAGTGCGGGGGTTTTGTGAGGGGAGTAGAGGAGAGGAAGTGGTGTGGTCAGTGGATTTGTGACTTCATAGATCCAACCAACTAAATCCTTCTATGTAAAGGGGATGCAGATGGCAGACTACTGCAGCCGTAAGGTTTAGAGCAGTTCCACTGATACTTTGCAGCCTGGCATGGAGAATTTCCTCCTTCTCAACTGCCATGGTCCACCCTTTCTCAAAACCCAGGGATAAGGGAGAGAAGCTGGGTAATTTCTAAGGGGACAGGAGTCAGCTGGGGGAGGGAGTATCTTTGCCACTAGGGAAGCCAGAGGTGAGTCAGAAAGGAGGTAGGCAGACAAACACAAGCAGAGGGATCTAGAGTGCAAGCACACCCAGAGAGTCTCCCTGCCAGCCTCGGTAACTATATTGGCCAATAGAGGGGAGCAGCCACCACTCCATGCAACAGGTTAAATGACGTATGGCAATACTGTAGGGTTGCCAAACGTTCAGGATTGTCCTGGAGTCTCCAGGAATTAAAGATTCATCTTTAATGAAAGATTATGTCATGTGTTGAAACCTCCAGAAATACATCCAACCAAAACTGGCAACCCCCCAATAGTGTCACTGCTTCAGTCATTTAATCAAAGACACTGTTCCTAAAGTGTCATTTTCGGGTGGGAGATACTTTGGAATTAACAGATTAAAATGACACCATTCATATGACAACAGATTTTAGAAACTTACAATGACCATAAAATTAATTGCATTCTTATACAGCACTCTGCATTCCTACATCTGAAAGCACTTCAAAGGAGGTCAGTATTACCTGTAGAAGGAGAAGCAGAGATGTGAAGTCCTTTGCCCATGGTCACACAGCCCGCCCATGCCAGAGCCAGGAATAGAATGGAGCTCTTCTGCACCCCAGTCCATTGCCTTACCCACCAGATCATCCTTCCCTCTTTTCCCTCTGGAGAATCCATTTAAAGGATTGTGGAATTCAGGGGGCCTCGATGGCTCAGAATATGCAGAATGAGATACAGAGTTGTAAGTTAAGGCATATTTGTGCATACAGATCAGGTACAGAAACCTTTAAAGATCTCAACTATGTCCACAAATAACTGTGAATGCAAAATTGCAGGTGGAAAAAGGGAGGCCCAGTCAAGAGCAGGCTGAAAATTTTGTACCAATATAACTAGTCCAGTTAGGGATGCGATTTTCTTTACCTGAAATAGTTATATTGTACAACCTGTGGTGAGAATGCAGCTATGCCCAGATAAAGGTGCCTTATACTGGTATAGCTTATTCCCCTGGTATTATAAATCAGAGCCATGACTTTCCCAAGTCATTAGTAGATGCCTCACCTGAGACCACTTAAAGGGGCCTGATTTACAGAGGGTGGGTTCTTGACACTTGACCAGGGCCTTTTACAATGACTCAGAAGTTGGGCGCCCAAAATCACTAGTCACTTCTAAAAATCTTGGTGCCATGTATTTATAACAGTCATAAAAATGCAGTTTTGTTTAGTACTAAGTAAACATGAAAACCTTTGTAGAGCTTACTGCAATACAGACATGCCTGCTTGACAGACAGACAATCCCATTACAAGTCCAAAATATGGTGTTTTAGAAAATATAATTCAGCAAACTCATAAGGGATGCATGATAACGGATTTGGAAATAAAAACACTGAAGGGTTCATGTTTAGCTATTCCACCTGGAAGCAGGCAGGGCACACCCTGACTGTTTTGTAGAAGCAATGCACACATTGCTCTATCCAAGGACAAGGGCTAGATATGAACCATGAGAACTTGATTGTTGGGACAGCGACTGTGGGAAGCTTTCTTAGCCTGGGCTCAAGGCCTGAGAACCAGGATTGTAGTAGATAAAGGATGGTAAATAAGTATATTAATCAACGTCATACATTCCTTTGTGTATCTTTTTGCGGTAGCAGTGTGTAATGCTTAGGGGGGAGAAATATAATAAAAGGAGAAGGTGGAAGGCGGGGGGCAGAACAGCCCATCTCAGCTGACCAGCCTGCTTGCTTGCATAAAGCTGTGTTCTGTCTCATCATTGAACTGCCACAAAACACTCTAATTTCATTTCAGAATTGTGATAAAAACTACTGTTTGCAGATCAAAATAAGAACTATTAATTAGCATTGACATATCATTAACACGATTACTTTATTGTGACACAGTTAACTTATGCTAAAAACTTCCTGTTATTTTTGTTACCTCGTCTTGCCTTACTGTTCCATTCTTCTGCTAATCTGTCCATCTCATCTACCTGTTAACTATTAGCTTACAGTCTAAATAGATATTTGGGGCAAGGACTATCAGTTGATCTATATATCTATAGCTGTACAGTGCCTATCACAACAGGGTCCTGGCCTGGTGGGGGACACTACTGCAACATGACTGTTGAACACCTCTTCAACATCATCCATATGCCATGTCATATTCCCATGTTATGGGACTGTGTCATGAAAACCCTATGTGAAAGTAATACATCCCATAAAAAGGGGAGGAGTTCAGGTACCATAGGTGCTTTGGGCCTGATGCTCTTCTCACTCACACCAGTTTTGGCATCATGGGCCACATCTTCAGCTGGTATTCCAGCTGGAACAGACTTCAGCAGAGTTACTCCAGATTTACGCCAGAACAAGTTAGAACAGAATAGGAGCCTGAACTCCGGAGCTCTTCTCTTTTGTATGTTTCATTTACCACGTTAACAATGAATTAACATGGGAGGATTTGCACTGAATTTACCATGGGTTTCTTTAGACTCCACAGCCTGGTATGTTAACGTTATCTTTGCTATACTGGCTTAACACTGTGAGCCAGATACATTCAAAGAAAGAGCTGTTCCTGAATCTCCAGAGGATAAATGATTGGAAGAGATGAAACTTTAGGTTTTGTCAAAGATGTGGGGAGGTTTAGTAGAAGAAAAATAATCTTGAGTAATTATTTTTATTGTTAAAAATCTGAACAGCAAAGTAGCTATGGCAGCCAGTTTCCCCTGCCCACAGATCAGTTCTAATCTCCTACCTGCCTATTGCACAGTTCTTCATTTTAAATTGAACATATATGTTATGTTCTTGATGGAAAGGTCCTTTACAGGTTCCTTTGCCCTCTTTACAGGTAGCAGCAAAAGGCAACACAGTAGCTGATCAAATGCTGTAGGAAAAGGAAAATGAGGTTACAGGAGCTATAAGAACCCTGTATGCCACAGAGCAGCCTTTGGGAATCCAGTGAAGTCATCTCAAGGCTGGAACTTTCTTTCCTCCCTACCTCCAATTATTATTAAAAACAGTAAAAGTAAATGATTGGTCTAACGTGTAAGTGAAATGTAAGCACTCATGTCCATAAAATCATATAGATTATTACATTATATCAACAAAGGGCACAAGCTTCCATGTCACAAAGATAAATGGAGCGAGACCTCTAGGGCAAAATGTTCATAAACATTTATGAGTCTAAATCATTTTTAAGACTTACAAGCAAGTGCCTAAGGACTGACCGGCATAGCTATAGAAGAATAATTATACCATTATAATTATAAAGCTAAACCGATACAATACACTATCTCAACACTCTATTCTCGAATAAATGTGACTTCATCCCAGTATAATTAATCTGCGTTAGGGTAATTGTTGAACTATGGAAGTGGACTAATCATACTGGAATAAAATATATAATATAAGGGATGGCCACAGTAAAGAAGATCAGAACTTCTGGTCTCCCTGAACATAAGAACAAGGCGGCATTCAATGAAATTAAAAGATGGGAAAATTCAAAACTGATAAAAGAAATTCCTTCACACAGTACATAGACTGTGGAACTCACTGCCATAGGAAGTCACTGAGGCCAAGAACTTTGCAAGATTCAAAAAAGGTTTGGACATTCCTGTGGATACTAAGAATATCCAGAACTATCATAATTAATCATAAGAAACATTTTGGAAGAGTTATTAAATCTCATGCTTCTGGGCTTAAGCCAATTTGAAACCAGAATGAAATCTAACATTAGGTGTGGGGAAGGCAGATTATCCCACATCTGCCTATTATGGGGTTCTTACACCTTCCCTCTGCAGCATCTGGTACTGTCAGAGACAGGATACTGGATTAGATGGATATGATGGTTGATCCAGCATGGCAGTACCAATGTTCAAACAACGAGCAGAGGCAGAGAATTCCAAATTCAAGAGATCTCCATTGAGAACCTTTGGCCACCAGGTGCACAATGATGAAAATCAAGGAAACACTAGTCCCAGCTGAATTCAGCTGCCGTGCTGCTCACAGGGAGATGCTACACACAGCTAGGGTCCAAACCAATTATAACATACTTCAAAGTCAACACTTGAATTGCACCTGGAAGCAAATAGAAACCCAGAGCAGCTGTCACAGAATAGGCCCAATATGTCCCCTACTGTGAACAGTGCTATGCAGTCAGGCAGCCACATTCTGCACCAGCTGTAACTTCCATCTCGTTTTCAAGCGTGTCCCAATGTGGAACATATTAGATTGATCCAATGCAGAAGCTACAAAAACATGGATAATAGTAGCATGATGTCCAAGAGGAAGGGCTTTAGATGTCCAGCAGAGAGAGAGAAACTTAAAGGAACTTACCATCACCACTGCTATGTGTAATTCCAGGATGAACTGAGAATCCAAAACCACCCTGAATTAAAAATTCTTGAATGAATCCTTTCTTGAATCCTCCAAAGAAGGAGACGTGTTCAATTGCCACTAAAGAGTTTAGCAATGATAAAACAAAGATATAAAGATAAATCAATTTCTGCAGTAACTGCAGCGTTACTCTGGAATAATTCCACTAACTTCATTAAAAAGAAAAGGAGTACTTGTGGCACCTTAGAGACTAACAAATTTATTTGAGCATAAGCTTTCGTGAGCTACAGCTCACTTCACAAAAGCTTATGCTCAAATAAATTTGTTAGTCTCTAAGGTGCCACAAGTACTCCTTTTCTTTTTGCGAATACAGACTAACACGGCTGCTACTCTGAAAACTAACTTCATTGGAATTAAGCAAGGGTAACAGAGCAGAATTTCACTCATCCATGTTATTAGTATGGAAATGGATAGTCCCAGGTTTGAAGTGAATGTGCAGATTGCCCACAAGGTGTAAAGGTAAACCACACTCTCAGACAACAATATATCTGGAGTCATTCCATTTCCATTGTGTCATTCCAGCCACATATGTTGTGTTCAGTGAAAAAGGTGACATATTGCAAAAGAACTGTGAGTGCAATTGCATACTGGCACTCCTGGTATTAACCTGTTCAGGGCTTTCCTGTCAGCCTGGCCTTTGAGCATATGGGACCAAAGTCTGCTTTCATTTACCCCTGTGAGATCCTACTGACACACTGGGTGTCAGAGGAGAACTCTCCCCTCTTGGGATTGTGTGAGTGTGCATGACAACAGAACTTGGCTCACTGTGTGTAGCTTTCTCTCCAGTGCTTTTTCTTTTGCATGATCCTGGGAGTTTTTCCTGAGTAAAAACTGTGTGTAATATTTGTCTTGGATTCTGAGGGTTAGATGATAGATTACCCTATGCGAATATACAAGGGGGAAAAGGCTACAAAGATCATTCACGTCTTTGTACTCCATACCAAGGCCAATCACAGTCCTAGCCTTGATGCTCGGAACATCCAAGAACAGAGAGAGGCTAGCATGCTGCTGGCACTGGAAACCCCAAAGGAACTGCAAACGGGAACACTGATGATGAGCCCATGGCTTTGTTCCCTTTCTGCATTAACCAGAGGAGCCGATCCTGGGCAGGGGGAACCACACATTTTACCTTGTTAGAAGGTTGATCAGTGGCTGCTGCCATGAATATTCTATTAGTGCTCCCAGATGCATTGTACCTGATTCTGGGGTGATCCAAACGGCACACCCATACACACAAAATGGAGCCTCAAAAGAGCTGTCCAGGCTTTGTAGTGGAGCTGTTCCCTTATTAGTTTCCGTGATGGTGCTTTTACTATTACATTTCTTCCTCCAAAGAATTCCTTTGTGCTTTCAGTATTTGTCATCATGGAACTGAGGCTCTTTGTTAGGGGCTTAGCTTGCTAGACAAAACTAAGACGCATATAAGCCTGATGAGACAGCAATTTTTCCACTTAATTATGGCATGCCTGCACCAGACAGTAATAGAGATGTTCTAGTTTAAAATGAGTATTTCAGGGCTGGGAGATAAAGGACTGCTCATCTCACACAAGGATGTAAACTAAACTTCCTAACCTAAATAGAGGGCTGGTTATTGCAAATATAAAGGCCTGTCTGTATTTTACTAATAATTTTCTTTTATATGCAACTCTCAGACTCCTAGGATGGATTGTATATCTCCCCCACCCCCGCTGCCTCTGAGGATGCTATTCATGCAGCTGCTGATCTCTCCAGACTTTCTCCGAGACCTACTAACATATTTAATGTTATACTTAATGGAAAAACATAAAAATGGTTCACAATATTTCGGATCCTACCTTATATCCCCTTCCACCGGCCTTTAGAAGACCTTCAGTTATACCTTTTATCTTTATCTATGTAACTAGGTGAAGCTAATGTCTATGCCATGGGGTGTCAACATGGTGGGGATGTAAAAAGTTTCAGGACATCCTGCCCATCCATGTTTCTAAATGGAAGGAGGGTCCTGGCGAGATGGAAGGGGAGGTCTAGGTATGAAAAAGGGGGTTATGCTACCCTTTGAAAGCAGAATAGACTGGTGCCAGTCTTCTCACTCACCTTTCCTAACCAGAGACCAAACTAAAAACCACTGTAACCTTACTAGAGTGCATGCTGATTTCACTTACACTGATGCAACTCCCATTGGCCCTAGTGTGAACCAACTCAATGCATACACGTACTCTCTGTTTACCTGACAACTCATATCCTATGGCTATCACCAGCTGCTCATCTGGAATGACAAAATTCCTCAAGTAGACTTATTTTAGATCCCGCTTGTTGGAAACTTAATGAGACAGGGGTGTGAGGATCGAGAACTCTTTTCAAATTTAAATTGTATTGGTCAGGGGAAAATATCTGTAATAAAGCTTTGAAAGATTTGGTTTCCCCATCTGTAAAATGGGAATAATGATGCTGACCTCCTTTCTAACGTGCTCATAGATCTGCTGATTAAAAGTGCTATAACAGCCAGATACTATATTAATTTATGATTAATTATTTTTATTATTATTAAAACAAAAAATATAGGAAACAGTCTGGTACAGTAAGGCAACTCCTATCTGTCAATCTATCTAAATATCTACTCATTGACTGTCATCTGACGACTTATAATAGCTGGTCAAAAAAGTTCAAATTTCAAAATCTTTGTAAATTAAAAACAAAGGACAAATTTTGTGCAAGATCTTTTGTTATTTTTCCCCTTTTCCTACACAGCTCTACTATTTAGCTATCAGGATATTCATGCTGTACTCATCAGCATGGTACCTGAATTGAGAATTTAGTCTGTAGCTGCATGACTACAAAGAACTTCCTGTGTTACCATCCTGCAAACTGTGTCCACTCAAGACTTCATGGCAACAGCAGGGACAGAGCTTGTGTCTTCCAGCTCCAAGAACTGGATCTAAAGCCTGTTGAAGACAGTGAGAGTCTTTCGAATGACTTCAGTGAGGTTTGGATCTGCCTCAACAACAGAGGTCATTTGAACTAAAAGTGAATCTTTTTCAGCTGCCTCAGTATTAGGACCTCTTATTTAATCATGGAAAACAATGGAAGCTGACAGTGTTCAGCAATAGAGGTGGGTGAATAACTGATTTTTTTGGTTGGGTGGCAGTTACAAAAAAAATTAAAATACATTGATTTGGGTTGAACTTGAAAATTTAGAATTTTGTGTGACTCAAGAATTGAAAAAGTCTATTCTGGGTCCGTTCCGGGGTGGGTGGGGTTGAATCGGGGTGTCTCACGTTCCTGGGAGTGGGCTAAAGTTTACCAGGGGATGTTGGGGGTGGGGAGACAGCAGCATCTGCTACTTCACTGCCTCCTCCACCACTCTCCTCCTTCTTCTCTCTCTCCCTCCACCCATTTTTTAAAAAATAACCAAACCTATTAGTGTCAAATTCACAAATATAGTAGTTTCAGGTCAACTAAAAATGCATTTTTAATTAAAAAAAAAAAGAACTATCTATTTGTCCAAAAAATTTTCCCCGGTTTTACTCAGCACCTTTTAAGAATATATTAGAGACATAAAATGCACAAAGAAACAGCAGAAATTGTTTTGGGCTCTTACTCCACAATATTGCAGTCTTACTACAGTAATATTGTAAATACTACTATAGTACTATTATAATACTAAAGTGATACTTCATGGCCTCTGGGACTTAGCCCTGGTCTACACTGGGGGGTGGGAGGGGAGAAATTGATCTAAGTTACACAACTTCAGCTACGTGAATAAAGTAGCTGAAGTTGACGTACTTAGGTCAACTTACCATGGTGTCTCCACCGTGGTGAGTCGACTGCTGCCACTCCCCCGTTGACTCTGTCTGCACCTCTCACGGTGCTGGAGTACAGGAGTCGATGGGAGAGCACTCGGTGGTCAATTTATTGCGTCTAGACTAGATGCGATAAATCGATCCCCGCTGGATTGATTGCTGCCTGCCAATCCGGCGGGTAGTGAATACATATCCTGAGTAAGTGCATAAAGTTCCAATAAGCCAATCAGTAGTTACCAAACTCATTGCTATCTGATGTCAGAAGCCTATATGAAATAGGTTGATGGCCACAGAGAAGTGCCTAGTCATCCAGATTCCAAAGCCATCATTCTAACTGGCAGTCTCAGCAGAGTATGGAGGATTGAATGCGCATGGAGACTGAAACACACAAGGCGGTCCCTGCTGATTAATATGGATAAACATTCTATTGTCTCTTTTGCAGCTCAGAGTATTTTAGACTCCAGTGTGGTGAATCCAGCATTTTTTGTGCACACGCAAAAAAAAGGGGTTATAATTTTGTAAGGATAAGGGTAAAAACACTAATAAAAACAATATTTGCCTGACCGAAAACATCACTGGTGCTTGTAGTGTTGTTGTAGCTGTGTTGGTCCCAGGATATTAGAGGGACAAAGTGGATGAGGTAATATCTTTTATTGGACCAACTTCTGTTGGGGAGAGAGACAAGCTTTCGAGCTAACATCCTCGTTTCCAGATTTAAGGAGGATTATAACTACTTCACCTATGAAAAACATGTTCTTTTCTATAGTACAGGCAATTGACCAGTAATATCAGGTTGAATTTCTGAGTCACCTTGCTCCAATTCCAATGGGTCCTATTGGGAGGTGATTCAAACTCCTTATAAGGCTTATTTCAACATAACAGCCTGCCCTGCTCCCCTGCAGCTTCCAGCTGCTTGTCTTTATGAAACTTTTACTGCAGAAATACTGATACTTGCTGTAAAATGTTGACTGGAGCTCTCTCTATGCATTGCTTCCACATTATGGACCATATTATACTCTCTCTTACAAAAGGTCAACTTGACTGAAATCAGTGGGGTTGCACAGCTGTGAGAGGAGAATTTGGCTCTGTCTATCTCCACTCACTCTATGATGGAGTCATTGAAGACTGTAAATTAACTTGGGAAAGAATAGTTATTATCAGTGATTAACTTACAGACTAGTCAGCTTTAATTGCTTTCAGAAGAATTATATACTGCTTAGACAGCTTTTCTGCATTTTATGGACTTTTATTACCTGTACTCAAGCTGGCCACATCAGTGTATTGGTCTATAGATTTCCAATGTTTCTCTTACAGTACCTTAGTTTTTACAACTATTCTTATCTTTTGCCTTGTTATTTATTGAGACAAAGTGGATGAGGTAATATCTTTGTTTTACATTATACAAAATGTTTGTTTTATATTTGTTTTTTATCGTTATCTTAAATCTCAATGTGTCCATCTTATTTTATCCTAATTACTGCTAATGTCTTTTTTTTTACATCAATAGGGTTTTTTTTTCCATTTAGAAGGTGTTTACATATAGGTCTCACACATACTGTTGTACATGAAATCTATTCTTACTTGGGGACATGTTCTGATTTTATTTTATAACAGTTTTACATCAATACAACTCTATTGACTGACTTAACAACTGACCCTGAATCTGCAGGTCAGATTTTTTTAGGTGCATCAAAGGTGCAGATGGACAGCGAGTGGGATTTTCAAAAGCGCCTAGGTGCCTAACTCTCACTGAAATCAATGGGATTGACTTGTGAAGTATATAGCAAATTCAAATATAAAATGCCAGAATACAAACACGAGAGAGAATTTTCCAATAAACTTTCACTTCCATAATATACATATACTGCATGCAGTAAACTGTATAACTCAATTGAAGTTAATTGCTAGGCATTGTATGGACATAATAAAAAGACAGCCCTTCCCCAAATATCTTTCAAAGCAGCCTTTCTAAAATGATAGATTTGATATTAAGGGTAACAACAAAAAGAAGGATTAAAAGAAAAGTCTCTATGAAAGGATACAGGGTGTGTGTCTCCTCTGCCACAACTCTGAGAACAAGTGGCTGCTGTATTTGCACGCATCCAGAGTACAACAGTGAGAACAGATTTTTCGGTTCACTGGCTGTCCCAAAAAAAAATCATTTCAGACTTCCAAGATTTTAAATAATTTTTGGCAAATCAAAAAGCCAGTTTAAATTTTGTTTTTATTCTGCTTGTTTTTAATAAAATTGAAGGAAATTCTGAAATGAAGTTCTTTTGACATCCCCCAAAATCAAAATGTTTCATTTAAAGAATGTCAAAATTACTTTGACTTTTTGACTTTTTCAGAAGTTGTTTCTTTGTTTTTCAAGACAAACAATTCTGTGAAACCAACACAGATTCACAAAATATTTTGGTGTCACTGGATCTGCATTTTTCACCAAAAGAGTTTCAGATGAAAAATTTTGCCCAGGTGTAATCTACAGGTCACACACCTTTAAAGACACATAATGCAGAAAACAAAGGTATCACGGCTTCAGGACACATTTCTGTTAAGGTTCCATTTATAAATAGTTTCTTTCACACCAGTATGGAGTCTACAGAGCAGCATTCTATAGGCACAGTTCTAGGTCCATAAGCCAGTTTAAGACCTCTTCTGTGCCATTGTGCCTATCATCCATTTCACCTTGGAATCCATGCTTGGGGCACTGTGTTATGATAGTTAGGCATTCTCACTGCAGTCGCATGAAGGGGAATCTTTGCTTTTCCACTGTTGCATCAAGTAGGCTCATCTTCTATGGTTTGTTCAGATGCTTCTCAGTGTGTCCCAAGTTAGGTCAGAACTGGGACAGTGACTTCTTGTCCCAGTGATAATGTGCTTGTTTGGAATGGTGGATGAGGTATAGACACTCTGCCATTTGCTGGCTGGGTTCAGAGAAATGAGGTGGTTATATGTGGTCCATAGTGGTTCTCGCAATTTCAGGCATTGTTGGGGTATGTTGTCTATACCCTGCTGGATGGGAAGTTCCAGGTAGTCTTCAGTGTGCTTAAGGTCTCGAGCTGTGGCTATATCTCAATGGATAGCTCTCAATGGATAGCTGGTGATTTGATGTTTACCACAGTAGAGGCATTGATTTTAAAGTTCCTGTGACTATTTGCATGGTCTGATTCAGCTGCCTATCCTGTCCAGAAATTGGGTACGGCAGCTTCTTGTCCACACAGGGGTACAGTACTCTGCAATTGAGTACACCAGGGCCAAGGCCAATGTTCATAGCACCAGGGAAGTTGATCCCCAATTTGTTCCTGCCAGCTATTGGATAATATTTATGCGAGTCTTCAGTTTGGAGGCTACTGTCTTGACGTGGTCATGAAAGGTGAGTGTGCAGTCAAGAATGACATCCAGATATGTTGGCTTTGGGTCATAATGCACAGTTTCAACATAGAACTCAACAGAGTGTTTTGTGGGTTCTGTTATCATGGTGGAAAGTAGAGACTACCACTTTGCTTGGATTTGTTCTCAGCCACCACTTTTGGAAATACTACTCCACAATCTTAAGGTCAGATGTAAGGATCTCTTCAAGTTCTTTATAGCTATGGACCTGAGTTCGAAGAGCCAAATCATCACACTGTGCAATTTTTTGTGCTATTGTTTCAGGCATATTGCTCGTCTAGACCTTGAAGACGGTGCAGAGCCTTGCAGTAGCCCATTATTCAAAGTGTGAGGCTCGATGGTTTGACCTCTGAGATATACATGCATCCTTTGGTTGTTAAGCATGGTGTTCAGCAGCTGGGGAATCCGCACTCGGGGGATGACTTTTTCCAGTTTCAGTAGCAGTCCATCCTTCCAAGCTGTGTCTTATTCCATTGACAGACTGATAAAAGCAGAGTCAGTCTTGAGTTTTCATTGGAATCCTGCCGCAATGTTTGTAGTAAGGGCCAGGGCCTGGTCACAGCAACTCCTTTGCAGTCAGAAACCAGCTCACTCCTTCAGTAGCCTGGCATCCACAGCAGGCCCAATTTTGGTTCAGAATCATACACTCCATTACTTCGTAGGTAGTGCTGAAATGGGAACTCAGCCTATAACTAGCAGGGTCATCTGCAGGTTTCCAGACTTCAGGAGTGCAATGACCTTGGCTTCTCTCACATGCAGGGGATTTCCCTGGCCTCCAGGGTGTTGGTGAAAAGCTTCATCATCCACTTCAATGCCAGTGGATCTAGATTATATAGGAATTCAGGATAGGTGATGTCATAAATATAAAGGGAAGGGTAAACCCCTTTAAAATCCCTCCTGGCCTGAGGAAAAATCCTCTCACCTGTAAAGGGTTAAGAAGCTAAAGGTAACCTCGTTGGCACCTGACCAAAATGACCAATGAGGAGACAAGATACTTTCAAAAGCTGGGAGGAGGGAGAGAAACAAAGGGTCTGGGTCTCTCTGTCGGTATGCTGCTTTGCCGGGGATAGACCAGGAATGGAGTCTTAGAACTTGTAGTAAGTAATCTAGCTAGGTACGTGTTAGATTATGATTTCTTTAAATGGCTGAGAAAAGAATTGTGCTGAATAGAATAACTATTTCTGTCTGTGTGTCTTTTTTGTAACTTAAGGTTTTGCCTAGAGGGATTCTCTATGTTTTGAATCTAATTACCCTGTAAGGTACCTACCATCCTGATTTTACAGGGGTGATTCCTTTACTCCTATTTACTTCTATTTCTATTAAAAGTCTTCTTGTAAGAAAACTGAATGCTTTTTCATTGTTCTCAGATCCAAGGGTTTGGGTCTGTGGTCACCTATGCAAATTGGTGAGGATTTTTACCAAACCTTTCCCAGGAAGTGGGGTGCAAGGGTTGGGAGGATTTTGGGGGGAAAGACGTGTCCAAACTACGTTTCCCAGTAAACTCAGTTAGAGTTTGGTGGTGGCAGTGGTTATTTCAAGGACAAAAGATAAAATTAATTTGTACCTTGGGGAAGTTTTAACCTAAGCTGGTAAAAGGAAGCTTAGGAGGTTTTCATGCAGGTCCCCACATCTGTACCCTAGAGTTCAGAATGGGGGAGGAACCTTGACAGGTGCCATCTTTTCCTGCTGCTTTTCCCAGTTTTGTGGCTGCAACAAACTCCTTACTTGCGAATGGTCCAGATCATCGGGATGATGGCTCACATGTGGACACCACCTGCCAGAGTTGATGCCGGACTTATCTGCAATACTTTATCCACTGGCTGTTTTGATGTCAACAAAAGTTTAGAAGCGATGGCATTGGCTTTCACCTGCAGTCTCGTGTGTGGAATTTGCAGCTCCCAGGTATTTCAGCAAATTCCAGGTGCATCTGCTTGCGTGTGTGAAGTTTAGAGCTTCTACGCATTCAAGCCACCATTTCCACTTGTTGCATCCATAGTCTCCACAAGGACTTTTCCAATTTCTGGGTTTCTACATTTGTCATATTTGTGGAGGAGCTGTTGGCTCTCTGCATTACAGCACAGAGTGTACAATGACCTCTGTTTCCAGGGGATGTTAGTCTTTGCAGCAGCGATTAGCCATGCAGTAAATCAGTCAAAAGTCTTTAGGATTGGGGGAATGCAGGAGATTGAATACTCCACAGTCACAGTGAAACTGGACCACTCGGAGTTTTTCGAAGTTCCAGCACAGTTCCGGGTGTGAGCAGGGAACTGGAATTAAAATGCTAATTTGGGTCAGAACTGGTCTGTGCTGGTTGTTCAGGAAGTCATTGAGGACAAGCGACGATGCGGGTATCAGTGCGCCTGTATCATCTTTAGAGATGAACATCAGGTCAGGGAAATACCTTCTGCCCCATCTTGCAGAGTGGAAAGTGATGCACTGTTTTGCATAAATAGTTTATAAAGGGTTAATGAAGTCAGTAGATGTGTAATAAGGGGTTAACCGACTGTTTAGATTGTTGTCGAGTCCAACAGGTCAAAAGGTAAATCTTAGTAATAAGCAACAGCCGTCTATAACACCTTCTGTTGATTTACTGATCATCACTAGCAAATGCCACTCATGTCTGTAACATGCTTATAACATCTATTAATTATTTATTAATCCTTTATAAAAAGGCACCTTACCACAAACTGTGACCCAGTGTCATAACCGCTTACACCGCAAGTTGCATCTATGCAGTTTCCCCGCCTGTATGGGTGTTGCATGGGTGTAAGTGAGGGCAGAATTGAGTCAGCCATATCTAAAGCTGTTCCTGGTGAGGTTACTGATTTAGGGCTGGTCTACACTATAAAGTTAGGTCAGCTTAACTACATTGCTCAGGGCTGTGAAAATGTTCACCCCCAGTGCAATGTAATTAAACCAGCCTAAGCCCCAGCGTAGACACTGCTAGATCAATGTAACAATTCTTCCATTGACCTAGCTACCAACTCTCAGAGAGGTGGACTTACTACAGCAACAAAAGAACACCTTCCATTCAGGTAGTAAGTAGGACCAAACTCATGGAGGACTTTAAATATCAATCAATAAGACAATACTGATGCGAAAAAAAGCAAGCATCATTCTGGGATGTATTAGCAGGAGTGTTGTAAGCTAGACATGAGAAGTAATTCTTCTGCTCTACTCAACACCAATAAGGCCTCAACTGGTATATTGTGTCCAGTTCTGGGCACCACACTTTGGGAAAGATGTGGAGAAACTGGAGGACGTCCAGAGGAGAGCAACAAAAATGATTAAAGGTCTAGAAAACATGACCTAGAGGAAAGTTTGTTTAGTCTAGAGAAGAGACGACCAAGGAGGGACATGATTACGGTGTTCAAGAACATAAAAGGTTTTTATAAATGAGAAGGGTGATAAATTGTTCTCTTTCACCAGTGAGGAAAGCACAAGAAGTCATGGGCTTAAACTGCAGCAAGGGAGATTTAGGTTAAGACATTTTTCCTAATGTCTAACTGGAACAAATTACCTAGGGAGGTTGTGGAATCTCCATCATTGGAGGTTTTTTAAGAACAGTTAGAGAAACACCTGTCAGAGATGATCTAGAATAGATAATACTTAGTCCTGCCTCAGTGCAGGGGACTGGACTAGATGACCTACTGAGGTCCCTTCGAATCCTCCATTTTTATAATTCTATGTTTCTATAGCAGGGGCGGGCAACTTTTTGGCCTGAGGGTCACATCAGGTTTCCAAAATTGTATGGAGGGCCAGTTAGGGGAGGCTGTGCCTCCTCGAACAGCCAGGCATGGCCCGGCCCTCAACCCCTATCCAACCCTCCCTGCTTCTCGCCCCCTGATGCCCCCCCCCCGGGACTCCTACCCCACCCAACCCCCCCCGTTCCCTGTCTCCGATGGCCCCCCCAGGACTCCGGCCCCATCCACCCCTCCCTGTCCCCTGACTGCCCCCAGACCCCCCCCGCCCCTGACTGCCCCCTGCCACCCCATCCAACCCCTCCTCTCATTCCTGACTGCCCCCCGGGGATCCCTGCCCCCATTCAATCCCCCTGTTCCCTGCCCTCTGACCGCCCCAACCCCTATCCACACCCCCGCCCCCTGACCACCACTCCCCCGAACTCCCCTGTCCTCTATCCAACTCCCCCACTCCGTGCCCCCTTACCGCACTTCCTGGAGCACCCGTGGCTGGCGGTGCTATAGCCAAGCCGCCCGGCTGGAGCCAGCCACGTACCGTACGCGCAGCACAGAGCACGGGGTCAGGCCGGGCTCTGCAGCTGCGCTGCCCCAGGAACTCACAGCCCTGCCACCCAGAGCATTGCGCCGGCGGAGCAGTGAGCTGAGGCTGCAGGAGAGGGGCAACAGCTGGGGATGGGCAGGGGGCAGCCTCCCAGGCCAGGAGCTCAGGGTCAGGCAGGAGGGTCCCACAGGTTGGGTCGTAGTTTGCCCACCTCTGTTCTATAGCAACTTTGTTTTGGACTCTGTATTATACGAGGAACCATTGCAGAGAGTGGAGCACCAAGATGATGTGTTCACAGCCATCCATTTATTGCGCATTCAGGCTGCTGCATTGTGTACAAATAGGAACTTTTTATAGAGTGCATAACAGACGTGATAATTAAGCCTGGCAGGCTACAAATACATGGGTTACTGTGGCCATATCTAGGTCTGCAGTCTTCTGGCAAGTGACAAATGGGAATTGGATGCTTTGTGCGATGCTAGCTGTGGTTTAGGCACACAGACTTGAAACTGCATTAATATTGTCTCTTGAGAGTGTCTTGGTCAGTTTCTGGAATTCAGCACACCATGCATGACACACCTTCATTTGATGCAGAAATTTCTTGTAAATAAAAAAAAAACCTAAGAACAACAAACGCCAGCTTCCCTTGTACTTTCCTGCTGCCTAGTTTTTGTACTTTATTTGATTAAATATGGAGTCAAATGACAGCTGGTTTTCCATGTTGTGTTTAATGTTTTAAGGCTCATTTTAACAAGGACAATTGCAGGGCTTGGCAGGGAGATACTGTCAATAAAAAGCAGTTTATTTTATGTATCAGAAATTATAAAGAAAGTCTATTACTATAATGGTGAAACATGATTGCAAGGAAAGCTCATGTTATCCTGCTTGTACTGTTTCAATTACCTTGAGGTTTGTCATAATAGAAGTAACCATCATGAGACATTTCAAGGTTGCTTTATTCTAAACACCCTCTGCAAAATGTGTTGCAAGGGGAACATAGTTTTCAGTAGCGTAAGAAATAAGAGGAGCTGTTTTCAAAGGTTTATTTCAAAAATATTCTGCAATATTGTTCTTTTCTATGAAACTTATTGGAGTCATGCCTGACTGGGAGGAACAGAAGGGCACAGTCAAGATCATGTCATTTCTAATGCAGTGACTGCTGCTTAAGCTAATTGTTCAGTTAATAAGACAATGCAGGGCAGTTCAGAAAAATTAAATTACTTCTCATCTATGGGTGCATACTGCTATGAATGTGGATATTTCAGTCAGGGAGGAGTTACTTAAACTCAAATAATGGGCAGCAAGGAAAAGGTTAGCTGACACAATTTGCCCTTAACAGCAGGGTCCTTTCTCTAACAAACCTGCTGTATAGATTTGCAACTAAACTTATGAGAAGTTTTAAAACTTTTTTTTGAAAAAAATCAGTTTGCAGCCAATTTCTTATGAAGTTGCAACAGTTTTATGTTGTTGCAAATGTCATACAAGCTTAATTTTTTTATAGTGTTTTCCATTCATGAATGGGACATTTCATTCAGTCCCACAAAACAGTATATTAATTTATTACAGGAAATTCAGACCTGGCTCACACAGATGCAAGGCCACTGAAATCAAATGAGTTTCATGCATTTACACCAGTGCATTTGTCCCTCTGTGTTTACATGTGCATTACCATGCCCACACTTTATAATGTGCATTTGGCTGCATATATATTTACATGTGCCATTTTCCTATACAGTCAAGCAACTGCCTTTCTGTTCTCCCACAGGTCAAGGCATAAGAGCCTGTCTTTCTTATACTGTAGCTTAAGTAAATTTTATACAACAGCATGTAAATTTTGCAGAATGCCCATGCTCACACCCCATTTGGTCAAAATTTCACGTTGTCTGATAATTCCTTTTCAAACCAGACCTCACACCATATGTATCAATTTAGGCCTTGATCCTGCATTTTATTTCACATGAGTGGACCCTGTTCCTGCAGTGCCCTAGGATTGCATTAGGGAATGGATCTGCATGTTATCAAGCTGCCTTGAAGTGACTCAAGAGTGTGAATAGCAACCTCAGGGCACAAAGAACGAGGAGTACCTGTGGCACCTTAGAGCAGAGGTGGGCAAACTATGGCCCACAGGCCACATCCGGCCCGTGGGACCGTCCTGCCTGGCCCCTGAGCTCCCAGCAGGGGAGTCCCCGGCCCCTCCCGCACTGTCCCTCCCTCCCCCCTAGCCTGAGCACACCGCGCCGCCAGTGCCCTAGCCCGCTGCTCTTGCCGGGTGGCATGGTGGCATGGCTGGCTCCGGCATGGTAAGGAAGCGGGGAGTCCCGGGGTGGCAGTCAGGGGACAGGGAGCAGGGTGGGGTTGGATGGGGCAGAGGTTTTGCAAGGGCAGTCAGGGGACAGGGAACGGGGGGTGGGGGGGGTTGGATAGGGCATGGGAGTTCCAGGGGGCATGTCACGGGTCGGGGGTGTGGATAGGGGTTGGGGCAGTCAGGGGACAGGGAGAAGTGGGGGGCTGGTTAGGGGGTGGAGTCCCAGGGGGCAGTTAGGGGTGGGGGTCCCAGAAGGGGGCAGTCAGGGGACAAGGAGCTGGGGGTTGGATGGGTCAGGGATTCTGAGGGGGGCAGTCGGGGGTGGGAAGTGGGAAGGGACGGATAGGGAGTGGGGGCCAGGCTGTTTGGGGAGGCACAGCCTTCCCTACCCGGCCCTCCATATAGTGTTGCAACCTCGCTGTGGCCCTCATGCCAAAAAGTTTGCCCACCCCTGGGATGGGGTTGGGGCAGTTAGGGGCGGGGGTTGGATGGGCCAGGGATTCTGAGGGGGACAGTCAGGGGGCGGGAAGTGGGAGGGGGCAGATAGGGGGCGGGGGCCAGGCTGTTTGGGGAGGCACTCAGGCCAAAAAGTTTGTCCACTCCTGCCTTAGAGACTAAGACTGTTAGGAAGCAGGGCATGAACCCCAAATTGGCTGTGAGTTCCATACTTCGATTTCACCAACCAGTCATCAAGTGTAAACTCCTCAGCCTTAACATGGAGTCACAGACAGTCGCTCTGGGTACTCTGATCTGTCTTACCACCGAGGTAAGCTCACCTTTATGATATATGACCCTTTACACCAAAGGTCACAGAACTATTCATGTTACTCCCAATCCAAAAGGACCAGTCACTTACCCCAGGTCAATTGCATTTTAGATCTCACACCAAAGACAATGCTTATAGCCAATCCTATAATAAATTACCTAAAGACTTATTATAGAGGAAAAGGAAATAAGAATTATTTACCAGGTAAAAGTGGGTAAATATACACATTAGACATACACACTAATGAGTTACAATTATAAGTTTCTAAAATCAACAGAAGCTTCTATGATAAGCAAGTTATAGATGTCCTTTAGGGCTAACCCAGGCTAAGCACTGGGGATCTTTTGTTTATGCTTAGTAATCCGTGCCCCACAGAGTCCAAGCAGCACAAAGATAGTTTCTCCTTGCCATGATTTTTATTCCCTTTCCCTCCTGCTCTGAGTTGCCAGCCCAGCTGAGAGGAGGAATTCACTTGCATGTCTCCTCGTCATGGGAAAAGCAATCAACAAAACCCTTTGTCCTCTTTCACATTTCACAATAATTTGTCTAGTGTTGATGGGTTTTCTCTGTCAGGCAGAACTTAACACTGTCTTTTGGAGACTAGAATTTCACACTAGTTAATAAGAAAAGGAGTACTTGTGGCACCTTAGAGACTAACCAATTTATTTGAGCACAAGCTTTCATGAGCTACAGCTCACTTCATCTTCTGTATTTTCCACAGTATGCATCCAATGAAGTGAGCTGTAGCTCACGAAAGCTTATGCTCAAATAAATTGGTTAGTCTCTAAGGTGCCACAAGTACTCCTTTTCTTTTTGAGAATACAGACTAACACGGCTGTTACTCTGAAACCTGACACTAGTTAATGTTTCACTACTATCTGGTGACTTACAGTTAGAGAGTCTTACAATGCAAACACCTAAATATTACCTTATAACATGGGATACTGATGTTATAAGTGAGACTAATACATGCTACAGTTTACAAGCATTCAATAAAGTCTATACACTAAACACATTTTTATAATTCTAATACGTATTTTAACAATACTAATACTCAGTGAACAGACTAATTTCAGCTATGTATTTGTTAGCATTCAGTTGCAACATGGGGGCCTTAGCATGAACTGGCACCTGGTTTGCCAGTGTCACACATGGGTTAGGCTCTTCCACCGTAGAGGAAGTTGCAGTTGAATTCTTGTGATCAGATGGATCCTGTTACAGAATTGGGACTGTAATGTTTGTGTAAAGGGAGGATTTTGGTTGTATCAGTCACGCTCAGAATTTGGTCCAATAGCAGTAACCTGGCTACTTTAAACAAGGTTTATGAACTACCGGCCTAGTTTCCATCAAAACTTTTTGGAATTGATGGGTTCCTGCAGAACATTTTGAGTCCATTGAATAATCATTTTTTCACATAAAACTTTGTTGTAACTAGCTGTACAAAACAGCAACTGCATAGTCACACTTCTGTCTGAAACAGTTTCACCCAGTACTAATACTTAGCTCTCACATAGCACTTTTCAGCGGTAGGTCTCAACATGCTTTATAAACAAGAGATCGTTATCCCTGAGGCACACAGTTGTGAAGGGACTTTCCCAAGATCACCCAGCAGGTGATCACAAACACTATAAAGAACACACAAACACTATAAAGATCTGTCCACGCAAGGAATAATGGTGTATTTTAACATGGTTTGAGATAAGTTGGATTTTAACATGTGCTAGCTGGTTTTGTTATAGCAGAGACTCACCACTAGGATTCACCTTGGCTGGTGAACAATGATTTACAATACAATCCGCCCTGGTAGGATTTTAAAACATGTCAGAAACATATTAAAACATCTTGCTTTAAAAATACACCATTATTCCTAAGCCTTGTCTCCGCTAGGATAAAAAGAATGTGGGTGGTTTTTTTCAATTGTGCTTATGTTTAAACTCTAGTGAAGGCAGAACAAGTTGTAGTTTTAACACGTGTTAGCTGGTCGGAGCTTTGGGTTCCCTTTGATCAGCTAATGTGTTAAATCTACAATCTATGTTGCCTACCCAAGGATTTTAACACATGAGCTAATTTAAAAAATGCATCTTTATTCATAGTGAATAAAGACCTATTAGAGTGAGACTAGTGAAGATGTCAAGTGACTGATCAAAACCTAAACACTGTATGTACATGTTTATCCACAGGAATTCAGAAGTGCTCAGTACCTTTGAAAATTAAGCCATTTATTTAGGTGTAAAATGTATAGATTTAGGTGCCTCACGTTAGGCACTCTAGTTTGGATAGGTTGATTATATACAGTACCTTCCATTGTATACTTAATAGCAAAGAAACACTTTAGTTCATGCTTACCTACAGTTTTAGCATGCATTTAAATGGCAAAACAAACTACTACTCTGATTTAATATCCAGCGGGTAGGAAAATGCATGTACTTGTGCAATTCGGTACCCAATTGTACTTGATCAAGGCTATGATGGTGATGTAGAAGTACTTTACTGTGTGCTCCCAACGTGGCTAAATGGTTCTTTTAATAGCATCCGCCTCTAGGCTTTAGGCATGTGATTTAATTCCTATGATTTCACTGACACCCGAATAAATCCAAAATAACTCCACTGTTCTCAATGGCATTATCTATCCCTGTGAAACTAAGTAGAATTCACCCCACAGTGTTCTCCCTTCTTCTACATTGGTGGGAAACCTTCCAGTTAACCAGGTGCACTGCTGCCCCCTGGCTTCTCACTATTGGCACCGATTGCTGAGTTTGTCCTATCCCGAGCCAGAGGCAGAGAGAGAACACACCAATGGCTTTAGACTCCATGGTCAGCAGAGAATTAAAAAAAAAAAAAAAATAGAAAATCAGTTTTCTGTGAGTTTTAGCTTTTTTACACTGGCTGTTTCCTCATTAATGGGAATGGGTTCAGTGAAAGAGGAAATGTATTTAGCTTGTGCTTATTTCTTATATTCCCTTCCTGCTTCTGTTCTAATACCCATACCAACTAAATAAAAGAGAAACCAGGGTCAATCTGAAGCCCAAGCAGTGCAAGTAACAATTCCTGGAATGCACTGATCTCTCTCAGCAACAGCAGCAGGATCCAAGAGAAGGAATTGACACCCCCCCCCCACCCCAGAAAACACTGGAGAGGGAAGTGACTCATTACCCATTTCTCCCGCCCCACCTCCCACTTTGGAGACCTTGCAAACTTAACCCTGCAAATGAATATGCCAGCAGCTATTTGACTGGATATATATATATATGTTAATACAGCAGATGCCTGGGGATAGTCACTGAACTCTCACTGGCTCCAGCTCTCAGGAGGGAATGGCCTTTGTCCCAAGATTTTCCCCCATGTAAACCCAATGATGTGTCAGTGGCTGTGTTGGATATACCACATGATGTGAACATGCAGCTAGAGAATTATCCAGCTGACAGTGTAAATTCCATATACTCCCCTGACTGTTGCTGGGTGTGGAGAGGAACAAACCCCAGAGAAAGGCATGGTAGGCTCATGAAGAGGGGAGGTGGAAAGCTCCCTGCCCTTTTTAAAGTCACCTTTTCCCCATCTTGTGGGCTAGAGGGAGGGGAAGAGCTGGGGTAGAGCCATGCTAAGGGTACGTCTGTACTGCAAGCAGAGGTGAGACTGAAGCACAGATAGAATACCCAAGCTAGCTTTCATCTAGCAATCTCAGGTACCAATAGCTGTTAAGCCAAGGGAACATTGGCTGCAGTACAGGCCAGCCACTAGAATATGTACTCAAACTCCCTGGCAGGCTTGTGTATGGGCAGCCCACCCATGCTGCAGCCCATGCTGCCATGGCTTTGCTGCTACTGCTAGATTATAGCTAGCTCAGGTATGTCTACATATGCAGCAATCACATCTTAGTTTGCAGTGTAGACAAACTCTTAGTGATAAGTTTCTCCTGCAGAGTGTGGCAGATCTGAGGTAACATTCACAGAGAGTTAATGCTGTTATCTCCCATTGCACGCTCTGTCAGAAGCAGAATGCAAGCTGGGGGCCAGCAGGCAATGACAATATGGCTATTAGTCTTGCTGTGCTGCCATGTGTGGTAGGAAGACAGCAGCTGTATGGATGGTAATCCCTCCACACAGCTCCCTGCAGGCCAGGTGCCAGGATTCCCATAGATCCTGGGCTCCCACTCCCTTTTTCTCAAGCTCCATTCCTTCCTAGTCTGTTCTCCTGCTCTGCACTGCCCTTCATTTTCCATCTCCCGTATTCTTTCTGACCCTCTCAGAACCAGAATTGGCCTGCCTGATTTTCCAACAATAAAATAAAATGGAACAAATGAGTACAAAATAAAATTCGTATCTCAGAGGCAAAGTAATCATGAAAAAAAACAAAATTCAAGAGGTCTTGCTATTAGCTCAACTCCTGCTCTGCACTGCCCTTCATCTTCCATCTCCCTTGTTCTGGATTGCCTCTGAAGGGCCCAGAATGTGCAGTTTTCATTGGTACAGAACTTTTGCATTAATTTCTTCCTCTCCACCCATTTTTGCACCAAGGAGCACATGGAATAAAGTTATTGAAAGGGAATTTTGCCTTGCAAGTTTAGAGCGAATGGCCCTAAAACATGGCTGCAGCATAGGAGCACAAAGTGCAATTCAGGAGAGGGTGCTAGGATGGCTTAGTGGTTAGGGTGCTAGGCAGAGACTTGGGTTCAATTCCCTGCTCCACCACAGATTTCTTGTGGAACCCTGGGCAAGTCACTTAGTCTATCTGTGCCTCAGTTCCTTATGTGTAAAGTGGGGATAATCGCACTTCCCTACGTCCCTGGGATGTTGTGCAGGTAAACACTAAAGATTGCAAGGTGCTCTGATGCGACGATAATGGGGGCCATACAAGTACCTAGGATAGATAAGATGGCTTTAGTGACATTTGCATTCATGCAGTCCTGGCTGACCGGGCTGTGTCCCAGCACAAATAAGAGCAGCCTTCAGGCTCCTTTAACATGTGACAGCTGCAAGTAACCTCAAGGAGCCAGTATAGCAACTGGGGATCACCATAGCATAGGATAAGCCATAGCCATACCTCCGACTTGAGGGGATTAAGTTGGAGCTGTTATGCCAGCTCCTGAACTCCATGACAATGGAGGAGCCTCCCACACCAGAGTGATACTCCCATAGCCAGCTATGGTAGCTTTACGGCTGCTTTTGTCTGGTGGAGCAGCTGAAAGTGGCCACAGCATAGTCAAGCATAGGGCCCAATATCTCAGTTATTTAAAAAAAAAGAAAAGGAGGACTTGTGACACCTTAGAGACTAACAAATCTATTTGAGCATAAGCTTTTGTGAGCTACAGCTCACTTCATCGGATGCAGTGAGCTGTAGCTCACGAAAGCTTATGTTCAAATAAATTTGTTAGTCTCTAAGGTGCCACAAGTCCTCCTTTTCTTTTTGTGGATAGAGACTAACACGGCTGCTACTCTGAAACCTTTCAGTTATTTAATTCATTTTAAATGTATTTTTTAAATAAGCAATTAAGCAAAAAAATCAATCCTGGGTCCAGTGTCTGCTCAACTAGTCTACTGAAACTTAGGTAAACAGTCAGTTGCACCTATCAGTGGCATCTACATGCCTCACACAGCACCTAGATACTAGAGTGAAGGACACTTGAGAAATGTGTGAGACAGACAGATGAACATTTTTAAAATAGAAAACAGTTCAAAGAGGATTTGTGATCTAGAGGCCACACCTTACAATGAGAAACTAAGGAGTCTCAATGTATGTAGCTTACGAAAGCCAAAGAAACTATTAATTGTGACCTACAAGAGAAGATATCTGATACCAGAGAGTTTTTCAACCTTTAATTTAATATGAGACAATTGCATAATAATATCCAGTGGCTGGAAGTTTACTAAAGTCAGCCAAGTTCAAACTGCAAATAAGATGCAAAAAATTTAACGGTGAAGTAAATCAACCATTGGAACTAGGACTGGTCAAAAGTTTTCCATACTACTATTTTTTGACAAAAAATTAGGTTTTTGAATACACCAAATATCTGCTAATAATGGTATTTGTTTTCCATGGAAGTTATCAAGTTTTCATCAAACAAATGAACGTCCAAACCCAAGAAGTACTCAGTCAAAACTATAAATATTACAATTCAGATATGCTACTACTGCAGTTCCTTATGGGAGCTCTAATTTAATTGCCTCATGTCCTCATGGTCCTCTATGGACCAGGCTATGCAGCCACACTCCTATCTCCCCAGATGCATCACCTCTCCGTAGATGGGAGACTGATGCATCATGGGAGATATAGGCTGACTAGATAACCCAGCCTACAGAGGAGATTGGGGAAATGAGGCACTTGAACTACAACCCCTATGAGGCCTCACAACAACATATCTGAATCAAACTATTTCATTTTTCAGCCAAAATATCTTGCATTTCAATTTTTTACCAAAAAGTTGACTTTTCCATGGGAAAAAAACATTTTCCGGCCAGCCCTAATTGAAACAGACTACCAAGGGCTATGATAAATTCTCTATCACTTAGTTTTTTAGTCAAGACTGGTTATGTTTCTAAAAGATTTGCTCTAGTTCAGTCACAAGTTGTTGGGCTGGACTATGATCTGGACGACCCAAGAGGTCGGATTAGATGGTCCTGTGTGGCCTTAAAAGCTATTAAACTATGAACATAATTTAAAACTTGTTTTCAGTGGGGCCTCAGAAGAAACACAAGCCCTGGAAGGATTGGTAATATTCTGAACAGCTGACCCATGCATATTTTCTTCCAGACATATTGCTAGGAAAGTATGAAAGATATGTTAGAAAGCAAGGGACAAAAATAAGAAAGGAATATGAAGGAAAGGCAATTAAGCTGCTAAAGAAGCAGGCAATTTGCAAAATGAGAAGCGAGAATACAAATGGGGGAAAAAAGATAAGGTAACAGACCTTGTGGGAAGTGGGCTAAATCTTCCTTTCCCTGCACATTCAGATTTTTTCCTTGGCACTGTGTAGGTACCCCTCTTGGCTTAGTTCTTAGAAACCCTCCAGGGAAAAAAGTTACACAGATTGCAGAAATTGGGTACAAGAAGATTCTACTGTCATTTCTCCCATTAATAGATGGAAATGTAAAATTCATTAAAAAGATTCCAAATTTTAAACATCCCTAATGATCATGCAACTTCCCTCATCAATGCATAATAGAACAAAAGGGAGAACTGTGCATTAAGTTGTACTATTTTCCATTGCCTTTCATTAAAATAGCTTTTTTGAAATAAACTTTTGCAGCAGAAGTTATATCCCAGCAGAAGTTATACCCCAGATCTGCTTAGATGGGATAAATGCATTAGGAAAAAAATATCAGACATCCCTCCACTATGTTTGGCCAATGCCTGATTATCCATATAAACTTGAGTTACATGCAAAGTAAAAACATCATCATGCTTAGTTTTGCTGTCATTGCTACGCAGTAAGTTACAATTGTAAAATCAAGAGTGGTAGGTCTTCACCTCTTCCCTTGTGTGAGAGGCCTTTGCCGAGACCTTTGGAGTACTTGAACAGTGGTGTCAAACAAGATTAGAATCTGAGCTGCTGCTTTCCTTCCTCCCACCTGAGTGGCAAGGGGATGCTGAGCCTCTAATTGTGGGTTTCTCCATGTATGCTGCTTTCCATAGTATTTCAGCTTAATTGTAAAGGATCTCCTGGTATTTAAAAAGAGAATACGGACAGGATGCTCATTCCAAGCCATATGATCTAACAGGTCTTGTTTGGCACAACATCTTTAGCATCCACCTTCATCGTAACAAATATTAACCTTTTGTTATGAGAGCGTACTCCATGAGAGCGTGGCCAGCAGTGAGGAGATACTGAAGTGACTGACGCTTTAGAAGTAGCGGAGGAGATATTCAAGTAGGAGTTAAACACCCAACTCTCAATTGCTTCCAATGAAAGCTGGATGCTTACCTGCCCTTTGTGCTTTAGAAATGTTTCCCCAAATTGATTAGGCAGGTATAGGTAGCATCAACTAATGTATGCTTTGGTTTCTATAGTTATGGGGTCTCAAAAACCTTCCTTCATTGTCAGAGTCCTCTTCTTCCAAGAAAAATTCAGGCTTCCTCTCATCTTCAGTTTAGCTTTTGAGGCCGAACAGTCTATCCCTAACACACAGCACAGACTTCCCTTGAGCTAGAGAAAGCTTAAAAAAAAGAAATCACCTTTGAAAAATACCATAAACTTAAATTATAGCAAAAAGGTTTGTGAACTTGCACTAGCTTTGTGAACTCTGCAAGGCCAGAAAACAGTGGAGGATGTTTACAAATCATTATCAGAATGCTTGCTTCCCCATGGCATGCCCTTTCCTATTTACAAACCTACAATGAGCTGTACTTGAAGGTTCTCAGAACATTGTTCACACATTCCACAATGTTACAGGATCCGATGTTACAGAACAGAGCTGTAGAGCAGCTGGGTCACTGTGGAGGTGGTGTTGACAGGAGTTGAGCTAATAGCAAGACCTCTTGAACTACGGTTTTTTTCATGATTACTTTGCCTCTGAGATACGAATTTTATTTTGTACTCATTTGTTCTATTTTATTTTATTGTTGGAAAATCAGGCAGGCCAATTCTGGTTCTGAGAAGGTCAGAAAGAACACGGGAGATGGAAGATGAAGGGCAGTGAACATGATGAAATTGGTTGAAATGCTTTTATTTTATATATTTGTTCTGCTCTAAAATGAGTGTGGAGATAAAGGCCTCGGTGTTGGATTTAAAAGGTAAATAGGATCAGCTGAAAAACAGCCTGTACCATGCTGGGGAAAGAACATCAATTTTTAAGGTTTCTGCATCTAGATTTTGACTTGTGGAAGAGGAAAGGTAGTCAAAAGGGCACAACTGAGGAGGCGGGGATTTAAATCCAATCAGATTTCAGGCGAGCAAAGAACTCTGCAAAAAGTTCATAAGATAGGAGAGCTGTTGAGGAGTAAATTATTTATTTCTGTCTCTGGATTTGAGAGGCAACAAAAGAAATAGTCACTGTCTCCATGGTACTGTTTATACCAGTGATAGTTTGTGGCTCCAGAGCTATACGTGGGGCACCAGAAGTGGAGCCCCTGGGATTGGCTGGAGCTCCTTGTGTTCTTAAGAACACATGCGAAGAAGCACAAGTGGTGATGAATCCCATTGCAGGACACAATTAACTCCCATTGGTTACTCATCTCCTGCAGCTAGAGGACTGAGTGCAGGATCTGTGAACCTACGCAAACAACAACTGAAGAAAAGGTCACACAAAGCTCTGCAAGCTCAGCCCAGTACTTTCACGGCTTCCACAGGCAGGGCTGCCAGTTTGTCTAAATCAAAATGTTTTGTGAGCACGTGTCTATTTTCACATTTTTGATGGGACAAAGTTGAAGCACTTCAATACATTTTATTTCATATTTTATATATCTTTTATAGTATACTGTTTTCACATTATCGGAACAAAATGTTTCCACATTATTGAAATGAAGTGATTCCATTGTTCTGAACTGAAATTTCAGAATTTTTGTTCCAGAGGAAATTTTGAAATTTCAGCTTTTTGTTGAGATACTAAATGAAAACAAATTTCAAAGTGTCAGAATTTCCCTGTAACAGAGTGGCCTGTCCCTTTAAGGGACTAGGGGCCTTGGGCCAGTCAGCCCTGTTCAATTAGCCCTGCCCTGCTATACCTGCACAGGGTTGGACTTGAGAAGAAGAAGGCCAGCAGTGGGGGGCTGGCTGGAGGGGAGAGCAGAAAGCTGTGAGGAGCCAGAGGAGAGCACAAGGCAGGCAAGACCTAGGGAAGACTCCAAGCAGGAAGGCCTGGGAGTGGTTGCTTGGGAAGAAGCAGGGAGCAACCCAAAGGAGCCCAGGGGGGGCTAAGGTTAGAGATGGAGCCGAGGAAAGATGAAAGCTGAGTCCAGAGAATGGGCAGAAGAGTGCTTGAATCAGAGGATGGAAGACAAACCAGAAGGAGGGTAGACCCGGTTTGAGACTAGGACAAAGACTTTCTTTGTCTTGGACTTGGACGCCCAAGTCTGTTAATGACCTACGTCTGGTAAGTCTGGTGCTGCAGTGACTTGATTCAGTAAGTCACCAAAGCAGCCCAAAAGGCACTGGTGGGTGAGCGGAGTCAAGGAAAACCATGGGGAAGTTGCAACATCCCGTTCTGTCACCCCGCTGTATCCAGGACAGTGACTTTTGCTACATTCCCACTGAACAAAAATTCCAATTTCTGACCAGCTATAATTGCAGCAATGACTGGAGAGGCAATCTGAAAGGATAACAACAACGATTTGGAAAAAAACAGGCAATATTCTCAAAGCAGTGGTAAGCATGGTAGCTCACTCTATTTTACCATGTGTTAAGCTGGCATTCCATCACTGTGTAAAAAACAGATTCACTTATATACAGTATGCTGATATTTTCCCCTGACTGCCCGTTTTAGGTGAAAACACTGCTGCCCATCAACACAGTATCTGGCACATAAAGCCAATAGTAATAGGGAAGTCCCTACTGGAATTCATGTAGTCTCTGGCACTTCTCTCTTCCCACTGCCTATAGAAAGGCTGACACACTTGGCGTTCTTCTGGATCCACTCTAGTTATTATTCCTGTAAATTGTTACCCATAATTATGATGTTACAAATTGTCATAAATATACAGGGAAGGGTAAACCCCTTTGAAATCCCTCCTGGCCAGGGGAAAGCTCCTCTCACCTGTAAAGGGTTAAGAAGCTAAAGGTAACCTCGCTGGCACCTGACCAAAATGACCAATGAGGAGACAAGATACTTTCAAAAGCTGGGAGGAGGGAGAGAAACAAAGGGTCTGTGTGTCTGTCTATAGTCTGTCTTTGTCGGGGATAGACCAGGAATGGAGTCTTAGAACTTTTAGTAAGTAATCTAGCTAGGTACATGTTAGATTATGATTTCTTTAAATGGCTGAGAAAAGAACTGTGCTGAATAGAATAACTATTTCTGTCTGTGTATCTTTTTTTGTAACTTAAGGTTTTGCCTAGAGGGGTTCTCAATGTTTTTGAATCTAATTACCCTGTAAGATATCTACCATCCTGATTTTACAGGGGGGATTTCTTTATTTCTATTTACTTCTATTTTTATTAAAAGTCTTCTTGTAAGAAACTGAATGCTTTTTCATTGTTCTCAGATCCAAGGGCTTGGGTCTGTGGTCACCTATGCAAATTGGTGAGGCTTTTTATCCAACATTTCCCAGGAAAGGGGGGGTGCAAGTGTTGGGAGGATTGTTCATTGTTCTTAAGATCCAAGGGTCTGGGTCTGTAGTCACCTAGGCAAATTGGTGAGGCTTTTTACCAAACCTTGTCCAGGAAGTGGGGTGCAAGGTTTTGGGAAGTATTTTGGGGGGAAAAGACGCGTCCAAACAGCTCTTCCCCAGTAACCAGTATTAGTTTGGTGGTGGTAGCGGCCAATCCAAGGACGACGGGTGGAATATTTTGTACCTTGGGGAAGTTTTGACCTAAGCTGGTAAAGATAAGTTTAGGAGGTTTTTCATGCAGGTCCCCACATCTGTACCCTAGAGTTCAGAGTGGGGGAGGAACCTTGACACAAATATATTTTCCTTGCCTACTCATCCTGGAATTCAGCTGTATATTGTACTGAAGAAACCCTTAGTGCAGGCAGAGATGTGATAATTATTTAATAATCACTCATTGCCTAAGTACTGCTCTAAATAGCCTTTATATATCTGCCTAGTTAAAAGTAGAGATTACGACACAGTTTTCTAGGACTATTCCTTTGAATTTTTAAGCTAGTTCCATTAGGCCCTGGTCACCCCCCTTTTGTCAGTGCTTTCGGCAGGCATTTGTGAGACTGAGTATTCCAGGCTGAATGTTCATGAAATGCAGAAGCTAAGCAGCCTTACATAAGCTATAATACAGTTATACATCCCAACTATACGTACAAAATGATGGGCAGGCATTTGTGAGACTGAGTATTCCAGGCTGAATGTTCATGAAATGCAGAAGCTAAGCAGCCTTACATAAGCTATAATACAGTTATACATCCCAACTATACGTACAAAATGATGGGGTCTAAATTAGCTATTACCACTCGAGAGAGATCTTGGAGTCATTGTGGATAGTTCTCTGAAAACATCCACTCAATGTGCCACAACTGTCGAAAAAGGCTAATGGAATGTTAGGGCCCATTAGGGAAGGGATAGATAATACGACAGACCATAGTATAATGCCACTATATAAATCCAAGGTAAGCCACCCATGAACACTGCATGCAGTTCTGGCTGTCCCATCTCAAAAAAGATATTAGAATTGGAGAAGGTACGGAGAAGTACAACCCAAATGATTAGGGGTAAAGAACAGCTTCTACCCGAGGAGAGATTAAAAAGACTGGGACTATTCAGTTTAGAAAAGAGACAACTAAGGGAAAATACGATAAAATTTTGTGTAAAATCCTGAATGATATGGAGAAAGTGAATATGGAAGTGTTGTTTACCCTTTGACATACACAAAAACCAGGAGTCACCCAATGAGGCTAATAGGCAGCAGGTTTAAAATGAACAAAAGGAAGTACTTATTCACATAATGCTATGCACAGTGGACTTACGGAACTCATTGCCAGGAGATGTTGTGAAGGCCTAAAGTATAACTGGGTTAAAAAAAAAAAGAACTAGATAAGTTCATGGAGGATAGGTCTATCAATGGCTATTAGCCAGTATGGTCAGGGATGCAACCCTATGCTCCAGATACCCCTAAACCTCCTACTGCCAGAATCTAGGACTGGATGTCTTGTCCTGGTCATTCCCTCTGAAGCATCCGGCACTGGCCACTGTAGGAAGACAGGATACTGGGCTAGATACACCGCTGGTCTGACCCAGTATAGCCATTCTTATGTTCTTAGATTAAATACTTGCAAAAAGCTATTTTTACTTTTGCTTCCTGCAAGCATTTCCACTGGAAACTTAATTACAGTCCCCCAATGAGGAAACAAAATCAATGCCATGTAATTCATGCCTGTAATCAATCACAATTAAAAGCAGCTCAAAGAGCAAGGCAAGGGGAAAACAAATTATTGAAAGTTTGAGAATTTAATGCATTTGAGGAAAAATTTAGATCTTTTCATGGACATTCCATGAACAGAAAAGGAGGTAAAATTTATCAGGTATGTTTGTTATGCCATCATTCAGTCCATTCTTGTGAAAAATGGCTATGAACTGATAAAGAAATATCTGCAATTATATATTCTGCCTGACACATTCCTTCAAAGTGTGGGTGAATGAATCAAGAATATCAGTCTGTTTCTTAGGCATGCAGAAGCTGAATAGACAGAAGATCAATTTAATTCAATAGGAAAGTTCAGTTTATTGTGTTAGTTCTCTCCCTACACCCCTTGAAAAGAGAAACCTGCCTCCACGGCTGCAAAAAAGATAGTTTGTATTTCTATGGTATTTCACATCTGAGGCTCTCACTAATCACGAACTGTCCTAATCTCTGAGTAGAGTGACTGGAACATTTTGACAAATGAAATTTCTATGAAAAACAAATGAAATTTCACGCAGAATTTTGCAATATTTCCTTCCCCACTTCCACAACTCTCTACAGAGGAAATAGCCTATGCATTTTCTTGGTGGGCAAACAGGATTTGAGAGGTGAAATGGCATGCCCAAGATCACCTAATAAATCAGTTGTAGAGCCCAGAATAGAATCCAGCAGTCCTGACTCCCTGTCCCCTGCTCTAACCAACTGAAGATGAAGGCTAAACAACTGTCCAAGAAGAGAGGTGCTCATGCCCAGCTTTAAGACAGAGTAATTCCCCTCTGTGGACACATGCTAGAGAACAGCCAACTTCAGTTCTGTCCTTGAATAGCCTCATAATCTATCCTTGCTGACAGGTCCATTCCCCAGGTCAGCCAAAGATAGACATTTAGCATTGGTGCTTACCCCGCCCCCCCCCCCCCAATCAGAACGAAGTAAATAAATACCAATCCATGGCAAAGTGAAGCCCTTGGCTCATTTTAGGAATGGACCTTTCAGTCAAGGAAACTCACAGCAGCTTTGGTTCTTAGCATCTGTATTGGTCAGCCTGACAGACAGCTGGCCTAATGGTCAGGCAGTAGCTTCACAGTTCTTTCTAGATTGCTCATTCTAGAGGGGGACCGGCCAGGTCATACACAACAGATGGAAAGGGAACCCAGGCCCTCTCACTCCACTGGGTCCTGACCCAGGGCCCTAAAGAGATGTTGCAATGCCAGACCACCCGTTGGTCAACCCCAGGTTTTACTGCCCCAGGTCACTTCCTACCTAGCTGTGACTCCTCCATTTGGGGCATGGTCCCAGTCTTAGCAGTGCCAACTTCATCTGCCAGGAATCAATGTCCCATTCTTCAGGGCCTCTCATGAGTTTCCAGCTCCAAAAGTTGGGGGGGGGGGGAAGAATATAAATCACCATTCCCAGAGTGGCCTTACCAATGCTGTAGTCACTCTGCCAACAGCGCCAGGCATCAGCCTCACTTCCTGCTGCAGCCTGTAACTCCTTCCCCCATTACTGACCTACCAGTGCCTTTGTAAACAGTCCTGCCACCTGGAGCATTCCCTGCAGCTGCTACAGGGCAGGGCCTCCTCCCTGGCTCCGCACTGTCCCATGCCTTGCTGTGGTTTACAGTGGGGTCTGTAAGCCCCATCACAGCATCTTTAATGTTCTTCTCAGATATTGGATCAAGGATTCTCCAAGCAATCTCAATGGAGGACAATCTCATTATCACCATTTTACAGATGGAAAAACCTGAAGCACTGAGCGGTGGAAGTGACTTGCCCAAGATCACCTAGCAAGCTACTGACAGATCCATGAATACAACCCAGTTCTCCTGAGTGCCAGTCCAGTGCTCAATCCACTCAGTCACACTCCCTCGCCTTTATAAAGGCAGGACCCTATCTGTTCCTTATGAGGGTGCACAGTGAAAGCAATCAAGATGGGATTACTTATGGAGGAGATGGTGAGAAAGGGTGCCAGAATCAAGACCAGGCAAAGTAACCACCTTATCCTCAGTCCCTCTCCCCCACACCAATAATCTGAAAAACATGCAACAATGGTCTACAAATGCTCTGATTCCCTGTAGACATGCGCTCACAAAGGCAGCCTCCCTTTCCTTGCATTTGGTTGGTTCCTGTCCTCCCCACAGTCTGCTGATATCACCAGTTATGTAATCCATCTAATTTAGATCATGCCCCATGCCTGCATGTGGGTGGAGGAATCCCAACCTAGGAAGAGCGCCAGGAGGCATTCTGCCCCACTGAGTTCAATGGAATGTCTCACAGAGTAAAGGACTCCTTAGAGAGGGTAACGGATAGGAGAATCTGATCCATTGGGATCAAGTATAGGAAAAAGAAGCAGGTGGCTCCAGAGCTGAAAGCAGAGCAAACCTCACAGTTGCACACTGAAGCAAATCAATACCAAAGAAAAGTCTCACACAACTCGTGTTTGACTGGAACCACTGAGTTTCACACAGCTCTAGCGGCCACCTTTTGCAGAGCTTTTTTTTTTAAAATGTGAAATGAAGCACTGCCAGGCCACTGGAGAGGGGATATTTACCTCCTCAGAACTGTCAGTAACTTTCTGTGACACAGAGGGGGCCCATAGCTCTTCCATGGGCCAGCAGCTACAGCGACTGTTTTGAGGCCACCAAGTTTACTCTCATATGCATTATACAATGTTAGCATTCTAACAGAGCCCCGCCTTGCACACACACTCTTTTGCATCTGCTCTGCCATCAGCAGTTTGCAGTCCGTCCATTTTTTGCTCCTGAAAAATGTATTCGTTTCTGAAGATTTTAAAATGCCATGTTTATATTTGAAAACCCTACTGCTACTTCTCCATAAGGGACACCCACCAGGTGTATACAAGAACATGGTTCATTTGATCATTTTCTCCTACCTTCAGAGAATAGGGGGAATTTTTTCAGAAGAGCTTAAGTGATGTCGGAGGCTACGTCCCCCTCACTATCAGTGAGATTTAGGCTCCTCAGTGCCCAGGTCACTTTTGAAAATGGACTTATGTTCTTAAGTCATTTATGTGCTATTGAAAATTTTGCTTTTGGCTAAGGTCCTGGATTGATAAGGAGATATTCACTTCATGAATACAGACTGTCTCTCAAACAAGTCACATCTCAACACTACACCTTCCCTGGCCCATTTATGCCTGGTGAAAGGACCAGAGTAGCATAGAGGGACTCTAAAAGCCTTAGTTCTGACTAGGGGAGAACTCCCTTGACACAAGCACTGTAGGAGACAGATGAAGGCTGAAAGTGCAGACATGGGAGGCATAAACAAAGCCCTAGGTGGAATGATTTAGTTGGGATTGGGCTTGCTTGAGCAGGGGGTTGGAGTAGATGACCTCCTGAGGTTTCTTCCAACCCTAATCTTCTGTGATTCTATGATAGTGCAGCTCCAGGGGATATCTTAAAACAGTCATAGGGGCCCGTCTAAGTTATGTTACATCAGGGATCTCTCCAGCCCCCTAAGCAGTCCAGAATCAAGAGGGTACAAATGGGGCTTGAAGCTATTTTAATATACCCCACCACTGAGATGCAAGCTCTGTGCTTGCACCTCTAATAGGCCCAGCACAGGATCACTGAGGCTCATTCTTTACAGAAACATTCAGTTACATTGTACAACTCTTTACAGAAACACTTTCATTACAGAGAAGCTATTTTACCTATGGTGAATTGTGGAATGAAAGTAGCATAAGAGAGAGGAGAGAGAACATATTTAATGGACACATTAGCTGGAGAAACACCAAACAAGAAGCTCAGAGTAGAAGTGACATCAAGAGATTAAATCAAGATGACATCCAAAAAGAGACAACAGATCCTGCTGTTCCGGTGATCGCTGCTGCTGCTATTAGGACTGATGCCATTCAGCCAAGCAACTGCGGCTGCCTTTTGGGGAACCAATTTAGGATCTGCTTCAGTGGCTGTAGTTTAAAGAGTAAGGGCAGCAGGAGCTGAAACTGGGAACTTGGCAGGCATGCTGCAGGGAAGGAGACTTTGTGTGAGTGCGTGAGTGAATCACTAAGCCTTCACATTCCTGCCAAAGCTCTTCTTTTCTCTGTCATCTTTTCCTGTCTAGGGGACACAGAATATAAATGTTAAATGTGATTGGTGGGTATGCAGTCTATTTTAAAATAATCACCATAGTTTATCTTCCACTGCAAAGTTAGCTAACTAGGGAGCTGGAGGAATAAGGAGCCTGATCCTGCAGCCCTTTTGGATGTTTCTGTAGGGGGCACTTCATATGCGAAGCCCCTGTGAAATCGAGGCCATTTAGTTATTTACTTAAATGAGGATTCGGATACTTAGCATTGTTATGCATTATAATTAGGGCTGTTGATTAATCGCAGTTAACTCACACGATTAACTAAAAAAATTATTTTTATCTCAGTTAATCGCAGTTTTAATCATACTGTTAAACAACAGAATACCAATTGAAACGTATTAAATATTTTTGGTGTGTTTCTACATTTTCAAATATACTTATTTCAGTTACAACACTGAATACAGAGTGTACAGTGCTCACTTTATATTATCATTTTTATTACAAATATATGCTCTTTAAAAATGATAAACGAAAGAAATAGTATTTTTCAGTTCACCTCATACAATACCGTAATGCAATCTCTTTATCATTAAAGCGCAACTTACAAATGTAGATTTTTTTTGCGCTCAAAAAACAATATAAAACTTCAGAGCCTACAAGTTCACGCAGTCCTACTTCTTGTTCACCCAATCACTAAGACAAACAAGTTTGTTTATAATGCTGCCCACTTCTTATTTACAATGTCACCAGTAAGTGAGAACAGGCGTTCGTGTGGTACTTTTGTAGCTGGCATTGCAAGGTATTTATGTGCCAGACATGCTAAACATTCGTATGCCCCTTCACACTTCAGCCACCATACCAGAGGACGTGCTTCTATGCTGATGATACTTGTTAAAAATAATGTGTTAATTAAATTTGTGATTGAACTCCTTGGGGGAGAATTTTATGTCTCCTGCTCTGTGTTTTACCCGCATTCTGCCATATATTTCATGTTACAGCAGTCTCAGATGATGACCCAGCACATGTTGTTCATTTTAAGAACATTTTCACTGCAGGGCTAACAAAACACAAAGAAGGTACCAATATGAGATTTCTAAAGATAGCAACAGCACTCAACCCAAGGTTTAAAAATCTGAAGTGCCTTCCAAAATCTGAGAGGGATCAGGTGTGGAGCATGCTTTCAGAAGTCTTAAAAGAGCAACACTCCGATGTGGAAACTACGGAACCTGAACCACCAAAAAAAAAGAAAAATCAACCTTCTTCTGGAGGCATCTGACTCAGATGATGAAAATGAATATGCGCTGGTCTGAACTGCTTTGGATCGCTATTGAGCGGAATCAGTCATCAGCATGGACGCATGTCCTCTGGAATGGTGGTCGAAGCAAGAAGGGACATATGAATCCTCAGTGCATCTGGCACGTAAATATCTTGCAATGCTGGCTACAACAGTGCCATGAGAACACCTGTTCTCACTTTCAGGTAACATTATAAACAAGAAGTGGGCAGTATTATCTCCTGCAAATGTAAACAAACTTGTTTGTCTGAACGATTGGCTGAACAAGAAGCAGGACTGAGTGGACTTGTAGGCTCTAAAGTTTTACATTGTTTTATTTTTGAGTGCAGTTATTTTTTGTACATAATTCTATATTTGTAAGTTCAACTTTCATGATAAAAGATATGCACTACATACTCATATGAAGTGAATTGAAAAATACTGTTTCTTTTCGTTTTTACAGTGCAAATATTTGTAATAAAAAATAAAGTGAACACTGTATACTTTGCATTCTGTGTTGTAATTGAAATCAATATATTTGAAAATTTAGAAAATATCCCAAACAATTTAAATAAATGGAATTCTATTATTAATAGTGTGATTAATTGCAATTAATTTTAATTGCTTGACAGCCCTAATTATAATGAATAACCACCAGGACAGGTCTAGTAAGTGAGAGTGACTGTGGCCAGGGCACTCACATTGGGCTGTGAAAGACCCAATTTCAAGTTCCTGCTCTAATAATGCTGCTCCACTGTGTAGAAATAATTCATCGTTTTACAGCCCAGTAGCTAGGGTGCTCTCTTGCAACACAGAAAAGCAAGTTCAAATCCCTTCCCTATACCAGACAGAGGGAGGAATGGAACTGGGTCTTTCACATCCTCGGTAAAAGGACTAACTATTAGCACTAAGCATTAGTCCAGAAGGAAAGTCTCCTTACCCACCTGGAAAAATCCATTTCAGAGCAAACAAAATGTGTTTTGTTTGACGAAGTTTTTTTTTCCCCAGTTGGCCAAAACTTTTCACAATTTTTGGCTTCAGTTTGATCTGAACTGAAAATTTTCTCTTCATTTTTTCACAACTGCCACCAAACCAATAAATGAATAAAATAGAAATCAGTTATTCACCCAGCTGTAGTTTCTACAAATAGGCATTTTCCCACAGAAAAACATTTAGGTGAAAAATTCCCAGCCAGCCCTGTAACTGAGGTTAGAATTTGTCCTGTTATGTCTCGCCTTTCTCAAGATCTCTGCATAGCCCATGGAGAGAAGACTCACAGTACATGACCTTAGAAACAAAAATGAAGCCCTCTCCAGAAGGACTCTGTCATGCATTACAACAGCCCTTACAACACTATACTGAGCTTTAAGGAAAAGAAAACAAAAACACAAGTGACTTAGAGCACCAGTATACCTGCAACTGATATCCCATTTCAAATAAACATTTCATTTAGTCTGCCATGGTGACTGACCTTTTCAACAGTAGTTTGGCTCTAAATTTCTAGTCACTGAGAAAACTGCTTTTCAGGGTGCGCACATGGGCACACATGATGAGGTAGGGCTAAAGCTAGAGACTCATTCTGTCAAAGGATGAAAATAGCTCCGCGGTTTGTCATCTCCCTGTTTTGCAGAAATGTAGCAGGGAGCATAATAAAAAGTAATGATGTGGAAAAGCTCATGCTGTTGCTTTCCAAGGGCCGAGTCTATTCCGCTGGTGTGAAACCCTGGCATTTCCACTCTTTGTTGCATTAGAAAATACCGATGGGCAGTGCTCAGCTCATATGCTGAAGACGCACCACACAGGTATACTGCCATCACTCTTGATAATATAAAGGTGACCTTTGCAATGCAGCAGAAGTGTCCTCTGATGTGCCAAGTTAGGAATAATGTTAAAATCACAGAGGCAAGTACAGCTCAGGAATGAGGTTCCCATCACTTATGTGGATTATTAGCTGCTCCTGTCATTAAAATCCTTAGATCTTTCCATTTAAGTAATTGTTTAGGGCTCTCTGTGAAATGGGTGCTTGAAATTACACAAGCTATAAATGGAGCAGTCCTTGGGCTCAGAACAAACTCCTTGCTTCAAAAATGCAATGCATGTTTCATTAAGATTTGTCATACGTAAAATACAATTGGTCATATGCAATAGCCACTCACCTCTGCCTCCAAGTATCAGCTCATTGCACAAGTCACCATAAGTTTGGTGGTCTCCTCCTAGCTGCCAGTCTTGCAGACCACGAAACCTCTGGACAATCTTCCATGATGTAACACATTTGGCAGTCTTTGATCAAGACCACAGTGACAAGGGTGTTGCTAATCAGCTATAAGGGACATCTCCAGAGATCTATTGAGGAAGCTTGCAAGACACCTGGCCTTGTTTTGCTTAGCTATAGCCTCTTTCTTTCATGAAATCCAAATTCCCTCATGCCAAAAAGAAACCATACCAGTTTTAAAATATGTCACTGTAAGAGTTAACCCTTCTGAATGCATACGATTAAATTGGTTGGGATGAAATAACCCAGCAAAACCATCACCATCCCTTATCATAGAATCATAGAAGATTAGGGTTGGAAGAGACCTCAGGAGGTCATCCAGTCCAACCCGCTGCTCAAAGCAGGACCAACACCAACTAAATTATCCCAGCCAGTGCTTTGTCAAGCCGGGCCTTAAAAACCTCTAAGGATGGAGATTCCACCACCTCCCTAGGGAACCCATTCCAGTTCTTTACCACCCTCCTAGTGAACTAGTGTTTCCTAATATCCAACCTAGACCTCCCCGACTGCAACTTGAGAACATTGCTCCTTGTCCTGTCATCTGTCACCACTGAGAACAGCTGAGCTCCATCCTCTTTGGAACCCCCTTTCAGGTAGTTGAAGGCTGTTATCAAATCCCCCCTCACACGTCTCTTCTGCAGACTAAACAAGCCCAGTTCCCTCAGCCTGTCCTCATAAATCATGTGCCCCAGCCCCCTAATCATTTTTGTTGCTTTCCACTAGACTCTCTCCAATTTGTCCACATCCTTTCTGTAGTGGGGAGGCGCAAAACTGGACACAATACTCCAGATGTGGCCTCACTTCCTTCAATCTGCTGGCAGTGCTCCTACTAATGCAGCACAATATGCCATTAGCCTTCTTGGCAACAAGGGCACACTGCTGACTCACATCCAGCTTCTTGTCCACTGTAATCCCAAGGTCCTCTTCTGCAGAACTGCTGCTTAGCCAGTGGGTCCTCAGCCTGTAACAGTGCATGGGATTCTTCCATCCTAAGTGCAGGACTCTGTACTTGTTCTTGTTGAAGCTCATCAGATTTCTTTTGGCCCAATCCTTCAATTTGTCTAGGTCACTCTGGACTCTATCCCTACCCTCCAGTCTATCCACCTCACCCCCCAGCTTAGTGTCATCTGTGAACTTGCTGAGGGTGCCATCCATCCCATCATCCTGATCATTAATAAAGATGTTGAACAAAACCGTCCCCAACACCTGAGGCACTCCGCTTGATACCTGATGCCAACTAGACATTGAGCCATTGATCACTACCCACTGGGCCCGACAATCTAGCCAGCTTTCTATTCACTTTATAATCCGTTCATCCAGTCCATATTTTTTTAACTTGCTGGCAAGAATACTGTGGGAGACGGTATCAAAAGCTTTGCTAAAGTCAAGATATATCACGTCCACTGCTTTCCCCATATCCACAGAGCCAGTTATCTCATCAGAGAAGGCAATCAGGTTGGTCAGGCATGATTTGCCCTTGGTGAATCCATGTTGACTGTTCCTGATCACCTTCCTCTCCTCCAAGTGCTTCAAAATGGTTTCCTTGAGGACCTGCTCCATGATTTTTCCAGGGACTGAGGTGAGGCTGGCCGATCTGTTTTTTCCCTGCGTTCTCCTTCTTCCCTTTTTTAAAGATTGGCACTACATTAGCCTTTGTCCAATCATCTGGGACCTCCCCCAATCGCCACAAGTTTTCAAAGATAAAGGCCAATGGCTGTGCAATCACATCAGCCAACTCCCTTGGATGCACTAGATCTGGACCCATGGACTTGTGCATGTCCAGCTTTTCTAAATAGTCCTTAACTTGTTCTTTCACCACTGAGGGTTGTTCACCTCCTCCCCATACTGTGTTGCCCAGGACAGCAGTGTGGGAGCTGACCTTGTCTTGTAAAGACCGATGCAAAAAAAGCATTGAGTACTTCAGCTTTTTCCACATCATCCGTCACTAGGTTCCCCAATTCATTAAGGGTCCCACACTTTCCCTGACCTTTTTCTTGTTGCTAACATACCTGTAGAAACCCATCTTGTTACCCTTCACAATCCTTGCTAGCTGCAACTCCAGTTGTATTTTGGCCTTCCTGATTACACCCCTGCATGCTCAAGCAATATTCTTATACTCCTCCCTAGTCATCCCTTGAACTTTGCTTTTTTTAGTTAAGTTTTCCCATTACTCTCCACTTTTGCTGCATTCATCTGGATTTCCTAGTTCCCAGCAGGAGTGAAGGCATGACCCAGGAAGGTGCTCAGCATTCTCTAATCCCATTAACATCAATAAGGCCACCTCTACACTATTGGGACTACAGGGAAATAGCGAAGATGCTGTTGCTAAGCCAGCGTAACCTCATACTGCAAACAGAGCTTGCAGAGATGGAAGTGTATTTCCATTGGTGTAGGAGCATCCCCTCCCTAGACGAAAACCGCTAGGTTGATGGAAGCATCCTAGCATCTACACACCAGGGTTTAGGTCGGTACAGCTACGTGCTCAGGCATGTGGATTTTTCCACATCCCTGAATGCCCTTAACCACAGTGACATTATTCTAAAAGAACCCAGGAGATCTATGAAAACAACAAGAGACCTAAGATGCTCCCTCCTGCTGTTGGATCTTACCTTTCCTGAGAGTCCAAGACTGGTAGGGTGCCTCCTAAGAGTCCCCTGGGTATGCTTCAACTTTCCTTTATTGTTTACAATAGGTGCCGGGGTAGCAGAGATAACCGAAACAGCCTAGCCCTTGTCTGCCCATCCACTTCCTATCAATTCCCTGCCCCTCTCCCCCCACTAGCAGATCCCTGGAGGAAAGGGAAGGGAGAAATCTTTAGCCAAATGTACTTCAACATGTATGGATCTTAAGGGCACGATCTGGGATAGAGATGCAGAATTACAGCATATAATCAAGTTGCACACAATGGATAAATCGTTGTAGAAGAGGAGCCAGGAGAAACATTCTTCACTGCACTGAATGCTTATTTATCTACTCTCAGATATTAACAGTTAAGAATGTCTGTTATTCATTCAGATTCAGAAAATGAACAAGGGTGATTACCTTCTATTCCGTCCATGGATACAGGCTACCAAAACAGAAAGTACAAAATGCCAAAGTTTAGCCACAGGGATGCAATGATATAAATGGTAAGGGCTGAAGTGAAAGATCACAGCTGCTGACAGGGAAGAGTCCCACGTCTGGAGAAAAAGCTTTGAAAGATGGCATGTAGCTAAAAATGCTAAAGAAGGCAGTTTTATTGCACTTTTACTGTTCAACACACGTTTCTCAAATATACATGGGCCAGTTCTGGAACTGCTCTGTGCATACAGCTCCTTTTGAAGTTAAAAGGATTTCCATGCTCAGAGCAGCTATGAAATCAGACCAGTGTAAGTATGGTATCTCTGAAAGAAATATCATAAGTAGAGAAGGGAACAAAGGGAGAATAGGGTTCATTAACAAGCAGACAAAACCAGTGCTTCTCCACTAATCAAGAAAGGAAAGCCATTGGTAAAAGATGCTTTAGAAATTCACAGAGGAGAAAGGTAACGATGCACAGTGTCCAAGACCTTCCAAAAGAGCTTCCTACAGCCATAGGATGCTATTTTAGATTTGGTCTTGGTGAGTAATGAGGACCTCATAGAGGAAATGGTTGTAGGGGATAATCTTGGCTCAAGTGATCATGAGCTAATTCAGTTCAAACTGAATGGAAGGATAAACAAAAATAAATCTGCAACTAAGGTTTTTGATTTTAAAAGGGCTGACTTTCAAAAATTAAGGAAATTAGTTAGGGAAGTGGATTGGACTGAAGAATTTATGGGTTTAAAGGTAGAGGAGGCCTGGGATTATTTTAAATTAAAGCTGCAGAAGCTATCGGAAGCCTGCATCCCAAGAAAGGGGAAAAAATTCATAGGCAGGAGTTGTAGACCAAGCTGGATGAGCAAGCATCTTAGAGAGGTAATTAAGAAAAAGCAGAAAGCATATAGGGAGTGGAAGAAGGGAGGGATCAGTAAGGCAAGCTACCTTATTGAGGTCAGAATATGTAGGGATAAAGTGAGACAGGCTAAAAGTCAAGTAGAGTTGGACCTTGCAAAGGGAATTAAAACCAATAGTAAAAGGTTCTATAGTCATATAAATAGGAAGAAAACAAAGAAAGAAGAAGTGGGACCGCTAAAAACTGAGGATGGAGTGGAGGTCAAGGATAATCTAGGCATGGCCCAATATCTAAACAAATACTTTGCCTCAGTCTTTAATAAGACTAAAGAGGATCTTAGGGATAATGGTAGCATGATAAATGGGAATGAGGATATGGAGGTAGACATCACCATATCTGAGGTAGAAGCGAAACTCAAACAGCTTAATGGGACTAAATCGGGGGGCCCAGATAATCTTCATCCAAGAATATTAAAAGAATTGGCACAAGAAATTGCAAGCCCATTAGCAAGAATTTTTAATGAATCTGTAAACTCAGGGGTTGTACCGTATGATTGGAGGATTGCTAACATAGTTCCTATTTTTAAGAAAGGGAAAAAAAGTGATCCAAGTAATTATAGGCCTGTTAGTTTGACATCTGTAGTATGCAAGGTCTTGGAAAAAATTTTGAAGGAGAAGGTAGTTAAGGACATTGAAGTCAATGGTAAATGGGACAAAATACAACATGGTTTTACAAAAGGTAGATCGTGCCAAACCAACCTGATCTCCTTCTTTGAGAAAGTAACAGATTTTTTAGATAAAGGAAACGCAGTAGATCTAATTTACTTAGATTTTAGTAAGGCGTTTGATACGGTGCCACATGGGGAATTATTAGTTAAATTGGATAAGATGGGCATCAATAGGAATATTGAAAGGTGGATAGGGAATTGGTTAAAGGGGAGACTACAACGGGTCCTACTGAAAGGTGAACTGTCAAGTTGGAGGGAGGTTACCAGTGGAGTTCCTCAGGGATCGGTTTTGGGACCAATCTTATTTAATCTTTTTATTACTGACCTGGGCACAAAAAGTGGGAGTGTGCTACTAAAGTTTGCAGATGATACAAAGCTGGGAGGTATTGCTAATTTAGAGAAGGACAGGGATACCCTACAGGAGGATCTGGATGACCTTGTAAACTGGAGTAATAGGAATAGGATGAAATTTAATAGTGAGAAGTGTAAGGTCATGCATTTGGGGATTAATAACAAGAATTTTAGTTATAAGCTAGGGACGCATCAAATAGAAGTAACGGAGGAGGAAAAGGACCTTGGAGTATTGGTTGATCATAGGATGACTATGAGCTGCCAATGTGATATGGCTGTGAAAAAAGCTAATGTCGTCTTGGGATGCATCAGGAGAGGTATTTCCAGTAGGGATAAGGAGGTTTTAGTACCGTTATATAAGGCACTGGTGAGACCTCACCTGGAGTACTGTGTGCAGTTCTGGTCTCCCATGTTTAAGAAGGATGAATTCAAACTGGAACAGGTACAGAGAAGGGCTACTAGGATGATCCGAGGAATGGAAAACTTGTCTTATGAAAGGAGACTCAGGGAGCTTGGCTTGTTTAGCCTAACTAAAAGAAGGCTGAGGGGAGATATGATTGCTCTCTATAAATATATCAGAGGGATAAATACCAGAGAGGGAGAGGAATTATTTAAACTCAGTACCAATGTGGACACAAGAACAAATGGATATAAACTGGCCACTAGGAAATTTAGATTAGAAATTAGACGAAGGTTTCTAACCATCAGAGGAGTGAAGTTTTGGAATAGCCTTCCGAGGGAAGTAGTGGGGGCAAAAGATCTATCTTGCTTTAAGATTAAACTCGATAAGTTTATGGAGGAGATGGTATGATGGGATAACATGGTTTTGGTAATTAAATATTCATGGTAAATAGGCCCAATGGCCTGTGATGGGTTTTAGATGGGGTAAGATCCAAGTTACCTGGGAAAGAATTTTCTGTAGTATCTGGCTGATGAATCTTGCCCATATGCTCAGGGTTTAGCTGATCGCCATATTTGGGGTCGGGAAGGAATTTTCCTCCAGGGCAGATTGGAAGAGGCCCTGGAGGTTTTTCGCCTTCCTCTGTAGCATGGGGCACGGGTCACTTGCTGGAGGATTCTCTGCTCCTTGAGGTCTTTAAACTACAATTTGAGGACTTCAATAGCACAGATATAGGTGTGAGGTTTTTTTTTGTAGGAGTGGTGGGTGAAATTCTGTGGCCTGCGTTGTGCAGGAGGTCAGACTAGATGATCATAATGGTCCCTTCTGACCTAAATATCTATGAATCTATGAATAGTCACATGTGCATCAGTCTTGCAGTTTTGGAGCCTGTAGACTGTCAATTTGCCTATATGTTCTGATTGTAAAAGTGATCCACAATAGCCACTGTACAGGTAGGAGGATTTGTTTTAATGAGGAAGGGGGAGGAGAGTAGGCTTTGCCTCAAGCCTACTTAGCATTCACCACCAACTTGTCCTGCTCCCCTTCAACCTATGCTATAGCAAACAATACTGCCATGTCGAAGTTATCCAGTGCCTTATTTCCCGTTTTAGAAACAGACTTCAGCTCATGTCTCCCTTCCACTTGGCTTTAACTCAGAAGCTACATCCTATGTATAAAGAACAAAGGAAAGTTCTGTGTGTCCCCACTAGCATGCCCAAAGCTTTCCATTCATCCCCAAACTTCAGACAAGTTTATGGCTGTACAGTGTTCTTTTCTGCGTAGTTTACAAATCTTTTCCTTACTTGCAGGAGGCATGTTTCTATTTTAGAGCAGGCAAGGAAAGTGTAATACCCCCCCAAAACTCCCCCCCCACACACACATACTCTTTATTAAGTTTTACTTCCTTTCTTTAGTCTCTTCACAACATATTCCTATGTAGCAGCAATCATACAGATCTCAGGAACGTTCAGCAAACTGTTCATAGCTCTTTGTGACCTCAGGCTATTTCCCCAATATTCCCCCCCCCCCCCAAAAAAAAAAAACAAAAACAAACCCAGACTTCTTCCTCATTGCCATCTTCATAAAACCTGCCAGGTGCTTCTTTTTGCAGACTCAGGCCTTGGATGTGGAGACTAAGTGCTCCCGGGTTAATAGGACGACTACATACAAGAAGCAGGCAGCTGTTAATTTGTTTTAGAGACCAGCTATTAGGCAAGCAGATTGACTGTCTTGTGGATGTTCACAGCTTTGGCGTTGTCATGTTTTTCCAACACTGTAACTGTTATTAGCCTAATTAGCTCTGTGTTTCCAGAGACTTGAAGAAAGGCCACCTATGTGGTCTCTGCCATTGCTAGGTATAGTGGCTGCTATTAATAAAAGTCAGCATTTGCCGGCAGTTAGCAGACAGTGGGGTTTGAGATATAACTATTTATAACAGGACCCCACTCTGATAAATGTGTGGTATCAATTGATAAATATTGGCCTTTATTGGTAATCACTAATGGTAATTTAATATTTCTTAGTATGCATTTACATTATTTCTATTTATTATGCATTTTTATTATATTTCTAATTCTCAAGCCAATCAATAGCATATATTATTTCTATGATAGCTAGTAGTTTGTCTGGCACTTTGCAGAAAGGTAGGAAAATAAAACCCTTCTGTGATGGCTTCCTTCATGCCTGACCCAAGGGATTGATGCAGGAACACTCCAGAGTTAAAAGCATGATCTGTACCACTTGATCTAAAGAGCCTAGCCTCTGTAACTAGGGGCTATTACAGCTCATACCCTCTGCTGATCAGCCCCAAGGGGAACCTATAACACACACTGTAGCTCACGAAAGCTCATGCTCGAATAAATTGGTTAGTCTCTAAGGTGCCACAAGTACTCCTTTTCTTTTTGCGAATACAGACTAACACGGCTGTTACTCTGAAACCTGTCATTATGCAAGGCACTGCATTTAGCCGTATGGAGTGGAAATCTATCAACTGCATGAAAAAACTTGCACAGATACAGACAGACATCTTCTTCTGATGAAGTGAGCTGTAGCTCACGAAAGCTCATGCTCGAATAAATTGGTTAGTCTCTAAGGTGCCACAAGTACTCCTTTTCTTTTTACTCACCAACAGGTTACTCCCATAGGTTACACCCACACAAGAAAATTTATAATCAAAGGACTAAATTGCGGCAGCAAGCTGTCAAAGGGGCAGAGCTGCTGGCTCACCTTCAGCCCCCCCCCCCCCCCCCATTTAGCTGGTGAGTGCCACTAGCAGTATTCCTTTTGCTCGTGGGAGCTCAACAAGTGTGATTATGGCTGGCCCCTTGACTGCGGGCACCAGGGGGTCTGAAAGTGGTTAACACACACTAAGGGCTGTATAGCATTCTGGGTATTGTGAGAAGATAGTGTATGCAGGGGACTCACGGAAGCTTTTTCACTGGAGGTTTTCAAAAGGGGGCTGTCTTGGATGCTTTAGACACAACAAATCCTGCATTTTGGCAGGGGGTTAGATTAGATGACCCTTGCAGTCCCTTCTAGCCCTATGATTCTGTGATTCTAAGTAGGCAGCCATAATTTGTCTCTGTCTGCTCACTGTGGGCCGAAGAGGAGGACCACTCTGCATGTGCTGCTGGCCCAGAGAGGGCATGTCGGTGGAGCAGGCGCCTGGCTATTGTCCTATCCTCTTGCAAAACAAAGCATGGAGGTGGGTACTGGGAGCTCCCCTACTACTATAGCAAGGGCCTCTTGCAAGCACATTCCAGCTAGTGGATTGGGAAGCACAATGCATTCAGGTATTGCTATCTGGGCAGCATCCCTCCTTATAGAGCTGCTCAAAACTCCTGGGTAGGGATTCCACAGAAGCCTAAAGGTGTAAGGCACCCAACTCTCATTGAAATTCAGGAAGGGAGGGTTGGGTGTTTAACTCCCCACAGGTTCATTGGAAAATCCCAACCTAGAAACCTTACTTCGAGTCTAATTAGACAAACCTTATATTACCCTTCTGACATATGCATGATTTTACACCAGCTTTACAGGTGGCCCAGAGGAATTCAATAACTTTCCCAAGGTTACATAGCAAGCAAGCAGCAGAGCCAGGTCTCAAACCAAGGAGGCCTCATTCCCTGTAATGTATTAGCTTACACTTGCATCATTTTTTGAGGGAGAGTTCTATTTATCACAGCTGAAGGGAAAATACAAATATGCTTGTGGGGGAAAAAAAACAAAAAAACCAATCTGTGACTAGACAATAGATTCAGCTACCAAGAGAATAAACGCTTGTTTCTAAAGATCGAGGAAAAAGGAAGAGTAGTGCAGGGAATAAATCAAAAGACTACTACACATTATTTATTTCTTAATAATTAGTTTAGGCCATCAAAGAGCTTCACAAACATCAATTAGTGAACCAGACAATACTATTGTTGTCTAGGGAAAGTACTTGCTGTCCAATGCAGTAAACACACAGCCAGTTCCATTGATTCACATTTGGGTTGTAGACCTCAGGGACATAACCAGAGAGTGTGTAACCAATAATAGTGGGAGGATTCCAGCAGGCCCTCTGCCTACAGTTTTATTTGCAACACAAGATGGCAGCACCTGCCTATGGTTTAAAAGAAACGTGCACCAATACAGCATGAGTCTGTACAATGATTTTTTATCAAAGGCATTTTCCACTTCATTTTCCAGCCATTTTATCACGATCAATATTTTGATGAAGAAAAAAGGAACCATCTTTTACTCACGCAGCATATTTTAGTATTCTGTTTGTCGGGGTGCTGATGAATAAGAAAAGGATCTGATTCAGACCTTGGTTAGAGTGTAGATCTGAATTTGATCTTTTGAAGTCAGTGTTATTTGAGTGGCATTTTGGAACGGAGATTAAAAATGGGTCTGGGGAACCTCTATTTTTCCGGTTTCAAAACACTGATGCTTTTTGGAATGGTTTGTAGATCAAATTACTATAGAAAAAAAACCCAAGGAAAATGAGACTGAAAGACAAAGTTATGCTCTTAACGTGATGTCACCCTCCAAGCAGACATATCAGTGCTGCTCTCACTGAAGCCACAGAGAACAGCCTCATTATTGGACCTAATGCTGCTATCACATTCTTGTCATCCTTTTGACTTCAGTGGAGATAGTTCTCATTTAATCCCATGTAAGAGCCGAATCAGACCCATGGACTTCAATGGGAGCAGACCCATGGTTTTGTACCAATGTCCAAATGCAGAATTATACTTCATTGCAAAGCACTTTTCTGCTTCAAAAGACAATGTAAAACATATTGTATTGTACTGTTACTTCCAGCAGGCACAGCTCAACCATTTCCCAGAGAGTTTGAATAAATGTTTAAAACAAATTCAGTTGATGACTGACCCATTGATCAAGGCTGTAGGGTTGGTTTTTTTTTTTTTTTTTTGGTGTATTCAATTATTTATTTGTGCAGTTTTCCCCAGCCTATGACAAAATCAAAATTTAAAAAGAATCCGTGTATTGTTTTTGGAAGTGTTAACCAGTTAAAACTTCAAGGTTGCATTCTGCTTCTACTGAACAACAAAATAAAATTTTAAAAAAATCAGAAGAATGAGTGATACCATCAATGTATTTATTGGCATTAATACATTCTCTTTTGTTACTTGGATCAGGGTGACATCATTCATCATAAAGCCAGTATACTTGTCTTTGAATGTTATAAATGGTGAAATTCATTCTCCTGGAAATTAAAGAGAACATTGGAAAGCTTCAGTAAAAAGTGAGACTGAATAATACGGATGATAAAATGCACTGGCTCTACATTTCTGTCCATAACCTGAAGTAAAGCTACTGAGAATTAGTCCAAGATGAAGATCATAATAACCTGAAATTAGTTTAGGCATCCCTCTAATCTCATTTTTCATGGTGTAGGACTATTCATCATAAAATATGTTTTCCTTCATTGGCAGTATTTCAGCTGTCTACTCACTGAATGAGAACAATAAAGGGAGAATGAAGACACTAAGTGAAATACATGTTATTTGTGCTGGCAGAATCAGTTCACTGTCAAAGCAGAGAGCCGAGTCCATCAGTGCTTTGGTTCCTATGCTCTGAACTGCCAGGCCCTTGCCTAAGAACTAGCATTGTGGGTTCAGAACTATTCCCTGAATTTCAGTAGCCACAAAACCTTCTTTATCTTTCTAATGGATGCTAGTGTGGGGAAAAGGCTTGACACAGTAATAAAGTTTCACTCTTTATGGGATTTAAACATTGCTTAGATGTTGCTTTCTCCCCCCACCCTCCAAAAGTAATTTCTTATCTACTTTGAAGACCTTTACATTATTCATATGAAGCCCAGTTCTGCTGCCCTTGCCCACACTGGGTACTACCCAAGGGTGCCAGAAGCCTGGTGAAAGTTGGGGAGGGGGCCCGAGGCCAAAGTGGCGGGGGGATTAAAATACTACTGAAATATCGCACAGAGTACAACTGTAACATAAATCACAAGGATAGAAAATGTAACCATTTTGTAATATATATGTAATATATAGTGTGTACTCCGCTCTGTCCATACTCCCCATATCCCATGCCTCGTCACCTAGCCCCGCGGGCAGGGTGCTGTGAGGAAGGCAGACTCTGCCCCCCGCCCCCCCCCCACACCCCCACCCGCTCCCGGCTGGCTGCTCTAGCCGTGAGCCTGCTGCCTCTCTTCTGGTGCCACAGCATCCCCTGGTGGGCTCATGGTGTAATTGCAGTGCCTCCCTGGCAGACAAATATATTTTTCCTAATCACTGTTATTGAAATCGTAGGAGCTATTTGTAATAACAGCAGGAGGAAAGTTCTAAATTGTGCCTGACTGCACATGGTCCCAAGAGGGTGAATAGCTGGAGTACAGCAGAGATCCAGACAAAAGAGATGGTATGCTATCGGCTATCCTGTCTCTACACCACCTGGGGAATTCCTTTTCATATATGCCACCCTGCCCCCGCCCCTCAACCTTGGGAATCCTCAAAAGCCTGGTTAAATTTGCTTTACTGTCCTTTTGCACTGCCAGAGCACTGCAAGTGGAGTGTGGCTGAGAATCTGGCCCTAGGATTATTTTACATGTAAATAAAAAGAGTAAGAGGAGATATCGTAGGCGCTGACTCTGTGGGTGGTCTGGGGCTGGAGTACCACAGAAAAGAACTGATGGGTGCTCAGCACCCACAGGAAGCCCCGCCGATCAGCTCCTCCCCCTCCCCCCAGCATCTCCCATCCGCCGTGATCAGCTGTTCAGCAGCATGCAGGAGGCGCTGGGTGGGAGGAGGGAGAGGAGCGAGAGCAGGGTGTGCTTGGGGGAGGAACAGGGCAGGAAGAGGCAGGGTGGAGTGGGGGCAAGGTGGGAAGAAGCAGGGTGGCGATGGGGACTTTGGGGAGGGGGTGCACTGGGGGCACAGCCTGGGGCAGAGCAGGGGTCAAGCACCCCCCAGCACATTAGAAAGTCAGCGCCTCTGGGAGATATTAAAAATGGTACAGAGCGGGGCACACTCTGTCCTCCCTATTTGTTTCTTATATGAAAGAGTCAAAGTCAATGAAGCTAGAGGCATCTAGTTTAGAGTGGACAAAAGGAAATCCTTCCTTGTAAATAGTGCTATTACCATGTGCAGCTCATTGAACCGAGAGAGGGACGTAAAGTGGCTTGCTTAGATTCAAAAAGAGATTAGAACATGAAGGTCAAATTCTGCCTATAGACTGGGGTAGATCCAGAGCAACTCCATTATCCGGAATACCCCACTACAGTTACTTCAGATCCACTCCCATCTAATCTCTGAATCAGAACAGAATCTTTTATTGGACCAACTTCTGTGGGTGAGAGACAAGCTTTTGAGCCAACAGAAGCTGGTCCAATAAAAGACATTACCTCACTCACCTTATCTCTCTAATATCCTGGGACTGACACAGCTACACTTCATGTAGTTAGGATAATAATTACAAGGGGTGTCAATCATCATGCTTCAGGAAGCACCACTGGCTGATGTCAGGAAGAAATTCCTTTCCCCATCTCCAGAGCACCCAAGGTGTAGTATTTCACAATTGTCCAAATGCGCGATGGGAATTTGATGCCTTCTTCAGACACAAATGGTACAAATCACTGTCAGAGACATCATAGCTAGATTGTGTTTCTCACCATCATAAGCTGCCATATTTAGTTTGGAAATTAATTTTTTCCTTTGTATCTAGGAAATCGTGTCGTCTTTATTTTCCTCTTAATAGCACTTAAAGGGAAAACTGTGCAAATACTTTACTGGGTATTTGTGTTATGTGTTTCTTGTAAATTTAATTCTAATAGAGCAAGTGCTAATCAACTTCAAATTCACTGGAATTGTATTCAATGAGCACAGAATTGGGGTTGGTGTTAACAAACAAAGGCAATGTCTGTTTGATGATCCACCCCCACATTTCATTGGAGATCACATCTCAAAAGTAGAGAAGGAGAAACAAGGTTACAAATAATGGTGCACTTTCCTATTGGCTATTTTATTACATCAGTGTTAACATTCAATTCATTGCAAGTTTCCAAGGATTTTCATTCCAGCCCATCCAAATCCCTGTACAAAACTAAGTTAACCTTGACAAAGCTGTATCCTTTTCTGCTGAATTTAAAGTTAGAAAAATGGAACTCATTCTAACACAGCTTAAAGATTTTTCTTCTAAATCTGCCACATTTAATAGCCAACATACAACAGAAGTTTCTTCCTGCAGATATTACCAAGCGGAAGATGGACAAAGTCGACAGAGCTTAGACATTGAAAGTGCTTTGGCTTCACTCAAAAAAGAGCTGGTAAGAGCCTTTGAACTATTATTAACTGGAGGAGCTCCAGTTTGGGTACATTGCTGCTGAAAGGGAGCTGGATTATCTAAAGCAGGGGTCGGCAACCTTTTAGAAATGGTGTGCAGAGTCTTCATTTATTCACATAAATTAAAGGTTTTGCGTGCCAATAATACATTTTAACGTATCTCTCTATAAGTCTATATATTATATAACTAAACTATCGTCATATGTAAACAAGGTTTTCAAAATGGTTAAGAAGCTTCATTAAAATTAAATTAAAATGCTGATCTTCCGTCGCCTGCCTGTTGCCGGACTGGGATTCCTTTCACCTAGGCTGGCAGCGGGCTGAGCAGTGCCTGCGGCCAGGACCCTGTCTGGCAAGGGGCCAGCAGTCAGAACCCCAGACCGGCAGTGGGCTAAGCTGAGCCGCTCAGCCCGCTGCCGGTCTGGGGTTCCGCCCGCCGGCCTCTACCAGCCAGGGTCCTGGCTGCCTGCCCCGCTCAGCCCGCTGCTGATCTGGGGTCCCGGCCCTGTCCACGTACAGTAGGTACCTACTTTCTCCCTGGTTCTAGCCATTCCCTTCCTCTCTCTCCACTGAAATGAGGGTGGGAGTGTGCTGAGAACAGGGCTGAGGGTGAAGGAGCACGCTGAAGGTTGGGGTGCAGGGTCTGGCCAGGAGCTAGGATGAGGGAGGGGGCTCAGGGTTGGGGCAGGAGGTTTGGGTCTGGAGCGCTTACCTGGGCAGCTCCCATTTGGTGCGAGGGGTGCAGGTGGGAATGTGGGGAGTATGTGTGCAGGAGCTCCCGTCTGGTGCTCAGTGTGGGGATGTGGGGGGTGCAAGAGTCAGGGCAAGGGGTGAGGGGGGGCTGGGTATGTGTGGGGGGTGCTGGAGTCAGGGATGGGATTTGAGGGGGTGCAGGGGTCAGGGCAGGGGGCTGGGGGTGTGGGCTGGGGTCATGGGGGTGCTCCCAGTCCCCTGCCCTGAGCGGCTCACAGCAGGGGGCTGGGGGGGATATGCCCTGATTCCACCCCTTCCCCAAGTTCCCCGGAGCAGAGAGCATGCTGCGGCTCCGCTTTTCCCTCTCCCCCTCTGTAGCAAGGGCCATCAGCTGATCGGCCACAGGGAGGGAGAGAAGGAGGGGCAGGAACCCAGCACACTGGGGGAAGAGGCCGGGGGAGGGGGAAGGTTGCCTGCCCGGCAAGGAGAGATCGGTGGGCGGGGGGGCGGAGAAGAGCGGGCTGGGCCGGGCAGGATTTTTAATGGCACTCTGCTGTCTGCCCGGGTCCAACAGACAGCAGTGTGCCATTAAAAATTGGCACGCGAGCCATAGGTTGCCGACCCCTGATCTAAAGGATCTCTGTGTTAAAAGCTGAGAACAAGTTAGTCAGTAATGAGCAAGCTCTCTTTATTTGCTGTTAGACAGAAAATATATGCTTACAGTCAAGTAACTGCTTTCAATATGAATAATCATTCACCAAGTCAGCACATACACTAGTTAGATTATTTGCAGTTCTGTAATTGGTCCAATTCCTTATTTATCAGTTACCAACAATTCTTCTTGAATATTGATATACAATTTACAAACTGATCCTCAGAGAAATGGAGAGGTTAACAGCAGCTTCAGGAAATTTTCTCTTTAGGGAGGGCTTACAAAATGCGTGCCAGGCATAGTAAAAATGTCCCAAAGATCTAAGATTTTAAACAAGGACTATCTTCTCGTTACATGTATGTGCCATGTCTAGCACAATGGGGCCTGATCCATGCCTGGGGCCTCTAGGTGCTACCTCAATACTAATACTAATAATAATCAGAAATGCACTGAGGAATTTTATTGTATTGTAAACTAGTAATCTGACCTTTTTGCAACTACTGTGTTGCAGTATTTTGTGTGCAATTCTGCGGTGAACATTGTCTGTACAATCATTTGTCAAAAAATCATTTTCCATGGATTGACTTCCCTTCAGAAAGATGCTGACTGGCTAGACAGACATGTCATGGGAAAGTGCCAATGCATTTTTAAGCTGAAATAAAGGTGAACACACAGTTTAGATTGGATAACACTTTCCTGTCTGCTCATCTCACCACTCATGGTCTTGGGGATCTTCACTTGTCCTGTGGGAGATTCCCACACACTCCCACTGTAAATCTTTAGTTTCAATAAATGTAAGGCCAAAAAGACCAGAGACTAATGAAAATGACAGTATTCTAGATCTGATGGCAGGTTTAGTGGAGCCATTTAAAACCCTCTGATAGTGCTTGCGAGCTGAAGGCCAGATTCTGCAATCTTTAAACACTGACTTAAGTGCCCGCCCCCCTCCCCCCCCACTTTCAACTTAAGGTGGGAGATTTTCAGCTGGTATAAGTAGCACAGCTCCATTGACTTCAAAGGAAGTACACTGATACACACTGAGGACTGGGCCCAGTGGGACTGCAAGTGTGGTACCACAAAACATGAACATGTGGCAGAATCTGTGTTTGCACTTGTGTAAAGTTTGCCACTGAACAATTTTAATAAATCATTTAAAACGAAAATCCATATGAATTTTTTTTGCAGAAAAAAGTGAATGTATATACACAGCCTTACTTTCTAATGCAATAGTATAGATGTATAGAGTTTAAAGCCAGAAGGGAGTATTGCATAGGTTCCCAAACTGTGGGTTTCAAGCCTAACTGGGGTCACACCATCAGCAGATGGCACTGCAGGTCCAATGGGCCAGATTCGGCCTGCAATGTGATGCCAACTGCCCCCACATGTGTCTGGATCTGTTCCATAAATGCCACACATGGAGGCTGCCATTTTGATCACAAAATGCCAGCCTCTGCACAGCATGACCTGGCACATAGTGTGTGCGAGGTCACATTGTATGGAAGCCACCATTTTGTAGATCAAAATGGCAGCCTCCTGGTGTGGTGTTGGTGGAGCAGGTGCTGATATGTTGGCTATGCAGAGGTGGCTGTGCAGACACCAGTGTGGCCATTTGCTCCATCTGGGTGTACAAGCAGCCATTTGAGGCACTTGAAAGCGGAAGATCCTTATCTGTGGGCAGCAGCCTCAAAGCATCCCCTTTGCTTCAGCTGGTAGGAGCCTTTGCTCGCCTCTTCTGAGATGGGTCCTGCCTTAAGGAGGAATCAGAAGTGGCTTGTAACATAGTATCTTACGCCACCTGAAGGATTAAGAATCATTAAGTTACTGTTTCTGTGCTGCCCTAATGTCACCACACAGGACCTTCCTAAGTCCTGGCCTCATTTGCTTAGCTGTGAATTCTGCTTTCTGATTTGTGAGAAGAGGCACAATGGACTCATTTTTATACAGAATATCTCCTTCAACCTCCAGCAGTGAGTGTAGTGATACAGTTATGAATGAAAAATGAGTCCAAGAAACATGCTCACAAATATGATGAGGTTTTCTTTGATTATGGCCTCCCCAGTGTTTTGGTCAAGATTGAAGAAAGATCACACTGCCTACTATATCACATGATGTTATCTAGCAAAAGCATGAAGCCTAACACACTTAAACACTTGGAAACCCTTTTCACAATGAACACAGAGGAAAAAGCAAGGTCATTTTTCCAGCAGCAGAAAAAAGAACATTCAGGAGAGCCATGTCCATCTCTGCATCATTTAAGGTGAGTTACCCCATCACACAGGCCAAGAAGCCTCACAATTGGAGAGACTGAGCTGCAATCAATATGATGAACACAATGTGTGGCAAAACTAAGCCACACAAGCTCAAAAGCATACCCCTCTCCAACACAGTGAAGCACAGGATTGACATGATAGCACAGATCAGGAAAACACACTGATGGAGTGCCAAAAAAACACGGATGCTTTTGCTCTTCAAGTTGATCTGAGCACTGAGGGTTGTGATGCACATTTCTTGGCTTTTGTGAAATACACAAGGAAGGGTTTCAGAGTGGTAGCCGTGTTAGTCTGTATAAGCAAAAAGAACGAGGAGTACTTGTGGCACCTTAGAGACTAACAAATTTATTTGAGCATAAGCTTAAGTGGGCTTGAGTATTCCTCGTTCTTTTTACAAGGAAGGGTGCAATTCCCAAAAAGAATTCTGTTCTGTCTCCCTCTTCCCAGACCTGAGCCAGCACAAGGAATGTTCGATGTACTACATGGCTACATGAAAGACAAAAATATACCATGTTATCACATGGTGGGGCTTTTGCGCAAATGGATCTCTGTCTATGGCATGCCACAGGTCTTCATGTCTTGGTAAAGTAAATTGCTCAGTCTGTTTTGTGGAAGCACTGCATGATTCAGAGAACAGGTGGCATCTAAAACTCTGACTCCAGAGCTAGGTGAGGTTTGTAGCAGCTCTCATCTATTGTGAACGACATCAAGACTCAGCCTCCTTGCATATGTCTGTTTGTAAATCTGTTTGAAGAAACTAAGTCTGATTAATGATGTGGTGTTGTTCATGCTGAAGCTTCTTGGCTTTCAAGAGGAAAAGCACTGGAAAATTTTTTAAACCGAGAGGCAAGCTGTGTGCCTATACAGTGAACTACAAAGAGTGAATACATTGATTTTCTATGTGACCAAAGAAAGATGTATCTTCTTGCCTATGTCATATTTGGGAAACTGAATGAATTCAACACAGATCCACAAGGAAAGAACACCCACATCCTTCTGCTGAGTTATTGATTCACAGGATTCAGGAAGAAAATTTGTTTTCTGGAAGAATAATTTATTGAAGACAAATGAATCCTTCCTGAAGTTTTGCAAGTTCCTGGCTGACAGTGAAGTTATTCAGCCTCCCACACAGGTGATGGTTGAGCATCTCAGCTGGCTGGAGGAACATTTTGCATCCTTTTTCCCACAACTTGGACAAGACAAAGTATGATTGGATGTGAAAAGACTAAAGAGTCATTTAGTACCTGGTATAGGGCCAGGTTGTGTCCCTGACATCAAACCACTGGAGGACCCCCCCCCCACACACACACACTGTCTCTCTCATCCCAATGGAAGAATTTGGAGGAGTCTTAACAGTCTTCCTCTCCGATAGCTCTTGTCACACTGTCTGGAGTGGCTCACCACTGTGAGTGACTCTCTCAGGGCAGACTGTCAGAAAACAGGGCAGACACCCCAAACTGGTGATATGTTCTAGAATTAGATTTTACCAAGCCAGTAACAAACGTACTCCTGGGTCACTAGACCAGTCTTACCATGCAGTCACTGCCAGTCCCCTTAGCCTCTCCAGCCTATCTTACCATCCAGACAAATTGAACTTTGTGATAAAAGGTTATTAAAACCTAAAAAAAAAAAATCACACCACATTAGGTTGCTTCCAGTCCCAAAGGACTAACCGCTTACCCCAGAACAAGTGATACTCCAAATACAACACAGGAAGCCAATTCTATAGTAAACTAACTACAAGTTTATTAGCTAAGAAAAAGAAATTAATGTTATTGAGAAGTTAAAGCAAGTGAAATATAATAGCAGGTATATCACAGTTTGTAACTCCAAAGAGCGGCAGTGGTGTAATAAAAACTTCCAGTTTCCCAGAAGTCCTTCAGAGCTAGCCAGAATAACTCTGGGGATCTCCATCTTCTCCTTCAGTTATTCTGCTCTGTTATAGATGATGGATCATTTCTTGAATCCATATTTACAGCTCCTTTACACAGAAAGCCAGCTGACAGTGTCTATACTCATAGTTTTTTTCTTTGATGAGAGATAGTGAGGAAGGCACTCAGAGTCCTTGACCTCAATCATCACACACAATGACCACTTGCTTTCAAATTAGCATTTTCGGTTAAAGCTCTTAAGTCCTTCATTAGCATCTCACAAGATTTCTTTAATGGGTAATTTAGTTACAGGGTTATGCACAAATGTAAATGTTTGCTGGTACATTATAATAGGAATACAAAAGCGATAACACCACAAAAGTGACCCATTCATTTTCATAAAGTTTAAACATCTGAATACGCACAGTTACTTTGATCTATCCGAATAGCAAGTAAATTGACCTGAATGCACTCTTACATCTAACAATCACTTTTGATCCATACTAACATAAATGAACTACCCTGTGGCCCTGATCTGACCTGGTTTACCAGCGTCATAGCCTTGTCCTCTGAATTTTTTTGCAGGAGTCAATCTATGCCTTGATCATTTTTCATTTCTTTTCTCGAAAGCTCTTAAAATTGTTTATGTTTATCCAAAAATGATAAAAGCATCATCTGCGCTTATTAGGCCTCAATTGAATATTGTGTCCAGTTCTGGCCACCACATTTCAGGAAAGATGTGGTCAAATTGTGTAAAGTCCAGAGAAGAGCAACAAAAATGATCAAAGGTCTAGAAAACATGGGCTATGAGGGAAGATTGAAAAAACTGGGTTTGTTTAGTCTAAAGAAGAGACGATAGGGGTCGTGATAACAGTTTTCAAGTGCATAAAAGATTGTAACAAGGAGGAGGCAGAAAAAATGTTCTCCTTAACCTCTGAGGATAGGACAAGAAGCAGTGGGCTTAAATTGCAGCAAGGGTGGTTTAGGTTGGACATTAGCAAAAAAACTTCCTAACTGTGAGGGTGGTTAAGCACTGGGAAATTGGCTCATGGAGATTGTGGAATCTCCATTGTTGGAGATTTTAAAAAGCAGGTTAGGCAAAAGCACCTGTTAAGGATGGTCTAGATAATACTTAGTCCTGCTATGAGTGCAGAGGACTGGACTAGATGACTTCTCAAGGTCCCTTCTAGTCCTACGATTCTATGATTCTTTTGAGGGTCTCTAAATTTGAAAGAGGGAGTGTGCTACATTTCATTTTTCAAAAAGCAACAGTTTAAAAGTTGCTGATGCAGAATGAAAGCACTCATGAAAAGATTTGGCGAGAAGACAAACTCCTGTAAATCCACAATTTATGGAGGAAAACAATGTCTTTTTGTTGTGTTACATTATATCATGAAAAGGCAGTCAGCTAAAAAGTGACAAGTTTTTAAAAGGCTTATATACAAATACTAGAAGTCAACATAATAAGATGGGTGAACTAGAGTACCTCGTATTGAATGATATTGATATAACAGGCATCACAGAAACTTGGTGGAATGAGGATAATCAATGGGACACAGTAATACCAGGGTACAAAATATACTGGAAGGACAGAACAGGTTATGCTGGTGGGAGAGTGGCACTGTATGTGAAAGAAAGTGTAGAATCAAATGAAGTAAAAATCTTAAGTGAACCAAACTGTACCATAGAATTTCTATGGATAGTAATTCCATGCTCTAAGAATATAGCAGTAGGGATATATTACTGACCACCTGACCAGGATGGTGATAGTGACTGAAATGCTCAGGGAGATTAAAGAGGCTATAAAAATAAAAAATTCAATAACAATGGGGGATTTCAACTATCCCCATATTGACTGGGTATATGTCACCTAGGACAGGATGTAGAGATAAAGTTTCTTGACATCTTAAATGACTGCTTCTTGGAGCAGCTAGTCCTGGAATCCACAAGAGGAGAGGCAATTCTTGATTTAGTCCTAAATGCAGAACAGGATCTTGTCCAAGGGGTGACTATGGCTAGACTGCTTGGTAATAGTGAACATAATATAATTAAATTTAACATCGCTGTGGCACGGAAAACACCACAGCAGCCCAACACTGTAGTATTTAATTTCAGAAAGGGGGACTACACAAAAATTAGGAAGTTAGTGAAACAGGAATTAAAAGGTACAGCACCAAAAGTGAAATCCCTGCAAGCTGCATGGAAATTATTTAAGAAACCATAATAGAGGCTCAACTGAAATGTATAACCCAAATTAAAAAGCATAGTAAGAGAACCAAAAAAGTGGCTATGTGGCTAAACAACAAAGTAAGAGAAGCATTGAGACAAAAAGGCATCCTTTAAATCTTAGTGAGGAAAATAGAAGGGAGCATAAACTCTGGCAAATGAAGTGTAAAAATATAATTAGGAAGGCCAAAAAAGAATTTGAAGAACAGCTAGCCAAAGACTCAAAAAGTAATAGCAAAAACATTTTTAAGTACATAAGAAGCAGGAAGCCTACTAACAACCAGTGGGGCCACTGGATGATCATCTGATGAAGTGAGCTATAGCTCACGAAAGCTTATGCTCAAATAAATTTGTTAGTCTCTAAGGTGCCACAAGTACTCCTTTTCTTTTTGCAAGATGCTAAAGGAGCCCTCAAGGACGATCAGGCCATTGCGGAGAAATGAAATGAAGTCTTTGCATCAGTCTTCATGGCTGAGGATGTGAGGGAGATTCCCAAACCTGAGCCATTCTTTCTAGGTGACAAATCTGAGGAACTATCCCAGATTGCAAAAAGAAAAGGAGTACTTGTGGCACCTTAGAGACTAACCAATTTATTTGAGCATAAGCTTTCGTGAGCTACAGCTCACTTCATCGGATGCATACTGTGGAAAGTTTAGAAGATCTTTTTATATACACACAAAGCGTGAAAAAATACCTCCTCCCACCCTACTCTCCTGCTGGTAATAGCTTATCTAAAGTGATCACTCTCCTTACAATGTGTATGATAATCAAGGTGGGCCATTTCCAGCACAAATCCAGGGTTTAACAAGAACGTCTGAGGAGGGGGAGTGGGGGTAGGAAAAAACAAGGGGAAATAGGTTACCTTGCATAATGACTTGGCCACTCCCAGTCTCTATTCAAGCCTAAGTTAATTGTATTAAATTTGCAAATGAATCTACAAATGAATGCAAATTTGCAAAGGATCTACAACCTATCCTGAAGGATGACCCAACACTCTCACAAATCTTGGGAGACAGGCCAGTCCTTGCCTACAGACAGCTCCCCAACCTGAAGCAAATACTCACCAGCAACCACATACCACACAACAGAACCACTAACCCAGGAACCTATCCTTGCAACAAAGCCCGTTGCCAACTGTGCCCACATATCTATTCAGGGGACACCATCACAGGGCCTAATAACATCAGCCACACTATCAGAGGCTCGTTCACCTGCACATCCACCAATGTGATATATGCCATCATGTGCCAGCAATGCCCCTCTGCCATGTACATTGGTCAAACTGGACAGTCTCTACGTAAAAGAATAAACGGACACAAATCAGATGTCAAGAATTATAACATTCATAAACCAGTCGGAGAACACTTCAATCTCTCTGGTCATGCGATTACAGACATGAAAGTTGCTATATTACAACAAAAAAACTTCAAATCCAGACTCCAGCGAGAAACTGTTGAATTGGAATTCATTTGCAAATTTGATACAATTGACTTAGGCTTGAATAGAGACTGGGAGTGGCTAAGTCATTATGCAAGGTAACCTATTTCCCCTTGTTTTTTCCTACCCCCTCCCCTCCTCAGACATTCTTGTTAAACCCTGGATTTGTGCTGGAAATGGCCCACCTTGATTATCATACACATTGTAAGGAGAGTGATCACTTTAGATAAGCTACTACCAGCAGGAGAGTGGGGTGGGAGGAGGTATTTTTTCATGCTTTGTGTGTACATAAAAAGATCTTCTACACTTTCCACAGTATGCATCCGATGAAGTGAGCTGTAGCTCATGAAAGCTTATGCTCAAATAAATTGGTTAGTCTCTAAGGTGCCACAAGTACTCCTTTTCTTTTTGCAAGATGCTAAAGGAGCCCTCAAGGACGATCAGGCCATTGCGGAGAAATGAAATGAAGTCTTTGCATCAGTCTTCATGGCTGAGGATGTGAGGGAGATTCCCAAACCTGAGCCATTCTTTCTAGGTGACAAATCTGAGGAACTATCCCAGATTGCAAAAAGAAAAGGAGTACTTGTGGCACCTTAGAGACTAACCAATTTATTTGAGCATAAGCTTTCGTGAGCTACAGCTCACTTCATCGGATGCATACTGTGGAAAGTTTAGAAGATCTTTTTATATACACACAAAGCGTGAAAAAATACCTCCTCCCACCCTACTCTCCTCCTGGTAATAGCTTATCTAAAGTGATCACTCTCCTTACAATGTGTATGATAATCAAGGTGGGCCATTTCCAGCACAAATCCAGGGTTTAACAAGAACGTCTGAGGAGGGGGAGTGGGGGTAGGAAAAAACAAGGGGAAATAGGTTACCTTGCATAATGACTTGGCCACTCCCAGTCTCTATTCAAGCCTAAGTTAATTGTATTAAATTTGCAAATGAATCTACAAATGAATGCAAATTTGCAAAGGATCTACAACCTATCCTGAAGGATGACCCAACACTCTCACAAATCTTGGGAGACAGGCCAGTCCTTGCCTACAGACAGCTCCCCAACCTGAAGCAAATACTCACCAGCAACCACATACCACACAACAGAACCACTAACCCAGGAACCTATCCTTGCAACAAAGCCCGTTGCCAACTGTGCCCACATATCTATTCAGGGGACACCATCACAGGGCCTAATAACATCAGCCACACTATCAGAGGCTCGTTCACCTGCACATCCACCAATGTGATATATGCCATCATGTGCCAGCAATGCCCCTCTGCCATGTACATTGGTCAAACTGGACAGTCTCTACGTAAAAGAATAAACGGACACAAATCAGATGTCAAGAATTATAACATTCATAAACCAGTCGGAGAACACTTCAATCTCTCTGGTCATGCGATTACAGACATGAAAGTTGCTATATTACAACAAAAAAACTTCAAATCCAGACTCCAGCGAGAAACTGTTGAATTGGAATTCATTTGCAAATTTGATACAATTGACTTAGGCTTGAATAGAGACTGGGAGTGGCTAAGTCATTATGCAAGGTAACCTATTTCCCCTTGTTTTTTCCTACCCCCTCCCCTCCTCAGACATTCTTGTTAAACCCTGGATTTGTGCTGGAAATGGCCCACCTTGATTATCATACACATTGTAAGGAGAGTGGTCACTTTAGATAAGCTATTACCAGCAGGAGAGTGGGTTTGTGTGTGTGTGGGGGGGGGGGGTGAAAAAACCTGGATTTGTGCTGGAAATGGCCCAACTTGATTATCATACACATTGTAAGGAGAGTGATCACTTTAGATAAGCTACTACCAGCAGGAGAGTGGGGTGGGAGGAGGTATTTTTTCATGCTTTGTGTGTACATAAAAAGATCTTCTACACTTTCCACAGTATGCATCCGATGAAGTGAGCTGTAGCTCATGAAAGCTTATGCTCAAATAAATTGGTTAGTCTCTAAGGTGCCACAAGTACTCCTTTTCTTTTTGCGAGTACAGACTAACACGGCTGTTACTCTGAAACCTGTCCCAGATTGAGGTGCCATTAGAGAAGGTTTTGGAACAAACTGATAAACTACACAGTAATGAGTCACCAGGACCAGCTGGGATTCACCCAAGAGTTCTGAAGGAACTCAAATGTGAAATTGCAGAACTACTAACTGTAGTTTGTAACTATCATTTAAATCAGCTTCTGTACCAAATGACTGGAGGACAGGTAATGTGTCACTAACTTTTAAAAAGGGCTCCCAAAATGATCCCAGCAATTACAGGCCAGTAAACCTGATTCCAGTGTCAGGGAAACTGGTTGAAACTATAGTAAAGATCAAAATTGTCAGACACAGATGAACATAATTTGTTGAGGAAGAGTCAATATGGTTTTTGTAAAGGGAAATCAAAAAAGAACTAGATAAGTTCATGGAGAATAGGTCCATAAATGGCTGTTAGCCAGGATGGGCAGTGCTGGTGTCCCTAGCTTCTGTTTGCCAGAAGCTGGGAATGGGTGACAGGGAATGGATCACTTGATTACCTTTTCTGTTCATTCCCTCTGGGGCACCTGGCATTGGCCATTGTTGGAGGACAGGTTACTGGGCTAGATGGACCTTTGGTCTCACCCAGTATGGCTGTTCTTGTGTTCTTAAGAGTGGGGGACGGAGTGGGCTTGGAGATAATGTTTCATTGAGGAACTAATTATCATAATGAAAAGTGATGGGGAATTAAAGCATCAGAATATTTAAACACAGTGGGCTAAATTCTGATCTCAGTTACACTTGTAAATCAGGAGTAACTTCACTGAATTAAATTAATCTTCAGTGTAGATCAGATCAGAATTCGGCACAATGTCAGTAGCACCCAGTGGATTCTGTCTGGCTTCTATTATATTATGTATAAAGGTTGAAGAGTTTGGTACATTCATATTGCACACAAGTAAATAGCTTGCTGGAACTCTCCATAAACTTTAAAATGTTTATATTGACAATGAAAACTAAAGTTAATTTCATTAAAATTCCGAGTAATATTTTTACATCAACACAACTGTAGATTCATTTTCCCTAGCTTTCTAATAAAATGCAAGACGATATCGAAGATATTAAAAAACCCATGCATCAACTAGCTATTCAAGATTAGGAGGAGATTTATGTGGGGCTGTGGGGAGAACAGATTATCCCACATATGCCCAATACAAAGTTTCTTGCACCTCGCTGTCAAGCATCTGGTCCTAGTCAGTCTTGGAGATGGAACACTGGTGTAGATGTAATACAGGTCAGATCCAGTATAGCTATTCCTATTTGGCCAAACACATTTTAGTGATACAAAAAAACGAAAGGTAGAAAAAAAAACCAGATCAGTCATATAAAAAGTGAATATAAAATATAAAAACTGCCAATGATGGAGAATCAAGCATGCCAGTTGGCAAAGGGTAGAGAAAAACAGCCAAGTTAAAGAGTGATCTATTAAAATCGTCAAGTTAAAGATGCTTGTCAAGCTAACTTGGGCCCTAATTCAGAAAAATATCCCTACTCAGAATGACTCAACCATATGCTTAAAGTTAAATGCATGCTTAAGGCCCATTCACATGAGTGAAGGTTAAGCATGTGCTTGAAGTTAAGATTCATAGATTCCAAGGCCATTTTGACTATCTAGCCCTACCTCCTGAATAACCCTGGCCATAGAACTTCCCCACAATACTTCCTAGAGCAGATTTTTAGAAAAACATCCAATCTTGATTTAAAAATTGCCAATGATGGAGAATCCACTGCAACCCTGGGTAAATTGTTCTAATGACTAATTATCCTTACTATTAAAAATTTATGCCTTATTTCCAGTCTGAATTTGCCTAGCTTCAACTTCCAGCCATTGAATTAGTTTACGCCTCTCTCTACTAGACTGGAGCCCTTTATCAGATATTTCTTCGCAACATAGTTACTTATACACTAATCAAGTACCCCTTAACCTTCTTTGTTAAGATAAATAGATTGAGCTCTTTGAGTCTATCACTGTAAAGCATGTTTTCTAATCCTTTAACCAGTCTTATGGCTCTTCTCTGAACCCTCTCCAATTTTTTCAAGATGCCTAAGTGCTCTCCCGAATAGGGATGGACTTAAGCATGTGTAGAAGTACTTCTCTGAATGCTCCTTCTTGGACTCATCCCTAATTTAGGCACAGGAGCTTTGAGTTTGTACACACTATGAAAAGGGGCTATCTGAGAAACTTGGGGCTAGACCAGAGGTGGGCAAACTACGGCTCGCGGGCTGGATCCGGCCCGCGAGCCATTTTAAGCTGGCGCGCGAGCTCCCGCTGTGGAGCGGGGTCTGGGGTTTGCCCCGCTCAAGCACTCCAGCCACGGGTGCCAGGTTGGGAGCTGCACCATGTACTCCTTCATAGAGTGCATCATACTGCTACCCATATGGATGGTGCTCTGCAGCAAGTGCAGCCATGTCATCTTAGGCTAGAATCTGATCAGAGTTCTCAAGCAACTGCAAGTAGGATTGGGCTAGTTTAGTACTTGGAAGAAAAATGTTCAAGGAGCAGCTATCTGCTACAACTAGAGGAAGCCATGTAGGTGATTCAGTGATGCACTGAAACAGTGTTCTACATAACATAGGATTAGCCAGCACTGTGCTACTGGAAGTGCTGTCAGGCATAACACTTAGGTCCTACCCATTGGCCTGATCCTGTTCCCATTAAGTCAATAGACGTTTTCCCATTAACTTCAAAAGGAGCAGGACTGGGCCCCATATGTGGTCATTATATATCCCCGATCGCTCTTTGCAAGATTAGAGGTGGTATGCCCATCGTATTAATGAAATGCATTATTCCCGGATGGACTTGTTGTGTTCGCTATTCTTTCTGCTTCCCTAAATTCTCCTTGCATTTTCAGTTGGATATAGAGCTCTTCATGTCCTGCCCTAAGCTGTTGCTTTGTATTTCTGTGCACTGTTAGGGGGCTTATTCCATCACCCACTTACTTCCCAGGTCCTTCTCGCATGAACAGAAAGCAACAATACCCAAAGTCCAAAGATGCAAACAATTTGATGTTTATTGGGGTGAACTTCCAGCAAGCATGATTCCAGTTTCCTTCCTTAGTGTCCCCCTTCTCACCTCTGACACCACTGAGCCTTACCTGTGTCCCTGTTCCCATTCCTGCCCTTAGCAAAACATTATTCCAATTTCACCACCCCCATTCCCTGTTCCCATTTCCCCCCCACCCACCTACACACTTCCTGATTGACTGCTGACTATATAGTAAAACTTGAGTTCTGCTTAGCTACACCTTAACCAATCATTTTACTGAAATTTAAGTAACCAATCCTAACATATTGTAACATGATTATTTAACCAATTATTTCCCACCACCTTAATTAGTTTACACCCAGCAAAATTAATTATACAGCAGAAGAAACAATCACTGAACCGGACAGAGATTATACAGACAAACAATAGGGAAATGGGGACTACAGTGATAGAACAAACACAGAAATGAGGATTTCACATCCCAGCTATTGATAAGTGAGTTCTTGCCAAACAGGATTCTATCAAACTAAGTTTCCTTTTACATCTTCTAGGCACTTCCCTGTCTCTGGAGGTGATAGGCATTATCAGGACAGGATTGTATTCCTAACAGCCCAATAGCACCTTATTTCAATGTGACTAGTTTTGAATGTGAGGATGTGACCGTTCACTTCCCAGCTTATGGCTGCCTCTGCTGCTTAGTCAAAGATCTTAGCCTAAGCACAGGGCCTCAGACTGTCACAGTAAGAGAAGGACCTTACACCAGCAGACAGTGATTTTGATTCTCTCTTTCTTTTATACCTCTATAAGTAGCTAAGTGATAATACACCTAAATTCTTAGAGTATTGGCCTTTACAGACAGGCCTGAATATCTATATCCTAACATGCACCATTAAATGGCTGCTGTTACTCTGCCCCAGAAGTGATTTCACTTCAGTGATGGGGAAAGAGAATCCTAACTAGTTTATAACACTCTTTGGAATAAATGGAACTGTATAAATGTAAAATATAATTCAGAGAGAGACTCTCCATCTCTTTGGATTGCAATGCAAGCACAAGATGGCCAGCAGGCCAAAGGGTTTATGGCTGTATTTAACACTGCTCTGAAAGCTCTAAAGCAATCTGTTTGTGTCTCCTTCTACTTGAAAGATTTTTACTAAATGAAATTGTTCTTAACATGCCACTCAATTAAAAGGCTTATAGGGTTTTATCTGCCTTAAAAATAAAAGCCCAGGAAAACCTGTTGTAACTCCTCACTTATTTTTATCAACCAAACTGAAACATGCCCATAAAGATGATAAATGCTGTTATTACTTTAAATCCTTAGTACAAGTTCCAAAAAATGCTGACAAGTCACTAATCCCAATAAAATATGGAAGTTAATTATAAGGCAAGCATGCAGAAGTCATCCAATAGATTGTAATCAACAAAATTCACTGAATGAACATTTTGTTCCTTGCTGTTAGAGGACAGGAATTCTCTCCCTCCCTCCTCTTCCCCTTGACATAACTTCCAACAACAATAGACACAAAAATAAAAACCAAATGAACAAACGATGCAGTTACCAGGAAAGAAAAAAAAAAAACATCGTTCCTGTCTGACAACCAGCAGAAATCCTCTAAATCTTTCAAAATTGCAAATCTTTCAAAATTGTCCTCCTGGGGTATTATCCTCCTAACCACAGGCTTTGTTATTACCCAAAGAAATATACTCCCTATAAGAAAAGGCAAGCAGTGAAACATGTTCCACAAAGACATGCACCTATGGACTGCATTTCAAAATCTGGTGTATGGAACATGTAGGACACTTAGTGGTTCCATCATAAACTCAGCTAGGAAGGCCATCTTGTTATTAAACTGTTGTATGCCCTTGTATCACATGAAAGACATAAGAAGGCACTGTATACGTTGAAGTTATAGCAATTGCAAGCACTAGATGCTGCTGTTTGCATTGAGCAGGAGTTCTGAGAAGCCCTTCACTGTCAGCCTATCAAATGCTGTAGGGTCAATATGGTGCTGGCCACCAATACTAAGGGGCTAAATCATCAGGCCTATATTAAGGGCAAGGAAGGTCCTTCTCCATGGATTGCTACCTCCTGTGCAGGGTTGCCAGCCACCATTGTGGCAACATCCCCCATTAGAGTGGGCCCTCCAAAGAGCCCCCTCCATGGGGGAGGATAGTCACAGTAGGGGAAGAGGCAAGCTGGGAGAAGGAGGGAGAGGAACAGAAGTGGGGCTAATGGCTGCACATCATATCCCCTCCTAGCCTTGTGGAAAGCCAAGCCTAAGTCTGTCTACCCCCTTTGGCGCTGGGGAAATTGCCTTTATGTGGATGTCTCTGGCCAACCATGCAGCTACACTAACACGGAACCAGAGGATGTTCTAGAGCCAATGCAGAGAGCTCTGACCTCTTGTAGATTCCCTGGGATGCCTGAACATCTCATGGGCATCCACAGATCAAGGGTACTTTTGAGGGGGGCAACCACTCAACAGGATGAACCCAGGAAAACTGAGGAGCTCCTTGTGGAGCTGTCTTCCCCCCCAGAGGCAGCCTCCTTTGGGGCAATCCATTCAGTATTTGCAAAGCAGAAAAAAAAAATCTCCAATGAATCTGTAAAAACACCACATTTTATAACAGAGACGGGACTAAAGTAAAGATTTTTCTACATTATCCAAACCCCTTTTTTATCCAAACTTAATCAGCGTTCCCCTGACATACAGATAACTGAGCACTGTCTTAGCTTCTCTAACAAACAATAGCTTTTGTACGGCAATGTGCAGTCCAGTGCCCTGTCCATACTGCAGTGAATTACCCCAGAGCAGCACTTCCCTTGCTAACAGGAGACACTGCTTCAGTGTAGAAGACAGATGGTCACAGACACCACACCAAGTCTTTCAAAGGTGAACTGAAAAGCTTTGCTACATGATTTTCTTTTCAAAATATTTAAGATCACAAACCAATAGGTGAAAAATTTACCCCTTGTCAAGGGATTAAGTGGGACTTTGATAGGTACATGTAGGTTTTCTATGGAATCTCAGACTAGTCAAATCAAATACAGAATTAAAAACATGTAGTTATCTTTAAAACAAGATCTGAAAATCATTATGTCCTGTCATTTAATCTACCTGCTAAAACCTGTCTTAGAAATCTGAATGTCCCCTACAAGCATTAACAATTACATTATACACCCAGCACTCAAAGTAATGCAAGGAAGAGCTGCGTTAGGGTCTTGTTCTGATTCCTTATCTCTAAACAAGGGCAACCTCCAGAAAGTGGGATGTCTGTCTACCAGAAACATGTGTATGTGTGTGTTTCACTTTCATAAATTCATACAAAAATATTACATCAGACAAGGCAAATATAGTACAATGATATATCATTTGCGAACACTAAAAAAAGTGAATATATGCAGCAAAATAATTGCTAGCTTAAAATTCATGAGCACCAAAATTTCATAAAATAAATTAGGAAGGCAGCTGCCACAGTAAATCATTCCTCCCTACTTTTCCTAGTTAAGTATGTAAAACTGCTTGCAGCAAAAATTACTTCCTGTGCCAAAAACGATCTTAGCAGTGAGAGCAACTGGGCAGTGGAAGATTAGAAATAGCCTTGATTAATAACACAGTCCTGTAGGGTGCGCACAACACCTTAAGAGTCGTGTCGTGCCACCACAATTGCCATTCTGGTAGCATTTTACACAGGTGTAAGTGACTGCTCAAGGTGCACACAGTAGAGATTCAGGCCCCAATCCTACGAGCTCTCCGTAGACCTGAGAGACTAATTATGATGATTATTTTGTATGAGGGCCCCTGCTCCCATGGAGAGGCATACAAGGGCTGCTTGACAGTCTCCGAAGTCAGGAACAGTAGAGGCCCATAGAGGAGTGTGGAGTCCATGAAAATTGGTTCCCTACCTGTTCACCAGGTCTCTGCTGGCTCCAATTCCTCTCTGTCCACTGCTCAGGGAACACGGAGAGACTACTAGAACTCTAGGACAGCAGTAACTCCTGTGCAACATGTCATTCAGCCCTTTCACTGTCTCCACAGCTGTCACGGAACCACAAAGACCACCTCCTCATACAGGGACATTAGGGAAAGTGCAGCTCCCTTCCTCTTAATGTCGCTTTACACTTCAGTGGGCTGTGATGGGATCAAGGACTCTGTCTCTGGGTAATGGGATGGAGCTGGGTGCCCATGGAAAAATGCCCAGAAATGGGAGTTTGGAAGGAAACGAATGGCGCATCAAGGCTGGCTTTGTACCCAGAGGCTGGCCCATCCATTTACCATCTCACAGGAGTGGAGCTCAGTGGGGTTGCACAGCCATAGCAGGGCTGCTTACCTGCACCACAGGTGGGTCAGGATTTAGCCCCTTTGTATTAGTATGGTCAGGCATTGCTTCCACACAAGCTGCAGCTGTTGAATTTCCCTTAGAGTGGTCAGACCAACTGGGACTCCACTGGGAACTGGATCTGACCACGTCATGTGTGCTATTGTATTTCATGGGATCCACTAGCAAAGGTTACATTTGAGATCATTACACACAGCTCATCAGGCCAAACACATGTCATGAGTTTGTAATGTGAATTCAGACCTGCAGAGGTAAAAGACCAGCATAACACTAACTGGGGGTTTATAAAGTGACAATAGGCCCTAAGTGGAAAATAGTACTTTTCCACAACTTTTTTTTTAAGCAAGGCAATTTCACATCAATCACACATTATGTGTTTTGCAGAAGTAGATTTAGCTGCATTGTTTTTATAAAGGGAAGATGATGTTTATTAACTCAGCAGTGCCACTTAATCCAGCCAAAGTTGGATTGTGAGAGCTGCCATAAATTGCTGGAAATGGGGAGCTACAACACTGAAAACTTATTGTGCTTCCATCACAAACTGCAAATGGAGCATCACTTGATACCACTCCCAGACGCAATCAGCAATTTCTCCAGGAAACTGTTCTTGTTCATTTTTTTTTTTTAATTACAAAGAGAAGTAGAGCACGTCAATCAAGTTTATGTTTACTTCTCTCATTCAGGCAAATTAAGCCGGTTTCCACCACTTCATCTTTTAGGCCTGCATATTCTAGATCTTATTTTATTTCACATGTAACATTATCAGGCATCAGGAAATATATAGGCACAAAGCATTTAATTTAGTACTAGTTTACCACCCCTATCTTAACAAACACTGAACATTATTTTTTCTAAATATTGCCTTTTTTAATTTTTCTCACATCACACAGTCACACCAAACTGATAGTCTATGAAGCAGCAAAGAAAGCTGGGACAGAGTTAAGGCTTTACTGGCTACCTTAACTTTACATCTCCATACTTCCCTCTACTTATTTTATCTGTCATTTGTTCCTCACCGACAATGTTCGCTGTGCCATGAAATAAAGACAGTCTCTGCTCCAAAGATTTTTATAGTTCAGTAAAGACAGGATGCACTGGGAAATCCAGAAATGGGGTTTATTTCAACTTTATTTGGTTTTTAGATCTAGATATAGAGGTAGCTTTAAGTATGTATATAAAGCTAAAGATCCGCTTCCCCCCCCCCCACACACACACATAATATGCTCACTCTCTACGCATCGTGGAAGATTAGGGTTTCAGGAGGGATTTAAATGAGAAGTGGGTGGTGACTTGCAGAAGTGGAGTTGGGAGGTCATTCCACATAAAAGTTGCCACATGGGAAAAATACATGGAGATGGGAGTTAGGGGATGAAATTAACAGACAAGGCTGCGATCACAGTTCTACGGATACAACAGAGAACAAGGTGTAAAGCAGGGAAGAATTGTGGAGAATTCTGAAGGAAGGGAAAATGTTGAACTTAGATTATCACAAGGAAAAGCTAATTGAGGGAAGCCTGGGAGGTGGTTAAACTGACAAGTGAGATGAGAAAGATAATTCTGGCAGCCACATTTTGGATGAATTAGAGCAGGGTGATGTGAATATCTATGAGCTAAGGTTTTTTTTAATTTTAACCTTAATTTTTCTGTTTCCTGCCTTGTTGTTGTTGTTAACTGCAGTATTTTCCTTCTTCACCCCATCAATCTTAATTCCAGTTTAACAAAGATTTTTGTCTGGAAATTCCATTAGTTTTTAAGATATTTTATAAATTGTTCTGATACTAGCTCCTGTTATTGGAATGGATTTGTCGCTGTTCTTCTGAAACATTAAAGTGGCATAAGTCATCACATTAACTTTTGTAGGATTTGTATGTATATCAGGACAACATACAGGGTTTCCAGGTGTGGCAGGAATTTCTGTAGCATTTAGTGGAGTGTGTTTACAGGAACCAGGGCTCTTTTGAATGCCAAAGCCTCTGGAAGATCAGCTATAAACTTTAGGAAGTCAAAGATCTTAAAGCCATTGGAGATATTGTAATGACCACATTGGACTATGCAGACTAATATCTGCATCAGATCATGCATGCTTAAAGCTGGCTTGCAATTGTTAGGAACACAGAGTTGTCAAGTTTCTTAAAACACATTACCATTTGAGTAGCACTTAGTCATGCAAACAATCCCTTTAACTTCACTTGGACTCCAGAAGTGAGAAAGTGCTATTTAGCACAAGTAAGGGTTGCAGATTCAGACTGTAAGTAACAAACACACCAAATTTTCACAAACTAGTAAAAGGAATTAGTCCTCATTGAAAAAATAGAATTTGGATTCAGAAATCAGGAAATCCAAAATCATGTTCTTGCCTCTTGGCCATAGGGCATGTCTACACTACAAAATTAAGTCAGCCTAACTTATGTCAGCATACTGCTGCCACAGTAATTACATTGCTTGTGCATGTCTACGCTTTGCTTTATTATGTTGATGGTGTGCATTCTTACCAGGAGTGCTTGCACCGATTGAACTGTCAGTGTGGGGCATTGTGGGACGGCTTCTGAAAGCCAGCAGCAGTAAATGCAAGCAACACAGTGTCTACACTGACACTACATCAACATTGACTCTATGCCGCTCGTGAGGTGGAGTTAAGTCAATGTAGTGTGTGAGTTATGTTGATGGAAGCAAAATTTTAGTGTAGATACTTACAGAGTTAGGTTGACATAAGCTGCCTTGCATCAACCAGCTCTGTAGTGTAGACCAGGGCTTAGTGCTGAGTCATTTCTCTCCTCCTTACCTCTTGGTGACTATGCTCATATAACCACTAATCTAAGAAGAAATCCTGGCCCCAGTTAACCTCAATGGAAAACTCTTATTGATTTCAGTGAGGCCAAGGTTTCACCCAAATTCTTGGGAACAGATATTTCTCTGATGAACTCATCATAATGTCAAGAAAATGTGGGTGAGGTAATATCTTTTATTGGACCAGCTTCTGTTGATGAAAGAAAGAAGCTTTCAACCTTCCCAGACCTGAAGAAGAGCTCGAAAGTTTGTCTCTCACCAGCAGAAGTTGGTCCATGTAATGGGGTTCGCACCCACCTCTCACGAGCTTCCCCCACCCCCCTTGGAAGATTCCATGTTTGCAACCTCTCAGTTTGGGAATGGGGTGACACCCACCTCTGACGAGCAGCCCGCAGCCAACATTTTCTTTGGTAGGTCTTCAGTGACTCAGCCCTCTGGCCGAGTCACACATGCTGTTTGTAGATGGAAAAAAACAAACAAACCCCTTCCAGAATACACAGTCTTTACCTTCCTGCCAAGGTTTCCTCCCTAGAGACACTGCTGTCCTGTAACTGTCCAATGGGGCCCATCACAGTACCTTCAGTTGGTATGTCCTTTTTTGGAAGCCCCCCCTTGGCTCAGTCTTTAACCAGACCATCAGGGCCCATCATGGCACCCTCACTTCGTCTGGCTAGGTTCTGGGTTCAGAACTTGCTCGTCCCCTCAGCCAGCCAGGCGCTCCTTCTTAGGGCTTGTCTACACTACCTGCTGGATCGGCAGGCAGTGATCAATCCAGCAGGGGGTCAATTTATCGCATCTAGTATAGACACAATAAATCGACTGCTGAACACTCTCCCATCAACTCCGGTACTCCACCAGAATGAGAAGCATAAGCAGAGTCAACAGGTGAGCATCAGCTGTCAACTTACCGCAGTGAAGACACCGCGGTAAGTAGATCTAAGTACATCGATTTCAGCTATGCTATTCACACAGTTGAAATTGCATATTTTAGATCAACACTGCGTGGTAGTGTAGACAAGCCCTTAGCTCCCCTGGTCTTCAGCAGCCCTCCCTGTGCTCAGTCTTGCCCACACTGAGCTATCCATGGTCATACTACTCTTCCAACCATCCAGGAACCCAGTTTCCCTCTTCCAACTCCAGACAGCAACTGACTGCTCTGCCTCTTCTGCTCCTTTTTATATGGCCCTTCTGACCCCTGATTGGCTGCTCCCGAAGCCCCTCTGATCGGCTGCTCCCCTGCAGCCACTCCAGGCCACCTGGACAACTTCTCCTCTGCTCTGTTCTGGGGCCGGATGAGACAGGGCAGCAAGGCTCCAGCAGGGGGCCTCAGGGCCTAGTCCACCCCATCACAGTCCAATAAAAAACACTGCCTTACCCCCTGATCCCTCTAGTATCCTGGGATCAACACAGCTACAACAACAGTTCAATCATCATAATGTCCTCATTCCTCTGTGGTTTATTAGAATTAATTTCCAAAGATTTATTCTTAGTGGTATAAGACTGTGCCTGTCATATGTTACTCAAACTACTACGGGTGGAATTCTCCAGGGACACTAAGGTGCCTAAATATCATAGAATCATAGAATACCAGGGTCGGAAGGTATACCCTGGTCATCTAGTCCAACCCCCTGCTCAAAGCAGGACCAATCCCCAATTAAACCATCCCAGTCAGGGCTTTGTCAAGCCTGACCTTAAAAACTTCTAAGGAAGGAGATTCCATCACCTCCCTAGGTAACGTATTCCAGTGCTTCACCACCCTCCTAGTGAAAAAGTTTTTCCTACTATCCAACCTAAACCTCCCCCACTGCAACTTGAGACCATTATTCCTTGTTCTGTCATCTGCTACCACTAAGAACAGTCTAGATCCATCCTTTCAGGTAGTTGAAAGCAGCTATCAAATCCCCCCTCATTCTTCTCTTCCGCAGACTAAACAATCCCAGTTCCCTCAGCCTATCCTTATAACTCATGTGTTCCAGTCCCCCAATCATTTTTGTTGCCCTCTGCTGGACGTTTTCCAATTTTTTCACATCCTTCTTGTAGTGTGGGGCCCAAAACTGGACACAGTACTCCAGATTAGGCCTCATCAATGCCAAATAGAGGGGAACAATCACGTCCCTCAATCTGCTGGCAGTGCCCCTACTTATACAGCCCAAAATGCCATTGGCCTTCTTGGCAACAACGGGACACTGTTGACTCATATCCAGCTTCTCATCCACTGTAACCCCTAGGTCCTTTTCTGCAGAACTGCTGCCGAGCCATTCGGTCCCTGGTCTGTAGCAGGGCCTGGGATTCTTCTATCCTAAGTGCAGGACTCTGCACTTGTCTTTGTTGAACCTCATCAGATTCCTTTTGGCCCAATCCTCTAATTTGTCTAGGTCCCTCTGTATCCTATCCCTACCCTCCAGCGTATCTACCTCTCCTCCCAGTTTAGTGTCATCTGCAAACTTGCTGATGGTGCAATCCACGCCATCTTCCAGATCATTAATGAAGATATTGAACAAAACCAGCCGCAGGACTGACCCTTGGGGCACTCCACTTGATACTGGCTGCCAACTAGACATGGAGCCATTGATCACTACCCGTTGAGCCTGACAATCTAGCCAGCTTTCTATCCACCTTATAGTCCATTTATCCAGCCCATACGTCTTTAACTTGCTGGCAAGAATACTGTGGGAGACCGTGTCAAAAGCTTTGCTAAAGCAAGGAATAACACGTCCACTGCTTTCCCCTCATCCACAGAGCCAGTTATCTCGTCATAGAAGGCAATTAGATTAGTCAGGCATGACTTGCCCTTGGTGAATCCATGCTGACTGTTCCTGATCACTTTCCTCTCCTCTAAGTGCTTCAGAATTGATTCCTTGAGGACCTGCTCCATGATTTTTCCAGGGACTGAGGTGAGGCTGACTGGCCTGTAGTTCCCAGGATCCTCCTCCTTCCCTTTTTTAAAGATGGGCACTACATTAGCCTTTTTCCAGTCATCTGGGACATCTCCCGATTGCCAGGAGTTTTCAAAGGCAATGGCCAATGGCTGTGCAATCATATCTGCCAACTCCTTTAGCACTCTTGGATGCAGCGCATCTGGCCCCATAGACTTGTGCTCATCTAGCTTTTCTAAATAGTCCTGAACCACTTCTTTCTCCACAGAGGGCTTTATAAACACTTAAGTCCAAACTTTAGGTGCCACTGGCATTCACAAACCCACTGTTCAGCTGCCGCCTAATGTCCTGAAGCACCTAAGTTTCCACCATTAGAGTCCCCAAGGGGTGTATAAATATGCATTGTAACAGGGGCACTGGAACCTCTCACTTCTATGATAAGTGTCCTAAACACTACACTATGGGATCATTCTAACACTCTCTCTGGCTCAATGAATATTTATACAACATGGAAAAAACTTCAGCTGGAGAGATTGAGACAGCCCTGACACAGGACACTCCAGAGCCCAGCACTCCCCTGAGAGGTGGGAAGCCCAAATTCAAATCCCTGCTCCATATGAGACTCAGGGTAGATTTGAACCCAGGTGTCCCACATCCAGAGTGAGTGATCTAACTAATGGGCTAAAAGTTATAATGAGAGTGCCACTATCTCCTCAGTTTTTGTTGAGAAAGGTGCTTAAGATGGGTCACTGCTAACTCCAGGAGAGGGCTCATGGCTGTAAAACCTGAGTGGAGAGAGATGCCCAGCTCCCGTTGAGGGGTGGATCTTAGGCCAGACCCGTCTACTCAACATTTCATATTGGCTAGTTTAGGGGGCTCCAGCTCAGTCTGCCAGCTTTGGTGAATCTTAGGTGCCTAACGCTTCCCATGCATTGTATAGGGAGCCGGGGTGCCTAAGTCAGGGATGTGAATTCCACTTGGTGATAGGGCACCTAGAAGTCCCCCCTTGTGAATGCCACCCTAAATGTCCACAAATCTCCCATGCAGGTGCTGACTTCAGAATCCCAGAAGGCAGATGAATGCACTTTCATCTATATGTGAACAGATGGCAGGCTACACTTACAACTATCTGAGGAGGCAAAATGATTATACAGAAATTCTTTTTAAAGCAAAAGATTCTAAATAGCTCCAGAGAAAGCCAGAAATGCAATAGCTGAAAATCATTACAATTACGCCTTCTAGAGATTCTTAAAGTGAAAGCTGTTACTGAAATATAATAATATGTTGTACTTGGACTGAGGACAGAAACAGAAGTGAAGCAAATACACCAATTTGTATAACAGAGTCCCCCATTTAATTAAGTTAGTTCAGAGAGATAAACATGACAGGATGCTAAATATCCAGCTGTACAGCACATAGGAGTTCTAAACACAACTTTCTTCCTATCCGCCTCTCACTGCCTAAGCTTTGCCTGCTCTTCCATTCTCAGTGTTCCCCTAGAAAAAAAACGTAGAGGACTCAGGGACACTGACCGCCTGCAGTAGTGACCTGGCACTGCAATCCTAATACTGGCCCAGTGCAGCAGAGAGACCCTGAGAGAGCAGAGGTTGGAGAGCAAGTGCCCTGCAATCATGCTGCAGTGGCAGCTACTGTCCCACAGGGCTAGACCTGGCTCCCTACTCCAGACATTGCAACCAGGCACATGGGGTCACAGCACCATTCAGGTTTGGCCCAGCCAGCCCTTCATCATGATGTATTTTTTGCTGAAAAATGGAAATATTTCAATTTTGAAATGCCACCAGAGTGCCTCATGGGAGTTGTAGTTTGGATGCCTCATGTTCCCATTCTCTTCTATAGGCCAGGCTCCCCTGCTGGACTTCAACTCCCATGATGCACTGCACCAAGAAAGGAGACTAGTTCATCATGGGAGATGTAAGTGTACTGCCACATACTCCTATTCTCCTCTACAGTCCACGCTCCCAGGTCAGAGAACAACACCCAAGAGGCACCGGGGCAGCAGTTCAGAACTGGAATGTTTTCGTGTTCAGCTGAAACTCACCAAATTTTCACCAAAAACTCAAAAATGTCCAAGGAAAATTTTGACTTGAGATTTCTGTTTTGTTTTTTTTCAACAGTTTTTGCAGAAAAATAACATTTTCTGACCAGCTCTAATAAGTATCTCTTTCAACTCCCACATGCTTAGCACTTTCTTCTGCGTACCTAGGTATACTATCTTAGAACCCTCAGCCAACTTCTTTGGACCATGTGGTGGCAGGAAAAGCTGGAAATTCACATACTATTAAAGAATTGAAATAGAGTTAATACAGTTCACACATTTAGATATTTGTAACGAGTACAGGTATGCCTGCATGACTTACCTGCCCTTACATTTTCCTATTTAACATAGAATTTTAGTTTTGAGACTAAAAAGAAAAGAAAAAAAGCCCCCAGGCTAAGATTTCTATAAGGATCGTTTCAGCCAGGAATACATTTTTATTACTGAACTCTAAACCCTTGGAAAAATAGGGTCCAACACAGGAAAGTTGCCACAATCTTAACTTCAACTTGGGGAGCTGTATAAACAAGAAAAAAAAATAGAAAAAAAACTATTAACTATACTTTTTATTCCTTTTTTAAATGGCTGGAGTATAGTACTATACAGCAATAATCCTGTAAATAATCCAACATCTGCAACAATTCCATTCATTTGGTAGAAGAAGCTGCTTGAGGAAACAGGAAAAATGCTTAAAATGACAGAGTTGTAAAAATTAATGTTTTTCCACTTTATCATTCAACTATAATAAATTATAGATTAGATTATCAGGAGTGCTCCTATTCCCATCTAATTATGAAAATCCTTAAAGAGCAACTGGCCTGGCTGCACATTGGCCTCAGGACCATAAAGTTTTGAAGTTCAAAGTCAAACTAAGATCCCTTTTCAGCACACGCTCCATACTTTTGTATTCCAGAAGCCAGCACAAGGCCCTAAAACAGGGGCGGGCAAGCTTTTTGGCCCAAGGGCCACATCGGGTTTCTGAAATTATATGGAGGGCAGGTTAGGGGAGGCTGTGCCTCCCCAAACAGCCACGTGTGGCCCGGCCTCCAACCCCCCCTGCTTCTCGCCCCTTGATGGCCCCCCGGGGACTCCTGCCCCATCCAACCCCCGCAGTTCCCTGTCCCCTGACGGCCCCCCTGGGATCTCTGCCCCATCCACCCCTCCCTGTCCCCTGACCGCCCCTGGACTCCCACCCCTCACTCCGCCTGCTGCCCATCCAATCCCTCCTCTCATTCCTGACTGCCCCCCAGGACCCCTGCCCCATCCAACCACCACTTCTCCCTGTCCCCTGACTGCCCCCGGAACCTCTGCCCCTGACTGCCCCATTCAACCCCCCTGTTCCCTGCCCTCTGACTGCCCTGACCCCTATCCACACCACCGCCTCCTAACCCCTATCCACACCACCGCCCCCTGACGACCAACCCCTAACTCCCCTGCCCTCTATCCAACCGGCTCTGGTCCCTATCTACCCCCCCGCTCCCTGCCCCCTTACCGTGCTGCCTGGAGCACCACCGGTGGCTGACGGCGCCGTAGCCGCGCCGCCCAGAGCACTGGGACAGGCAGCCGAGCCAGCCACGCCACCGCGCAGCACAGAGCACTGGGTCAGGCAGCCGAGCCAGCCACGCCACCGCGCAGCACAGAGCACTGGGTCAGGCAGCCGAGCCAGCCACGCCACCGCGCAGCACAGAGCACTGGGTCAGGCAGCCGAGCCAGCCACGTCACCGCGCAGCACAGAGCACTGGGTCAGGCAGCCGAGCCAGCCACGTCACCGCGCAGCACAGAGCACTGGGTCAGGCCGTGGCTCTGCAGCTGTGCTGCCCAGCAAGCGCTCGCAGCCCCGCCACCCGTTGTGGCCCACGGGCCGTAGTTTGCCCACCTCTGCCCTAAAAAGTGTGAATTCAGGGATTTCTGTTCTCTTGTGCAGTCTTCCATGGCAAATATTCTGTTTGCTAAATCATATCCTTAATTGAATTGAAGCTTAATAGTTACACCACAGTGAAACAGCATAGGTTGCTGCATTTTAATTGTCTCCTATGTAGAAAATGGCACAACACAATAAAGCACATGGAGTTTGGCCATGCTTCCAATCTCCTGTGTAGTTGTATCTTCAAAATTAAATGTCAGGCCCCAACAAATAAATAAACCCAAACTATGGAGCTTTTGTTTAACAATTGCAACATTATTTTTAACACAACATTTCTTCTTTAAACCTTAGAGCTAAATTTTCTAATGTAGCCACATAACTTGAAGCTAGAAAAACTGCATGCACACCACAAAACAGAGAATGAGTTTTGTGCATGCATTTACTTTAAGCTGCAACTAAGCTGCCCATAGTTGAAAATCTGTCATGTAGCTTTTCCTTCTGTTTTAATAACCCTTTTGCACACCTTACACCTCAGGCATCAGGAGAGCAATGGGGATATGTACATTCCAGTACACATTTCTTCTTCAGTAGTCATATTGCTGATTCACTGTATTCCCTGGCCACACCCTCTTCTTGTCCAGCAACACCCATTTTTGTAGACTTTGATGGTCTATATGGACTTGCTGCCACAGGGGAGATTTCAGTTTATTTCCCTTCTGCTGCGGTTACCTCCCCATCTCAGGCTCTCCACCACAGCAGCTCTGAACTAGGGACTATGACAGCAGAAGCTATCATAGGCCTGTAAGTGAAATATGGGCCATTAATTAACCTTCATATCACTCATGTGAAGCAAGCAGTTATTAAACTCATTTGAGACAGGTAAACTAAGGCACAGAGGGTTTAAGTAATCATCCAAAGTCATTCACTAGAAGAAATTCATAAATAATCCTGCCACCAAATCCTGTGCTCTAATTCCCAAACCGTTTTTGCCTCTTAAGATATGGAACACAGGATCATCAGAATTAACGTCTGGAGTGCTATTAATCAGCACAAGTCAAAAAGATAAAGCCTATCCAACAAGAAAATATTGAGAGGGAAAATCTAATGTTGCTTTTTTAATGTATTTCTCCTATATAGCAGTGTTTGATATTAATTAAAAGAGACCTTTGAGCCATGCAAAATAATGTGACACTTGCTGTACCGTGGCCCCAAATACATTAAAACGGTGCATGTTAAACATTCAGGAATTGTTCTTGTATTCTATTTTGCTTGGTAGCTAAATTCAGAAAAGCAGCTAAATTGCCTGAGAGGCCCAAATCAAATAAAAACCAAAAGGGGGAAAGCAGCAGACTGGTTTTCAAAGCTTCACCGTCTTGTTGTTTTTGAATTCCCTATTAAATAATTTATATAGAGCTTTACCTATAACATAGTTCATTGATGCAAGTAATTTCAAGGCTTTTTAGCAAAATAAATCTCCAGTGAGAAATACACTTAGTTAATAACTAGCATAAAGAGACAGAAGTATTTTGCCATTGCTATAAATTCTGAGTTAATTTTATAGCTCTGCTGAAGTGAAGATATTATTACAGCCCTCTGATCCCTGGCTTGTCAATAGTAATGCCTGCCCAGTTGGAGAGCAGGTTGCCTGCTGTGAAAATGGATGGCCCTTGATCAGGCTGGTGAACGGTCCCTCCTTTGACTTACCCAATCATTTTTGGACTCTCAAATGCTTGGAATTGAAATCACCCCTGTGGGTCTCTTTCACATTTAGTCATGCAGGCAAGCCTTCTAACTGACCATCATCTCAGAGCCAGTTTTACTTCCCTGTTCTCCTCTCATATCTGGACCAAATGGAACCAAGAAGTCCTAGAAATCACACAAGAAAACCTCCCCCTTCTACTTCCCCAAAATTTCCAGTCCAATTTTGTAGATACAGATTGTTCACGTAATAATCTCTACTTTGCGGTGCTTGTTAGAGGGTTACGACTATGAGAGCTACATGAATCATACAGTCTTTTCACAGCAGGATGGCACTGACTCAACCTCTGCAGGGACTCTTGAAGTTTTATACATGTTCCCTCTCCTCCCCATGCACTGGCTGCAGTTAATCCATGGCCCCATAATCCCTATTATGGCAGGAACCTTCAAGCAACTATGAACTAGGGATTATACAGTTTTCCAAGTATATGGCTACTAGGGAGCTGCTTGTATCAGGAAAGGATGTGCCACCTATCTCCAGCTGTCCACACCTGCCTGCCCATGCAGATCCTTTACAATAGCGAGGGTATGGCAATATCATCAAAGACCCTGCTAGTGGGCCCCAAGGGGCAGGCAACTGCAATCCCTGTTCACCCCAGTAATAAACAAAAGAGCTGAGGCAAGGGGACTGGTGAAATTATACTTTAGGGATGCTTGAAGGGGACTATGAAAACTGTACAATGAGGATTGGCAAACATTCACGAATACAGAGTTAAGGTTCAAAGTCATAGTTGAACCTCAAACCCATCCTGGCAAGTGAAATCTTTGCCGATGTTTCACACAAACCTAATGCTCAGATAAACCAATTTTACAAGGTTCACTCATTGTCAGTAACAAGGGTGCACGAGTTGCCATAATTGTCTTTACACACTCACTGGACACTGCTATTCATTGCCCTATCATAGCCTTTGAGATAGTGTATGAATGTATTATGAGGACCAAATACATATCAAATCCTATGAGTATGTTGAAATGATCTCTTATCTGTACAGACGGAGATTCGCTATTTGGACCAAATGTTGATTAAACAGCTAATGGAACTTCATGCTGGAATCCAAGACCTGAAACAGGAGTACAGTGACTTGATGGCAATAGAGTCAGACTGTGACACAGCCAGCAATCACTCCAGCTCTGAAGATGCCTGCCCTTTTCTTTTGTTATCAGGGCCTGTCTTTCATGAATTGCCTTCCTGGAAGGTCTCCTACAGAAGAAGTTCAATGCCATGATAGTCTACTGATAACCTGCCAAACAACTATGGCTTTGCACATCTCAAATCAGTAGTCTCACACCATAACATAATGTTGCCATAAGTGTATTCCATGTCATTTTTGATGTGATTATTATATTTAGTACTGTACATACACAATATAAGAATTTCTAAGACTAAACAATTATAAATAGTTCAGGTAACAAATAGAACATTTACAGTGGCTATCAATTTTAACAGGCGTCAAAAGAATACTGATTTCTGAGAATTCTCTTCCTAAAGATACGTGATATGAGCAAGATTGCTTAAAGGGCATGCACAGTGTCTGCACCTATGAAGTGCAGACACCAGTCTGATCACACTCACAATTTTGTCATGTAAGAATAGAGGCGAAGGACTAAAAGCCAACCCTTGATGAGAAGGAAGATGAACGGCAGTCTATTTAGTTTCTAATATAGCACTTTCTGAAAGTGAAAAGTGACAAAATAAATTAAATGGCAATACCACACCATTGTTCCGTACACAGGACTCCTGGAGAAATCAGCAGGGATTCTGCATGAGGAGAGATGGAGTGAAACTCTGCTGGTCAACAAGGTAACATTATCTATCTATACACACACAAACAAACACACCCTAGAGAAATTTATCTTTGATTTTTTTTTCCTTTTCCTCCCCCACTCCCAGCTGATTTTTGCAGGGGCCACACTGCCCTCTTGAACAGTTTAGATATCAGGAAGTGTATTTGCATTAATTTAAGAATGATAATAAGTAAGAAAGGAGCATAGTCTAAATCCAGGACTAGAAGTTGAGACACTCTGAGTTCTAATCCCAGCTCTGACAATTACTTCTTCTGTGTCTTAAGACAAGATGCTGGACCTCTCCATTTCTCTAACCCCTACTGAACAAAACTGGATTATACGACAGTGATGCTCATCACTACATAAGTAATATTTTTCAGAGGTCAGTTTACAGTCTACTCTGAGTTAGGGGCAATGCATAGTTGCACTGTTCCAGAAGCAGACTACTGAGGGAATTGCTCACAGTTTCCACTTTGCTTTTCACTTGGCACCAGGAAGGAGCAAACTGGTATTGGTCATTTAGTAGGCAAGTATGCCTAGAGCTTAAACCACGAGACTGTGACTCAAGACTGATTCTATTCCCAGCTCTTTCTCTAAGTTGATATGCAGTTTTTGGCAAGATCCCTAAACTCTCTGGATCACACTTTGTCTATATGCAAAATGTGTAGAATAGTGTCTCAAAGGGGTGGTTAGAGGCGTAATAAATGTTAATAAATAAAAGACACTTTGAGATCTTCAGATGCAAGGCAGTATAGAAATACAAATTATGGCCTCAATCTTGCCATGAGATCATATTCCCATGGCAAACTCCATCAAAGCCATATGAGCTGGAGTCTGCCTACACAGAGCATGTTGCAGGATTGGGTCCTATGTTATTATTACTCTAATATAGAGGCCTGATCTGTACGTAAGCATATGGGTAAGTGAGCCTCACTAGCCTCATAACTATGGTATTTCTGAGCTTGGTGGCAGCTGTGTTAAACGATGGAATCATTTGTGTGGGATCCCTGTGTCAGAGATTGTAAACCAGCTTTCTCACAGATTTAATACTGATTTATAATCTCTAATGTGTAGAGTCCTACTGCTTGTGTTGAAAATGTTGTAATTTGTCACCCTTATGGCTGCCGCCAGCAGTAGGGTGAGAGCAGCAATTTTAATTTAAAAAGTTTATATGCAAAAATATTTCACAATTTGTGTGTGACTCGTGGTGCTCCTCACCCTGTGGGTTGCCATGCTGCTGCTCTGAACAAAACTGTTTGCTTTGCAAGTATGTGCATGTTGGGGGAACACACACACAGTAAATTAGCAGTGGCTTTACAGATCAGTTCTTCATCTGCAAAATGGTGGTGGGTTACACTCCTCCTTCCCTCCCACCAGTTGTCTTGTCTGTTTAGGGCTAGATCCCACAAATGGATCTATCAGGGCACACAAGGATTCGTAAAAAGTAAAGGAGTACTTCTGGCACCTTAGAGACTAATAAATGTATTTGAGCATAAGCTTTCGTGAGCTACAGCTCACTTCATCAGATGCATTCAGTGGAAAATATAGTAGGGGGATTTTATATACACAGAGAACATGAAACAATGGGTGTTACCGTACACAATATAACGAGAGTGATCAGGTAAGGTGAGCTATTACCAGCAGGAGAGAAAAAAAACACCTTTTGTAGTGATAATCAAGATGGGTCATTTCCAGTAGTTGACAAGAACGTGTGAGGAACAGTAGGGGGGGAAAAATAAACATGGGGAAATAGTTTTACTTTGTGTAATGACACATCTGCTCCCAGTCTTTATTCAAACCTAATTAAATGGTGTCCAGTTTGCAAATTAATTCCAATTCAGCAGTCTCTCATTTGCAGGATCTAGCTGTTAGGTTCTAAGTCTTGGAGGGGCAGGGACTGTCTCTTACTATTTATTTGTTTCTATAGTGCCTAGCACAATGGGTTTCTAATCATTACTATTCTGTAACTAATGATATAACACTTTTGCAGAAATTACTAGGTTGGAGTGAAAACTCCTTACAGCAAGGGTCATCTTTTTGTTCTGTGTTTGTACAGCACCTAGCACAATGGGGTCCTGGTCCTGAGTGGTGCTGCTAGATGCTTTGATAATACAAATGATAATAATAATATGGCTTTTTTATGATCATTCTAAGATGATACACAACAGAAGAAAAAATCCAGAGCGCTAAAAATAATTAGGTTAACAATAATAAAAGGTCGGAAGTAACATGAATAAATATTATCACTAACCTAAGACCTACATGTCTGAGTATATTTATTTTGTTTCTCATGCTTTTCTCTTATTAGCGTCCTTTTCCAACACTCCCCTTGCACACACAAATCTCTGAAACATTCTGTTGCTTTTTTGCTTGTGTTGTTTTGTTACTTTGTTTGCATTGCTACCTTGATCACATTAAAACCAGTGACATGCTGGCAGGAGCTCACAGGTATCCACTGAGACACCCTAGCACCCCCTTATTCACTTTGTGTATACACACACACACACACACACACATACGTTTTGAACAAAGTATGCCTTGTGAGGTATCATTCTAAAAGTCTTGATCTGCTAAACATGAATATCTTGTTGGATTGTATGTGTTATCATTGTATGTGACGTTATTAAGTTTGACTATGGATGTGCTACTGAAACATGTTGTGGGTTTGAGAACACCCACAAGCAGCCTTTCAGGTACAACAGTAAAAAGGCCAAACAATGTTAATGGCTAATTGAGGAAATTCACACAAGCACCAGGATTACTCCAGGAACTGTGTACAATAGAAACATCTCCGCGATAGCGCCACACAATGGGAACTGTTTGTCCCAGCGAAAGAGCTCTCCAGCAAGTGGGAAGAAGATATAAAAGGGGGAAATGACATCATGATGGTATCTCATTCTTCCTACAACAATACACCTGGAAATATCTGAGGAAGAAAGACTGAACTGTGGGAAGTGATGGTCCCAGGCTAAAGGGATTTCTAGCCTGAGTATGAAAACCTGGGAAACATATGCTGCAAAGCAAAGGCAGCTTAGCTTGTGCCTTAAGAATCTGCCAGCCTTTTTGTTAATTCATATCCTACCTATCTAGTATGTTAAGATCAGGTTGCAGTTTTGTTTATTTACTAGGTAATCTGCTTTGATGTGTTTGCTATTACTTATAACCTCTGTGACAAAGTTCTGTCCTTGCCTCCATGGGTCCCACATTTCCTGACAGATTTTGCTAGCCTCAGAGGCTCACTGTGACCCTCCACATAACCCTTCTCTCTCTAGAGACAAGGGTCACAGTCTATTGAGCAATTTTCATCATAAGCCAGCAAAGGAGGTGAGGAGAAGTTATCCTTCCTTGCACAGTCTCTGTTGTCTCCCAGTCTCAGTGATTAATCAGGGGACAAGGGGGGGAAGCCCAGGCCCACCCTCTACTCCGGGCTCCAGCCCCAGGACCCTAATAGTATCAGCTATGGTAGCTGACCTTTTAGAAACATGACATGTACTATTCCCTGGGCTACTACCCCCAAAGCAACCCTCACTTCCTCAAGCTCCACTTCACCCTTATCTCAGGGTCTCCTTCCTTGTGCCTGATATGGTGTGTACCAACAGCACAACTTCCTCCCACAACTCCTGACATGCACACCCACCTGCCTAACTGGGAGGCTTTTAACTAGTTTCAGCCAGCCCCTGATTTGCTTCAGGTGTCCCAATCAACCTAGCATTCTCCCTGCCTTCTGGAAAGTTCTTAATTGGCCCCAGGTGTCTTAATTGACCTGGAGCTGCTGCCATTTCACTTATCCTGGTACCAGGGATTTGTTTAGCCTGGAGCTAATATATCTATCTCCCGCTACTTTTCTATAGCCATCTGGCCTTGCCCTGTCACACCGCTTAAAATCTATCCTTTTGTAGTTAATAAACTTATTTTATGTTTTAATCCAAACCAGTGTGCATTTGACTGAGGTGTCTGGGGAAAATCTCAACTTGGTTACTACATGTCTGCATGGTCCTCTTCACGTTGAGGGAGATGTGGACCAGGTATTAAATCCAGATAGTGGCCAGATTTGATCGGGGCAGGATGGTACTGCTCTGGGATCCCAGGCTGGGAGGCTGGTGGTTAGAGAGCCTGCATGTACCTACAGGTGGGTGTGTCCCTACCTGTGTGAATGCTGGTGAAAGTGCAAGCTTGGAGGGCTTTGCGGCTTGTCACAGTAGCACAGTGTGAGAGGGAGCCCAGGCTGGTGGGTCAGAGGGCTCAGTGGTACCCCAGTTCCAGGTGGCACCCCAAGGGAAACCCATCACATTCACTTTCTAAAATTCCATAACCAAACTGAAAGGTTTGGGATGATTTTCCTAGCTTTAATTAATGGACTAGTACAGGCCAACACCATCTAGTTTCCCATTGCCTGTGTCATTGTGTGTATCACAAATTCACAGTAAATCTTTGTGCACTGTATACCTAGTAAATTCCCACCGTGTCCTGAGATGTGACCTTATGGTTGCCCCTTTCAAGGCTGCACTAACCCACCAGGGATTCTCTCTTTTAAGAGCAATTCCTAACCACAAGAAGCATTTTTTGGTGGTGGAGAAGGTATGATGTTTCACCTACCACTCACCCCCCTTGGATAATTACTAAAACAGTCAAAAAGGGGATTCACATTTTTAAAAAAGATCCTATCTGTTTGTAAGGAGTGTTTACATTGTGGAAACTGGAAGGATAGATTTGAAGACTGGTATAATATAATTCCAGGCCCCTATAAGTGCCATTAAGAATTAAGAGTGGGAGAACCTAGAGAAGTTCTGGGTGGGAATCCAAACTTAGATTTATTGCACACAGTGTGATTTTTGAGCTGCAGTGTACCATCATGGAGAGGCAAGCATGGAACATCATAAATGCCTGATTAATAGACTCTGAGGGCCAGATCTTCAGTTGGTGTAAATCAATGTTCCTCCATTGACTTAAATGGAGCTACACCACTTTACACCAGCTAAGGATCTGGACCCAAATATCTGCATCTGGCAACTAGTTAGGAATTCTTTTTTAACCATTCACCCAGCCTTATCAAGAATTCCAGCCCCTGACCTACCCAGAGTGATAGAGCTCATAGCTAAAATCACTCAGGTGACCATACTGGATAAGACACCCAGATGTCTGGAGCCAAGCAGTAGGACATCTGTTTTCATCAGGCAAGTTTTCATACTTCGTGGATATATTTGGCTGTCTCATGATATATACAGGTGTGGTGCTCCAAATATACTCACACTAATGTATTTATTTCAATGTGCCGTTATTTAAATGCATGCAGATACACAAACCTCTGAAGTACCACACCTGCATTTATATATAGATTCCACATGGATATACCTGAGTCAGTGTACACAGTGTGTGCATATGCTTGGAGCTCTGCACCTGACATCCAAATAAGCATGTTACATTTCTTGCACTAGACACATTAAGATGTCTGAAAGGTATGCACCCTCACACACAGTCCAATCCTGTTGAAGTCAAGAGCAAACCTCAGTGAAGCAGTATTAGATTCCTTGGTCACAACAAAATTGTCAAGATGTACATCCAATAAAACATTTTGCATATTCTTACCACATGTTCAAGGTAGGGAAGCTTGGCAGCTTTTGGTGGAGAAGTTGCAGAAATCTATTTATGTACTTATATGGGCCCCATTCCTACAGTATGTAAGGGCCCTGTGATGGGTTTAGTCACAGAGACCCCCTTGGCAGTGTCACCTGATGTGCTGAACTTACCTCTGAGCCCATTTTCCCTGCCAGCTTGGGATTCCAGAACCCTGTCTTGTTCAGCCAGACACACTAGCCTGCTGCAACCCAGACCCAGGGTCTGGTCCACACCCCCAAACCTGCAGACTTAACTGAAAACAACTCAGCAGGTACCTAACACCAGCACCCAGACACCCAGCTCCCAATGGGATCCAAACCCCAAATAAATGTGTTTTACTCTGTATAAAGCTTACACAGGGTAAATTCATAAATTGTTCACCCTCTATAACACTGATAGAGAGATATGCACAGCTGTTTGCTCCCCCAGGTATTAATCATTTACTCTGGGTATATTAATAAACAAAAGTGATTTTATTAAGCATAAAAAGTAGGATTTAAGTGGTTTCAAGTAATAATAGACAGAATAAAGTAAGTTACCAAGCAAAATAAAACAAAACATGCCAGTCTAAGCCTAATACATTAAGAAACTGATTACTGGTAATATCTCACCCTCAGAGATGTTCCAATAAGCTTCTTTCACAGACTAGACTCCTTCCTAGTCTGGGCCAAATCCTTTTCCCTGGTTCAGTCCTTGTTAGTTCCAGCCGACATCTTAGGTGTTAAGCAGGGGCTTTCTCATGACTGAGACCCCCCTTGTCTGGCTCCACCCCCTTTTGTAGCTTTACCACAAGGTGGGAATCCTTTATCTCTCAGGGTCCCCACCCCTCCTTCTAAATGGAAAAACACCAGGTTTAAGATGGATCCCACTATTAGGTGACATGGTGACATGTCACTGAAAGACCTTATTCTTCATTACCCACAGGCTGACCTACACATACACGGGAAGGCTTGCAGGTAAACAAACCATTTACAACCATTTGTTCTAGTTAATGGGAGCCATCAAGATTCTAAACCACCATTAATGGCCCACATTTTGCATAATTACAATAGTACCTCAGAGTTATACTTCATATTCCTAGTTTCAGATACAAGAATGATACATTCATACAAATAGGATGAATATATTCAGTAGGTTATAACCTTTGTAATGATACCTTACAAGAGACCTTTTGCATAAAGCATATTCCAGTTATATTATATTTATTCATAAGCATATTTCCATAAGACATATGGAGTCCAATGTCACACCCTCCTCCTGAACTTACTGCTGGAGTCTAGGACACTGGCCATAGTGGAGGTAGTATATTTAAAATTCTGGTTCAGCTCTGGTCAGACCCCCATCCAGTGTTATTAAACACTATAATGCTACTCAGAGGGGTTTTTGCAAAGTTCTGGGTCCCTGATCCCTGGGTGCCTGAAAACATGTTGGGGTGTAGTATTGCTAACAGAATGTAGACAGCAATATATGTTAAGTGTAGATGTCCTGGCATTTAGCCACCAATCCCATGAGGTGGTGTGCCTCAGTTTCCCCTTCCACACAGCAATGTAGGTCTGTTATGCTCTTGTTGCTGTGCCAAGCTTCAAGCCTGTTTACAGGTATTAGCTGAGAAGCATCAGGTTTGTGGTACTGTTTAGTTACCACCCCTAGCATGTACAAAAGTTTTACCCCAAAATCAGGTATGTTACACATTTTTACTGGGTTTGCTATTAGCATTATAAATAACATCACAGGATTTAAAGGTACTGAGAGGATGTGTAACCAGAAACAAACAGGGATTTTACATGTACTGCCTCTGCCATGGACAGTGTCCAAGACTCCAGCAGTAAGTTAAGGAGGAGAGTGTGATGTTGCATTCCATATGCTTTATGGAAATATGCTAATGAGTGTGACTATAATGTAACTATAATGTGACTATAATGTGAATATAATGATCCATTTGTGGGGTCTATCCCTAAACAGACAAGACAACTGGAAATTATGCAAAGTGTGGGCTATTAATGTGTATGTGTGGGCCAGCTCATGGGTAATGAAGGATAAGGTCTTTCAGTGATATGTGACCATGTCACCTGATAGTGGAATCAATCTTAATTGAACTGATGGGCAAGATCCCCGGGAGAATAACATGAGCGGGAAAGGAGTCCAGGAGAGCTGGCTGTATTTTAAAGAATCCTTATTGAGGTTACAGGGACAAACCATCCCGATGTGTAGAAAGAATTGTAAATATGGCAGGCGACCAGCTTGGCTTAACAGGGAAATCCTTGCTGATCTTAAATACAAAAAAGAAGCTTACAAGAAGTGGAAGATTGGACAAATGACCAGGGAGGAGTATAAAAATATTGCTTGGGCATGCAGGAGTGAAATCAGGAAGGCCAAATCACACCTAGAGTTGCAGCTAGCAAGAGATGTTAAAGAGTAACAAGAAGGGTTTCTTCAGGTATGTTAGCAAGAAGAAGAAAGTCAAGGAAAGTGTGGGCCCCTTACTGAAAGAGGGAGGCAACCTAGTGACAGAGGATGTGGAACAAGCTAATGTACTCAATGCTTTTTTTGCCTCTGTCTTCACGAACAAGGTCAGCTCCCAGACTACTGCACTGGGCAGCACAGCATGGGGAGTAGGTGACCAGCCCTCTGTGGAGAAAGAAGTGGTTCGGGACTATTTAGAAAAGCTGGACGTGCACAAGTCCATGGGGCTGGATGCATTGCATCCGAAAGTGCTAAAGGAGTTGGAGGATGTGATTGCAGAGCCATAGGCCATTATCTTTGAAAACTCATGGCGATCAGAGGAGGTCTCGGACGACTGGAAAAAGGCTAATGTAGTGCCCATCTTTAAAAAAGGGAAGAAGGAGGATCCTGGGAACTACAGGCCAGTCAGCCTCACTTCAGTCCCTGGAAAAATCATGGAGCAGGTCCTCAAGGGATCAATTCTGAAGCACTTAGAGGAGAGGAAAGTGATCAGGAACAGTCAGCATGGATTCACCAAGGGCAAGTCATGCCTGACTAATCTAATTGCCTTCTATGACGAGATAACTGGTTCTGTGGATGAAGGGAAAGCAGTGGACGTGTTGTTCCTTGACTTTAGCAAAGCTTTTGACACGGTCTCCCACAGTATTCTTGCAAGCAAGTTAAAGAAGTATGGGCTGGATGAATGGACTATAAGGTGGATAGAAAGCTGGCTAGATTGTCAGGCTCAACGGGTAGTGATCAATGGCTCCATGTCCAGCTGGCAGCCGGTATCAAGTGGAGTGCCCCAAGGGTCGGTCCTGGGGCTGATTTTGTTCAATATCTTCATAAATGATCTGGAGGATGGTGTGGATTGTACCCTCAGCAAGTTTGCTGATGACACTAAACTGGGAGGAGAGATAGATATGCTGGGGGGTAGGGATAGATTACAGAGGGACCTAGACAAATTGGAGGATTGGGCCAAAAGAAATCTGATGAGGTTCAACAAGGACAAGTGCAGAGTTCTGCACTTAGGATAGAAGAATCCAATGCACCGCTACAGACTAGGGACCGAATGGCTAGGCAGCAGTTCTGCAGAAAAGGACTTAGGGGTTACAGTGGACGAGAAGCTGGATATGAGTCAACAGTGTGCCGTTGTTGCCAAGAAGGCCAATGGCATTTTGGGCTGTATAAGTAGGGGCATTGCCAGCAGATCGAGGGACGTAATTGTTCCTCTCTATTCGACACTGGTGAGGCCTCATCTGGAGTACTGTGTCCAGTTTTGGGCCCCACACTACAAGAAGGATGTGGAAAAATTGGAAAGAGTCCAGCGGAGGGCAATAAAAATGATTAGGGGACTGGAACACATGACTTATGAGGAGAGGCTGAGGGAACTGGGGATGTTTAGTCTACGGAAGAGAAGAAGGAGGGGGGATTTGATAGCTGCTTTCAATTATCTGAAAGGGGGTTCCAAAGAGGATGGCTCTAGACTGTTCTCAGTGGTAGTAGATGACAGAACAAGGAGTAATGGTCTCAAGTTGCAGAGGGGGAGATTTAGGTTGGATATTAGGAAAAACTTTTTCACTAGGAGGGTGGTGAAACACTGGAATGTGTTACCTAGGGAGATGGTGGAATCTCCTTCCTTCGAAGTTTTTAAGGTCAGGCTTGACAAAGCCTTGGTTGGGATGATTTAATTGGGGATCGGTCCTGCTTTGAGCAGGGGGTTGGACTAGATGGCCTCCTGAGGTCCCTTCCAACCCTGATAGTCTATGATTCTATGATTTTTAATGGTGTTTTTCCATTTAGAAGGAGGGGTGGGAACACAGAGAGAGACAAAGGATTCCCGCCTTGTACCAAAGCTGTAAAAAGGGGTGGAACAGAACAAAGGGGGCTGCCAGTCATGAGAAATCTCCTAATTACCTGAGCTGGAACTAACAAGGACTGTACCAGGGGAAAGGATTGGGTCCAGACCAGGAAGAAGTTTAGTTTGTGAAAGAAGCTTATTGGAACATCTCTAAGCCCTGGTCTACACTAGGAGTTGAGGTCGAATTTAGCAGTGTTATATCGATTTAACCCTTTACCCATCCACACGACAAAGCCCTTTTTTTGACTTAAAGGGCTCTTAAAATCGATTTCCTTACTCCACCCCCAACAAGGGGATTAGCGCTGAAATCGGCCTTGCTAGGTCGAATTTGGGGTATTGTGGACGCAATTACACGGTATTGGCCTCCGGGAGCTATCCCAGAGTGCTCCATTGTGACCGCTCTGGACAGCACTCTCAACTCAGATGCACTGGCCAGGTAGACAGGAAAAGGCCCGCGAACTTTTGAATCTCATTTCCTGTTTGGCCAGTGTGGCAAGCTGCAGGTGAGTGCAGAGCTCATCAGCAGAGGTGACCATGCAGAGCTCATCAGCAGAGGTGACCATGATGGAGTCCCAGAATCGCAAAAGAACTCCAGCATGGACTGAACGGGAGGTACGTCTGATTGCTGTATGGGGAGAGGAATCCATGCTATCAGAACTCCATTCCAGTTTTCGAAATGCCAAAACATTTGTCAAAATCTCCCAGGGCATGAAGGACAGAGGCCATAACAGGGACCCGAAGCAGTGCCGCGTGAAACTTAAGGAGCTGAGGCAAGCCTACCAGAAAACCAGAGACGCAAACAGCCGCTCCGGTCAGAGCCCCAAACATGCCACTTCTATGATGAGCTGCATGCCATTTCAGGGGGTTCAGCCACCAATACCTCAGCTGTGTTGTTTGACTCCCTTAATGGAGATAGAGGCAACATGGAAGCAGCTTTTGGGGATGAGGAAGACGATGATGATGAGGTTGTAGATAGCTCACAGCAAGCAAGAGGAGAAACTGGTTTTCCCCACAGCCAGGAACTGTTTCTCACCCTGGACCTGGAGCCAGTACCCCCTGAGCCCACCCAAGGCTGCCTCCTGGACCCGCCAGGCGGAGAAGGGACCTCTGGTGAGTGTACCTTTTAAAATACTATACATGATTTAAAAGCAAGCGTGTTTAATGATTAATTTGCCCTGGCATTCGCGGCTCTCTTGGATGTACTCCCAAAGCCTTTGCAAAACGTTTCTGTGGAGGGCAGCCTTATTCTGTCCACCATGGTAGGACACTTTACCACTCCAGACCAGTAGCATGTAGTCAGGAATCATTGTAGAACAAAGCATTGCAGTGTATGTTTGCTGGCGTTCAAGCAACATCTGTTCTTTATCTCTCTGTGTTATCCTCAGGAGAGTGATATCATTCATGGTCACCTGGTTGAAATAGGGTGCTTTTCTTAAGGGGACATTCAGAGGTGCCCGTTCCTGCTGGGCTGTTTGCCTGTGGCTGAACAGAAATGTTCCCTGCTGTTAGCCACAGGGAGGGGGGAAGGAGGAGGGTCTAGCCACGCGGTGGGGGGAGGCAAAATGCGACTTTGGAATGAAAGCACATGTGCTATGTATGTAATGTTAACAGCAAGGTTTACTGTGAAAGAGTCTACCCATTGTTCTATAAAATGTGTCTTTTTAAATACCACTGTCCCTTTTTTTCTGTCCACCAGCTGCATGTGTTTCAAGGATCACAGGATCGTCTCCTTCCCAGAGGCTGGGTGAAGATTAGAAGGCGAAAAAACCGCACTCGCAATGAAATGTTTTCTGAGCTCATGCTGTCCTCCCACACTGACAGAGCACAGACGAATGTGTGGAGGCAGACAATGTCAGAGTGCAGGAAAGCACAAAATGACCAGGAGGAGAGGTGGTAGGCTGAAGAGAGGGCTGAAGCTCAAAGGTGGTGGCAGCGTGATGAGAGGAGGCAGGATTCAATGCTGAGGTTTCTGGAGGATCAAACTAATATGCTCCAGTGTATGGTTGAGCTGCAGGAAAGGCAGCAGGAGCACAGACCGCCGTTACAGCCCCTGTGTAACCAACCACCCTCCTCCCCAAGTTCCATAGCCTCCTCACCCAGATGCCCAAGAACGCGGTGGAGGGGCTTCCAGCCACTCAGCCACTCCACCCCAGAGGCCCAAGCAACAGAAGGCTGGCATTCAATAATTTTTAAAGTTTTAAACTTTTAAAGTGCTGTGTGACCTTCTCCTTCCCTCCTCCACCACCCGTCCCAGTGCTTCCCTCCTCCTCCACCCCTCCCAGGCTACCTTGGCAGTTATCCCTCTATTTGTGTGATGAATTAATAAAGAATTCATGAATGTGAAGCAACAATGACTTTATTGCCTCTGCAAGTGGTGATTGAAGGGAGGAGGGGAGGGTGGTTAGCTTACAGGGAAGTAGAGTGAACCAAGGGGTGGGGGTTCATCAAGGAGAAACAAACAGAACTTTCACACCGTAGCCTGGCCAGTCATGAAACTGGTTTTCAAAGCTTCTCTGATGTGCATCGCGCCCTCCCGTGCTCTTCTAACTGCCCTGGTGTCTGGCTGCATGTAATCAGCAGCCAGGCGATTTGCCTAAACCTCTCACCCTGCCATTAACGTCTCCCCCTTACTCTCACAGATATTGTGGAGCGCACAGCAAGCAGTAATAACAGTGGGAATATTGGTTTCGCTGAGGTCTAACTGAGTTAGTAAACTGCGCCAGCGCGCTTTTAAATGTCCAAATGCACATTCTACCACCATTCTGCACTTGCTCAGCCTGTAGTTGAACAGCTCCTGACTACTGTCCAGGCTGCCTGTGTATGGCTTCATGAGCCATGGCATTAAGGGGTAGGCTGGGTCCCCAAGGATAACTATAGGCATTTCAACATCCCCAATGGTTATTTTCTGGTCTGGGAATAAAGTCCCTTCCTGCAGCTTTTAAAACAGACCAGAGTTCCTGAAGATGCAAGTGTCATGTACTTTTCCCAGCCATCCCACGTTGATGTTGGTGAAACATCCCTTGTGATCCACCAGTGCTTGCAGCACTATTGAAAAGTACCCCTTGCTGTTTATATACTCACCGGCTTGGTGCTCCAGTGCCAAGATAGGGATATGGGTTCCGTCTGTGGCCCCACCACAGTTAGGGAATCCCATTGCAGCAAAGCCATCCACTATGACCTGCACATTTCCCAGGGTGTCATAAATATAAAGGGAAGGGTAAACCCCTTTGAAATCCCTCCTGGCCGGGGAAAGCTCCTCTCACCTGTAAAGGGTTAAGAAGCTAAAGGTAACCTCGCTGGCACCTGACCAAAATGACCAATGAGGAGACAAGATACTTTCAAAAACTGGGAGGAGGGAGAGAAACAAAGGGTCTGTGTGTCTGGCTATATGCTGGTTTCTGCTAGGGATAGACCAGGAATGGAGTCTTAGAACTTTTAGTAAGTAATCTAGCTAGGTATGTGTTAGATTATGCTTTCTTTAAATGGCTGAGAAAAGAATTGTGCTGAATAGAATAACTATTTCTGTCTGTGTATCTTTTTTGTAACTTAAGGTTTTGCCTAGAGGGGTTCTCTATGTTTTTGAATCTAATTACGCTGTAAGATATCTACCATCCTGATTTTACAGGGGGGATTTCTTTATTTCTATTTACTTCTATTTTTATTAAAAGTCTTCTTGTAAGAAAACTGAATGCTTTTTCATTGTTCTCAGATCCAAGGGTTTGGGTCTGTGGTCACCTATGCAAATTGGTGAGGCTTTTTATCCAACATTTCCCAGGAAAGGGGGGGTGCAAGTGTTGGGAGGATTGTTCATTGTTCTTAAGATCCAAGGGTCTGGGTCTGTAGTCACCTAGGCAAATTGGTGAGGCTTTTTACCAAACCTTGTCCAGGAAGTGGGGTGCAAGGTTTTGGGAAGTATTTTGGGGGGAAGGACGCGTCCAAACAGCTCTTCCCCAGTAACCAGTATTAGTTTGGTGGTGGTAGCGGCCAGTCCAAGGACAGCGGGTGGAATATTTTGTACCTTGGGGAAGTTTTGACCTAAGCTGGTAAAGATAAGCTTAGGAGGTTTTTCATGCAGGTCCCCACATCTGTACCCTAGAGTTCAGAGTGGGGGAGGAACCTTGACAAGGGTCACTACCCTTGATATCAGCAGATCTTTGATTGCGCTGGCTACTTGCATCACAGCAGCCCCCACAGTAGATTTGCCCACTCCAAATTCATTCCCGTCTGACCGGTAGCTGTCTGGCGTTGCAAGCTTCCACAGGGCTATTGCCACTCGCTTCTCAACTGTGAGGGCTGCTCTCATCTTGGTATTCTTGCACCTCAGGGCAGGGGAAAGCAAGTCACAAAGTTCCATGAAAGTGCCCTTACGCATGCGAAAGTTTCGCAGCCACTGGGAATTGTCCCAGACCTGCAACACTATGCAGTCCCACCAGTCTGTGCTTGTTTCCCGGGCCCAGAATCTGCATTCCACCGCATGAACCTGCCCCATTAGCACCATGATGCCTACATTGCCAGGGCCCATGCTTTGAGAGAAGTCTGTATCCATGTCCTCATCACTCTCGTCACCACGCTGATGTCGCCTACTCGCCCGGTTTTGCTTTGCCAGGTTCTGCTGCTGCATATACTGCTGGATAATGCGCGTGGTGTTTAATGTGCTCCTAATTGCCAAAGTGATCTGAGCAGGCTCCATGCTTGCCATGATATGGCGTCTGCACAGAGAAAAGGCGTGGAACGATTGTCTGCCGTTGCTCTGACGGAGGGACGGGCAACTGACAACATGGCTTACAGGGTTGGCTTATAGGAAATTAAAATCAACAAAGGGGGTGGCTTTTACATCAAGGAGAAACAAAAGCAACTGTCACATAGAATTGCCCACTCAAGGATTGAACTCAAAACCCTGGGTTTAGCAGGCCAATGCTCAACCCAATGTTCAACCCACTGAGCTCTCTCTCCCCCACACACCCCGGTATTTCAGGCAGGACTGAATCTCCATTAAACTTTTCAAGGTGCCCCTGACAGACCTCACCGAAACAATTGTTGGCCGTTGATTTCACAGAGGGAGGGAGTGGGGAGTAAATGAATACAAAACAAATCTGGTCTATTTCTTGTTTTGTTCCACTCCATCTATCTTTTACATCTATGGCTGGCAGCAGACGGTGCAGTAGGACTGCTAGCCAACCACATCTCCTGGCTACTCGGCAGAAGATGGTACAATAGGACTGCCGGCAGGACTAAAGAGAATGACCTGGTTGAGTCAATCCTAATTTAGTTCCTGCGCCCATGTCTTCCCAGGCGCTCCTGACCGACCTTACCGAGGCTGCCAGGAGCACCTCGGACACCATGACAACTGTTATCAGGCCTATTGCACCATCTGCTGCCACAGGCAATGGGTTGCTGCTGCTGTGTAGCAATGCAGTACCGTGTCTGCCAGCACCCAGGAGACATACAGTGACAGTGAGCTGAGCGGGCTCCATGCTTGCCGTGGTATGGCGTCTGCACAGGTAACTCAGGAAAAAAGGCGCAAAATGATTGTCTGCCATTGCTTTCACGGAGGGCCTGATGACATATACCCAGAACCACCCACAACAATGTATTTTGCCCCATCAGGCATTGGGATCTCAACCCAGAATTCCAATGGACAGCGGAGACTGCGGGAACTGTGGGATAGCTACCCACAGTGCAACACTCCGGAAGTTGACGCTAGCCTTGGTACTGTGGAAGCACTCTGCCGAGTTAATGCACTTAATGCACTTAGAGCATTTTGTGTGGGGACACACACAATCGACTATATAAAAACGATTTCTAAAAAACCGACTTCTATAAATTCAACCTAATTTCGTAGTGTAGACATAAGGGTGAGATTTACCTGTATTCAGTTTCTTAATGTATTAGGCTTAGACTGGCATGTTTTGTTTTATTTTGCTTGGTAACTTACTTTGTTCTGTCTGTTATTACTTGAAACCACTTAAGTCTTACTTTTTATACTTAATAAAATCACTTTTGTTTATTCATTAATCCAGAGTAAATGATTAATACCTGGGGGAGCAAACAGCTGTGCATATCTCTCTATCAGGGTTACAGAGGGCGGACAATTTATGAGTTTACCCTTTATAAGCTTTATACAGAGTAAAATGGATTTTGGGGGGGTTGGATCCCGTTGGGAGCTGGGTGTCTGGGTGCTGGAGACAGGACTACTTGCTGAGCTGTTTTCAGTTAAGTCTCCAGCTTTGGGAGCGTGGTTCAGATCCTGGGTCTGGTTTGCAGCAGGCTAATGTGCCTGGCTTAACAAGCCAGGGTTCTGAAGTCCCAAGCTGGCAAAGAAAATGGGCTCAGCACATCGGGGGACAGTCCAACGGGGTCTCTGTGACCAAACCCATCACAGTCTGGTCAATGCATAGTAAAACCAAGTCAAAACTATGCAGTCACAGTAGTCACTATGTAGGAAATAACATCATAAACCCAATTCTGCTTCAACTGAAATCAACGATAAAAACTCGTATTGCCATCAGCAGGAGCAAGCCTGAAGCATTTGCACACTTAAGTAAAATGCTTGTTAGCTTCCCTCATCCAAAAGTTCACAAGGTAAGTTAGGGCCCTGCAGCAGTGAGGTAGCTAAAATTCACACTGATTTAAATATGAATTACACATGTGTAATGGCTGTACTATCAGCAACTGCATTTGGCTTCTACGCTCCCTTTAGCTACCGCAGGCAGGGGAGAGCCAAAGTTAAAAGAACCAGGACTCTCGGTGTGAAGAGGGATGGAGGAGGAATAATGCAGCATGCTCTGTCCTCCTGATCCCACCAAAAATGGGAATATGACATGGCATCATCCTCCTGCACGCCAGCATTATCTTACATCAGCATTATCTTACATACTGTCCCCTTCCACAGACTGAAACCTGCCAAACAATACCAAGACCTGCATTGTTCCTTAGGGAACCATACTATCAGGGGAAAGGAGCAACGTAGAGGCACTGGGGCCTGTGTGTAAATTTCTCAGCCCTCTACAAATGCCCACAGATCTGTAGTTAAATCCCACAGATCTTAGTACATCTACATGTTCCAAAAGACAACCTGCCTGCCTGCTCCATGCCCTGGCCATCCACTCTGAGAAGATAATTTGGAGGTACAGTAAATATGGAGTTTCTCGTAGATTTTTTCCCTGAAGAAGATAATATGGACTTTTGTTGGCACAGTTACCAAAATGAACATAAAACAGTTCCATTCTACCAACTTCATTAGAGGCCATGAGTGCAATAAAAGGGTTGAAAAGTCACTTCTTCTCAGCATTTAGACACTACTTTTTATTGCTAAAAGTTCAGTTACAGTTCTATACATTTTAAATACACTGGAGTTTTATGGCCTAGATATGTCTGCTTTTATGAATCATCCTCCGAACTTTCAGTTATTTGAGTCTAGTAAAGAAAATTAAATTATTTGGTACTAAAATATTTTGTTAAAAGAAAAACAACATAAAATGAATTAATTCCAGAGCACACTTAAAAATTTTCACTCTGGAGGAAGAAACATGTAAACTAATGAAAACTTGAAGTGACAGGTAATGAAATGAAATGGGCCTGGGTTCTGAATGCTAAGGTAACCCTAGGCAATAAAACTGTCAGAATAGCAAACATATAGAGGAATGGGGAATGAATCAGAAAGATCCCACACGTTCTAGACATTACTTCTCCCTCCAACCCCTATTTCCCACAAGACACACAGGAAGATTTCAAACCCTAATACATACAACATTTCCCCCCTAACACACACACACACACTTGAACTTTGTTGTAATTTTCAAATCATGCCATGTATTCTGCTCCCAAATTGGATCTAGAAGGTTGTGCAGCTTATCCATAATGTTGTTGTCAGAATCATTTATGGAATGTATATTTCATCTTCAGGGTTTATGTCTTGAAACGCAGTTTATTATTCTGGGCTTATAGCAATGTTCAGTGCCTTGGATTCTGAAGCTGCTGACAGTTCATTTTCATTTCTCAGTCTTTGCATTTCCATGTTTAAATCCAGTAAAGTTTTGGCAAGGTGACATTTCTGAGAGCAAATCTCCAGCTAGAAACACAAAAGAGGAGAAGATTTTTATGAGTAGAAGATAACCATCAAACTAAATTGCTACATGACTCTTGATAGGACAGATAGATAAATGTGGGTGGAAAGATAAAATGTTAGGAAAATATTCTCATCCTGTTTTTAAGTGATATGCTCTTCTTACTGGCTATTAGATAGTGAAAAAATCCTGTATTAGAGAAAGCAGCAAAGAGTCCTGTGGCACCTTATAGACTAACAGACGTATTGGAGCATAAGCTTTCGTGGGTGAATACGCACTTCGTTGGATGCATGTGACGGAGGCATGTATTAGAGAAGTGGACTTGTCTAGTGGATACTTATAAACAGGCTTCCTAAATAGATAGGAAAAGAAAGGAAAAATAGTTTATGCTCAAGAAAACAATATGATGTGGTGAAATATATAAGCTGAAACATACAACAGGGTGCAAATTTATTAGTTAATATGGGGCTCAATCCTGAAAGATGCTAAGCACTATGGTCCCAATTCAGTAAAACCCTGAAGCACATGTTTAACTTTAAGCATGTGAGTAGTCCCATTGGGATTTAACTTTAAACATGTATTTTAAGTGGTTTGTTGGATCAGAATCACAGAGCTCAGCACCTTGCAAGATTGAGTCCTACATACACACCTTAGATGTGCTGAGGTACTGCCTAATTCAGCACACTGGATCACTGTAAATCGGGAAGATGGTTGCAAGAAGAGAAAGGAAGTTCTCCTGTTTTGACCAATGCATTGGGACCCAGGAGAGATAGGTTATCTTCGTGGCTCAGCCACCGACTTCCTATGTAAAGTTGGGAGAGATTGTAGTCATGTCTATACCATGGACGCCACAGAAGCACAGTTACAGCACCATAGCTATGCCACTGTAACTCCATAGCAGCCTAGAAAAATGAAAGGGGTTTTTCCATTGCTGTAGGGACTCCACTGCCCTGAGCAACACTAGCTAGCAGCGTGTTCCCCAAGAGTTGGGTTGGTATAGCTGTGGCACTCACAGGTGCGGATTTTCCCTGAGCGCTGTAGCTATGTCAAACTACATTTTAAGTGTAGACCAGACCAAACGTAATATATATGCACATGGCAGCTGAACCATAGTTGAACACGTAGCCATAATAATGGCTTTTCCTAACCTTTGAGTGCTTTACTTTGCAATCTTAACATTTCAAGGGGTTTTTTGTATGTATTATTCATCATAATGTCTATATCCACAAATTATCCAGTCTAAAGAATTGAAAGACAATCTTAGTTTTGTTTTAGCAATATCATTAATTCTATAACTGAAATTAATAAGCTGTAAATGTCGATTACATTCACTATTTTAAAAAATTAATATATACAGAACGTCAATACTGTCTTGAGTATTTGAGCTTTGCTGAAGAGAAGATCGGATATTATGTAATTTTGAAACAAAGATCTCGCCTGACTCTCATGTTTTTCTTTATTAATGCCACCACAGCATAAAGTGCTACATTAATATGCTGAATATTATTAATGCTTAACAATAGTGAATTGAATATTTTAATAAAACTATAGTTTGAATAAGTGCTTCAACATCTGTAAAATATGAAACCCTCTGAACAAGTTTTATTTTCCAAAATCTTATTAAAATGAAAAATGAGGGTGGGAGATATACTACAGGGATAGTGTATGGAAAGGTGCTCAGTCATTCCCCACACTGTGCTCCCTAGCAAAAGTGGTTTTCAGTTTTCAGTGCTATCCTTCCACGTTCACTAGTGTCTCTTAAATAGATGGACTGAGAAAAAAAAATAAGACCAGGAGCTAAATAAAATGCCTAATGAAGATTGAGAGAGAATCACATTTATGACTATTAGTGATTTAGGAGACAATATTTTATGAGTCATAAGTTCTGCTTAACGCTTTTCAACTAGGTGCTGGGAGTCTAGATGGATGGAAAAGAAAATTGAGTCCACAAAAAAAAAGATGTAGGACATATACGCATATAGTGGTGTAGACATCAAGTATAAATTTTAACGGGGTATACTTTTTAAAACTTTATGTTAATGGATTTAATAAGAAGCTTTGAAGCAGCTTGATTTTGAGCCAAAGAGTGAAATATTTTTTACCCAGTATCCCAGATGTGATGACGATGTCACAAATCCTTATTTTGTTTCCGAAAGCTTGCCTGTCTAGAGGAAGTGTAAGTGTGAGATGTCTGAATGGGCATCATCTTGTAGTTTTGTAAATCAAAGAACAATGGGTCATAAGAATGACCAGGAAGACAACATAACCCAATAGTCAAGAGGCCACTGAAGAGTCTCAGTTGTTCACCTAAATACAAGGAGATCACACTGATAAAGTCATAATCTCCTGTTATTCCCTCAGTGTTGCTTATCTGCGGGGAGGGGAAGGGGGGACACTCACAGACATGATTAAGAAACAGTAATCTAAAAGGAGAATCCCAAAAGTGGACCAAGAGTCAGACTGACAATGCCTACTCAGGATTGGACAATGCAGCTGGGGTGAGAAACCTGTGATTCCCCAACTGGATCAGAAAGTCATAAGGCGAAGCCCAGTGGGATGATACCAGCCTGAGTTTCAGCCATAAAAGACCAGGTAAATGAGGAAGAAGTGTGCTCCTTTCAAAGTCACCACAATGACAACTCAACGGCTGATATTCCGACTTCCCCTTCCAAGGAAAGTAGAGACAAAGACATCACAGACCAGCCTGCTGACCCAAGAATGATGCTTGTTAGTGAGGTAGTACCTGAGCCAGAAGACATTGCCTGGTTCCCCAAAGTGCAGTTCCTAACTGATTCTGAATATCTACATACAGCTAAAGAACAGATACTTTTTCTTTATATTATTTTTGTCTCTTTCAAAGGACATTTAAACACCAGTGAATGGACCCCTGCCAGGCAAGATGTGTCCCAACAATTTTAGAGTGGAGGTGTGTGTGTGCGTGGCCATTAATCGTAACAGCATGTGCATATATAAACCCATAGGATAAGTTACCATTAGGTACTGATTAACCTAGGTTCCAGGCAAATCTCATTACAAATTTCTAAGAGTCACTTGACATCCATAAAGATTTAAACTTTAACCTATTCTTTCTGCATTGGAAAGTATAAGCTGCTAAGTAAATTGCATAGGGGTAAAAAAAAATTAAATAAGTCATTTAATAAGTCATTGGTGTTATGTTAACTTTGTAATTTGATTACTGATTATGCTCATGCAATAACTTGGCCAATTGTTGGTCTTATGCTGTTCTTTTGTAGTTAACCAATTTTAAGTTGTATGATTGTTACTGTGACCAGCTGTCCCGTTTTTAAAGGGACAGTCCCATTTTGGGGGACATTTTCTTATATAGGCGCCTATTACCCCACACCCCCTGCTCAATTTTTTCACAGTTGCTATCTGGTCACCCTAATTATTGTTAATTCCTTGACTTGACAATTATTGTCATAGCAATATCAATTATCATATTGTTTAATACTTTAGGGAAATATAAGAAATAATCTCATTTTGTGGTTGTTTGTGCTCTCGCATAAAAATTCTAATAACACACCAAATTGGTTTTCTCTGATCAACCGGAGACAAGGCAAAAACAACCCTAAATTAAAGGGATTTTAATTAAATATTCCAACAGCATTAGACTCAAGTCCAAAGAAAACCCTTTTTATCATTACAAAGCGTTCCTTCAGAATGGTGGGGGACCCTGAAGGACTGTCTGATCAGGAGGGAGCTATAATGAATGATGTGCAGTAAGACATATCTTCCTTCTACACATACTACAAGCGTCGTTCGCTTGAGCTGTGACTCCAGCTTTATCCCTAACCCGACTCCGTCCATACACAAAAATCTCTAGCGCGAGTGAAGCTGTAAGCCCGAGCTAGCAGGCGCGGGTGGACGCTGGCGTGCTGCCCACCCGGCAGAAGTTAAAGCAGTGAGGATGCAACAAGTGCCCAGCTGCGAAGCCAGTCGCTGCGTGCGGCTCCCCTGCTGGTTCACCGCGGGGGCGCTCCCACGCCAGCTAGCCTAGCTCCGGGGGCGCACTCAGTGTTGCAGTGAAGCCAAGGCCCAGAGGCCGTAAAGTCTCTGGGTACACCGGCATTAGGCAGCGCTGCCCCGCGCTGTGAGTCTCCCCATCGGCAGGCCGCCCGCTGTCCCAGCAGTTACGCCGTGTGCTCTGTTATCAGTGCCCCATACACAGCGTGCCCACCCTACGGGGCCCCTCCGCTATCCGTCCTGCCGAGCAGCGCCCACTCGCACAGGGCATGTGCATTGCATGGAGCCCGCCCCCACCCCCAGCCTCACCTGCTGCAGCGCCCCGGGCCCCTCACACAGCGCTGCCTTGGGTGGCCCAGTCCCCTGCCACGCCCGGCCCACGGGCGCTCCCTCCTTCCCCGCGGGCTCTCACCAGCTCTGTGCGCGGAGCCAGGCCCTGCCCTAGGGCCCCTCGCCCGAGCTTCCCGCCTCCTCCCCCCGGCTGCCTTTGTCCCCCAGCCCTGGAGCTGGGACCGGGCAGGCGCCCACGTGCGGCCGGGAACATCCCCGCCACGATCCATTTCCCCCTTCCACACCAAGGAGACGCCGGCCGGGGAGGGAGGGGTGTGGACGGGCATCTCCCCTGAGGGAGACACTCGGTCGGGGAGGGGGACGGGACGCTCAGGCTGCTGGCACCGCTCGAAGGGGCGGACACGGTACGTGCCTCCCTGCGGCGCCCCCAGCTACCTTCCTTCCCTGCGAGAGGGCGCTGCATTCACCCCTGACTTACCGCTGGATGGAGGCAGGCTTCCCCGCCTTCCCACCCCCTCGGCGCCCTCCGCTGGGCGAGATTTAGGACAAGCAGGTGAACCGGGGATGCCCCTTGAAACCTCAGCAGCCATGGCGGCGAAAGATTTCAGATGGGAAGCTTGAAAACCACAGGGGCAGGGCCACCGGTTTTACACGGAAATCCTTCCCTTGCTTCTTTTCACAACGCAGGTTCACTAGAGCTGACAGGGCAAGTGTGTTTGGGGCGACTGTAGTGCGCTGAATTTCATGCTCAACTCTCCCTCTGCCGCAGCTGAGATCACGATCAGCTAACCCCGCTCTATTCATAGGGAGGGTCGTAAAATTGTTGTTTTGAACGTTCTGATTGAACGAAGCGAGCCCCTTCCTCGCGGAAGCCAAGTGTCTCCGCTGCTCAGTAAAGACATGTGCTATTTTTTTCTTTCCTAGAGCCAGGCGTGTATGGAATGAAAGAGAACAGATTATTTGGAGAAATGGAACATACCTGCTTTGGTTTAACAACGAGGGGGGGGGGGGGGGAGGGAAGCAGGGGGGGGGGGAAAGCAGGAAGCTTCATTCATAATATGAAGACAAAAATCATACCCATTTGGTTTGCCTGATCTTGACCAGTGCTGCTGCTGGGTATAAATGAGGAAACTTTCATTTTTGTAGGTTTTTAAAGGTTTGAAAAATCAGATAGAAAACTAGATTACAACATGTGCTGGTAGTCAGAACAGGCAGTGTCTAAATTAAACATCAGCAATGTCCTGTCAGGAATGCGAGCACTCAAGGGCAGAAGATAAGAAAATTTACAATAGTTTCTGTAATGCAGTTCATACATAGTGATAACAGATGTGAAGGTCAGTAGCCCAGTGGTACCAGAATGTAATGATTAAATTGCAATATATTTCTTATTGAATAGGAAAAGCATCAGAGACAATAAATGTTTCAAATGCAGCAACAACAGTTTCATGTGAAGAATGTGAATATTCATGGTCTGAAGATAGGAAAAGTACAGCAGTTTTTATTACACAGTTTATATTTTCATCTTGAATTTCCAATAGATTCGGAGCTCAGATGCATCACAGTACAAGAATGGACTTGCAACTTTGCTATATAGGATGTTTTTTCTTTGTGTTTATTGTATCTATAGAGCATGACTGACAGTAACTGTACGAGCTATACCAACAGCAGAAATGCACAATGGAGATATTATTCTGCGTTTCAATGGCAATGTTGAACCACTGCAAACTAGTTACCTCTGCATCCCAGTGGCAAGTAAGGGCTTGATCCTGTCCTCAACAGCATGCAGATATGTACAGTATCACAGTGTAGTGTGTAAGATAGGTACACATGAGTGCTAAAAATTCTCTGGAACAATTTTATTATACGATACATTGGACTTTGCAGAATAAAGAACTTGTTGGAGAGAAGAGATGCCAAATGCAGCCCATCAGCATTGGTGGTGTGACTCTAATGCCACAGCTGAATTTAGTCAGAAGTTTTTAGCAGTGAAAGTACTGTTGTATTTATTGTGTTCAAAAATACTTGCCAATTCAGCAATTTTTTAAAGAATACTTAATAGTTAGAGCAGGCAACTGGGCACCAAGCATTGCTGGCCTCTATGCCCAGCTCTTGCAGGGACTTGTTTAGCAATTACTTAACCGGTTTGTGGCTCTTTGGTTTTTTGGGGGGGTTTTTTGTTTGTTTGTTTGGGTTTGTTTTTTGTTTTTTTAGAAAACAGGATATGAATATTAAGTACTTCATAGGGGTAATAGAAGGTTTATTTCACTGTAGCATTGCCTAGTGGATAGGACATTGGACCAGGACATCTTGGTTCTATTCTCAGTTCTGCTGCTGTCTTATTGTGTGACCTTGGGCAAGTCACATCATCTCTCTGTTTCCTCTCTCATCCTTCCATAGATTCTAAGATCAGAAGAGGCCATTGTGATCATCTAGTGTGATCTCCTTTGAAACACAGGCCGCAGAACTCTAAATTTTTTTTTTTAATTAGAGCATATTGTTACCAAAAAATATCCAATCTTGGTTAAAAATTGCCAGAGATAGAGAATCCACCACAACCCTTTGTCTGCCTTGTCTATGTTGATTGTGAACTCTCCAGGACTGAACTATCTCTCACTATATATTTGTGCGGAGCCCAGTCTCAATCCATACCTCTAGGTGCTACTATAACATAAATAATAATAGTAAGGTACTTTGAGATCCTCAGATGGAAGATGCTACCAATGGGCCTGATTCATCCACTATTACTCCATGAATAGTCCCACTGGTATAAGTACAAAGCCAAATAAAAAGAGAAAGTATTCTTGCCCAAACATGGCTTTGTGCAGAAATTCATTTCTAAATATAGTTTAAGCTACTACAAACAGAACACCGCACAATCTATACATTTTTCTCTCAGTAATAGAGTTAATGTGCTTGTGGAATGGACAATAAAATGTTTGTCTTTATAATTTCTAACCTTGTTGCTAAGAGCTATATACCAGTAACAAACTCTTCACATAAACTTTAACATTTTTTTCTTAGCTAAAACCACAACAAGGCGGGGGGCAGGGGAGGGAGGGGGGGAAATCTGCTGACATAGATAAAAAATTTGAAAAAGCTCTTCTGGTGTGTGCCTTTTCAGTTTATAGCCTGGGAACATTATCACAGCTTCATTTCCACAACAAAAGGGCACCATTCTTTTCTTAAAGGTTTGACAGTTCATCTTGTCCTTGGTGTTTTGCATCATAAATGCATTTGTATTGTCAGCCTTTCTATTAGCACTCATCTATCTAGGGGTACCAAAGAAAAGGACAACTGTATGACAGGTTACTGTAGTTTCTTTTGTGTACTATCATCTGCAGACTTCAGTGGTTAAAAATGAAAGTAGCATTTTGTGCATATGGTAAATTTTAAAAATTGGATGAACTTTTCACATTTGAATGTTAGAAATTCACATTGCTTGTGCTCCACATAAGTTCTGATTATTGTTTATATTCTGAGTAGTGCCTAGAGGTCCGAGTCAGGATTGGAACCTAACTGTGCTTGTCACTGTACAAAGGTGGAATAAAAGTCAGTCCCTACATCACAGAGTTTACAGCCTAAATGGAGAAGACAGAGGGTGTCTTTTGTCCACAGGTGGAAGGGAAATGGATGTGACATACAAGCAGAATGATTAGGGTGATGGGCTGGCAACATGTCCAGTACCACTTTATTTAGCGTCCCCTCCCCCCCTTTTTTTGTAATTATATATAGAGGTGGGCTCATTTTCAACTTTTTAGAAATGTACTGATTGTCTGTCTATGGTACATATCTTTACGATACATAAGCAGAATGTGGTGTGTTAAAAATATGTTGAATGTGAGATTGTTGCAATAAAACTGGTTTAATGAGGAACTGGAGATCTCACAACATGGAGTTTTTCAATTCTAGTTTACCAAATAAAACCCAGAATAGGTTCACAATGAACAAAAGTTGTTACTATGTGGTGACTGTTAGGTGTCTTATGGGAAATGAGTTTGGCAATTTTAATTCTGAGTTACTAATGGACAAGTGTCTACATCACAGAAACTATCACCAAAATTGGTACCCTGGCTGGCATGCTTAGCAGAGAGGCAAAGGACCGAAACTGAATTGTCTTCTGACCATTAGAGGAGTAGCTCAAGTTTAAGGATGAGATTATAGGCAAGACAATGTGGGAAAATTTTTACTATCATTGACTGTGCTGTGCATGTTCTGAGGGTAAGAGAGGACTTCATTTTCCAAGGCTGTCAGTGTGGCACCTTTAACTAGTACTAATTCACACAACCTTTAAAAATGGCTTTGTCTTCCTGAAAAAGTAGTAGCAGCTTAGCTAAACTGGATTAGAAAGAGATATAGTTAAATCAGTGCAACCCACTTGTGTAGAAACTTTTATTTCAAGTCTGATGTCCATGACAAAGAAATTGAGGCAACAGGGAGTTTGTAGGTGAGTAAATGCCTCAGCATTTGATATCTGCAAAAACCATTTATTGTGAGAATGCCATTAACATTATTGCTAAAAGATAAAACAAAGGAAGATTCTACCAAGCACTACATAAAAAGGACAAAGATAATACTTGTAATACTTTATTTTAGAAAAAAATAATGCTGGCCATATATTCATATTACATTATTTTCATGCTTCCAAATGGCTTCTGCTGGTGAGTGCTTCCAACACAGTCCATGTAGAGAATGGGACAAAACTAAACTTGACTTTTCTTCCTTTTCACAACACACCTATTTGGGCTCAGATAAGAGGATACCTGCCAGAAGGGACCAAGAACAACTGCAACAATATGATTTCTCCAGGGAGAATAGAGGGAAATCAGTGTTGACCCACAGGGAAACAGATTCAGTACAGCTAGCCTCCTCTTTCCCCTATAGGCACGCTCCATGCTTCCATCAGCATTTAATCGCTTGCGGTTGGTGTGAGGAGTCATTGTTAAGACAGCAGCAACTGCACTCGCCAGCACAACAGTAAAGGTTCCTGATGCTGGAGCTATGATGTGGGAAGGAACAATACCCCGAAATACTCCTTCCTCCCCACATAATGACAAGCCTGCAAGACAATGAAGAGTACAGTAAAAGGAAGGAGAGCAAGATGCAAATGCTGAAGCAGGAGGCATGTTCAGAGACGTTAAAGGGAGGGCCAGATTATATAAGGCCTTGAAAATGAGGATGGGAAGCTTAAAATCTCACGTAAAATTCAAAAGCTGGTGAAGGGATTCACAGCAGGGGGAAGACGTGATCAGAGTGGCAGAAGATGAAGAGGACTTCAGCAGCACTATTTTGGATAGTTTGGAGAGGGGAATGGCAGGGTTGCTGGAAAGCAGAAGGTTACGGTAACCAAGGCAAGAGATGACCAAGGTGTGAACACATTTCTTAGCAATGGAGATAGACAGAAAAGAGCATATTTTGATAATGTCATATAATGAGGTAAGGAGAACTTGGATATGGAAGAAGAAGGAGAGTGTGAAATCAAAGTTGATACCAAGGCTGTACGACAGGGAGGGTGGTGGGGTTGTCAACTCAGAAACAGAAAGGAGGAAATGGGGAGGGATTATGAAGAAAGATGAGAAGCTCTATTCCAGAGAGATGGCAGGGGAAATGTCAGAGAGACAGAGATGCAAGATAAGACAGGGGAGAGAGATTGTGGGTAGCTGATATTGTATGGGAGGATGAGATAGCCTAAAAAGAGAGGATAAAGGGTTGAAAGATAGAGGACTCAGGACAAAAACCTGAGGGATACCAACTGATAGTGGAGAGAGAGAGGGAGAAGATCCACTGAAAGAGATGTCATAAAAATAAAGGGAAGGGTAAACCCCTTTAAATTCCTCCTGTCCAGAGGAAAAATCCTTTCACCTATAAAGGGTTAAGAAGCTAAGACAACCTCGCTGGCACCTGACCAAAATGACCAATGAGGAGCCAAGATACTTTCAAAGCTGGACGGGGGAGGAAACAAAGGTTCTCTCTGTCTGTATTGTTGCTTTTGCCGGGACCAGAGCAGGAATGCAGGTCAGAACTCCTGTAAAAAGTCAATAAGCAATCTAGTTAGATATGCGTTATATTCTGTTTTGTTTAAATGGCTGCTGAAATAAGTTGTGCTGAATGGAATGTATATTCCTGTTTTTGTGTCTTTTTGTAACTTAAGGTTTTGCCTAGAGGGATTCTCTATGTTTTGAATCTGATTACCCTGTAAGGTATTTACCATCCTGATTTTACAGAGGTGATTCTTTTACTTTTTCTTCTATTACAATTCTTCTTTTAAGAACCTGATTGCTTTTTCATTGTTCTTAAGATCCAAGGGTTTGGGTCTGTGTTCACCTATGCAAATTGGTGAGGATTTTTATCAAGCCTTTCCCAGGAAAGGGGGTGTAGGACATTTCCAAGTGGGCTCTTTCCCTGTTATATTTGTTAGGCGCTTGGTGGTGGCAGCAATAAAGTCCAGGGGCAAAAGGTAAAATAGTTTGTACCTTGGGGAAGTTTTAACCTAAGCTGGTAAAAATAAGCGTCAGGGGTTTTTCATGCAGGTCCCCACATCTGTACCCTAGAGTTCAGAGTGGGGAAGGAACCTTGACAGGAGATGTTGAAAGAAACAGTTTGCAAGGTAGAAGTAGAAACAGGCGCACACAGAATCACAGAAGTCTAGCATGGAGAGAATGCAGATTTGGAGAGAGATATCTGTGGTGTGGAAAGCAGCATACAGATCAGGGAGAAAATAAATAGGGAAGTATCTCTTTGACTTAGGTAGGAGAAGAGCATTAGAGACTTTAGTGAGGGCTGTTTCAGCAGAGACTAAAGGTCAGAAGGCAGATTGTAAAGGAAGTCTAGTCAATGGGAGCAGAAAGTGATTGTTTGAAAATCCAGTTGGGTTCTGGGAAAGATTTTAGTGATGGAAAGCGTAACAAGATGTTTACAGGCAAACAGAAAGGAGCCAGAGGACAGAGATGTAGAGGTTGGGAGAGGGATGAACAGCAAGTGAGAGGCAATAGGATTGCGAGGACAGATTGAGGGGCTGGACATAGATAGTAGTGGAAAGACCTCAGACCAAAAGATCAGGGTGAAAAAGGAGAGAGTAGAAGTAATTGAGGAGACAGAGCAGAGGAGTTGTGAAGGATTTAAGCACCAGCGGGATAGTGTTAGTTGGTGTAAATCTGTGTAGCTCTCATGGACCTCAAGGGAACTCCATCATTTTACTAACTGAGGATCTGGCCCTCAAAAAATCTGTCGCCTACAAGTGCAAAATAAGAAGACTCAGGAGAAGCAGTATCATATATTAAACTGATACGACACTTGACCTTGCTTCCAGAAAGAGAGATAACAAATTAACTTACATGGAAAGTTGCCAGACACTGAAGTGTGCAATAGAACTAGATGAAATATCATAAAATCAGTCTATGCTGTGGGACAATCTGGCCATTAACACTGAAGTGAAAATATTTTGGGGAATCATTTGGATTAATTAATGAGTTCACACTCGACCTGAGCTGCAGAGCACAAGTCAGTAGCAGATCCTACTTCTATTCTTCCTGTCCCCCTCAGAAGAAAGTGCAGGGACCATTGAGGCTACCCCAGCCTTGAGCCTGAAGTAGCAGCTGCAAACTACTCTTGTCCTGCCCCATGACATTGGGGAGGGTCCTGTCTCTCCAGAGAGATCCCTGTGCCCAGCCAAATTACTTGGGCTGGGTTGGTGAGAGGATTTAGAGATAAATGATTAACTGGAGAAATCAGTAATTTGAGAAAAAACAAGGGTTTTTTCACACCTTAGCAGTGAAGTGGTAATCATACAGGGAATATTAGGGACTTGTGTACCACTCCCACTGATGTCAACAAGAAGTGAACTCATGGACTGAGCACCTGGCTTGCCTGCTTGACAGTTGGACAGTGTAGAGACAAGGAAATTCAGTCTGACAATATGATCATAAATTCTCAGGAGACAATTCTAAAGACAGAGTTTACTAAACAAAATATAATCCCTGAAAGAATGACCGAAAAGAAGGATAGAAATTAAAAAAAAAAAAAAAAAAAGTTTGAGGAAACAAAAGGCCAACTATCTATGTCTGATTTAGCGGGATTAGGAGAGTGATGTTAGTCAGGGAGCAGGCCAGCAGCTAGTGCTAGGTGGTCTGTCCCCTGACAGCACTTCCTCCTTTAGGGGTCACCTTCTAGAAGCTGTTGGGCCTGCTTTCTTGTGTTAGGTCTGGTGGAAGGCGTGCAAGAGGTCTGAGACATGGACATGGTCCACGGGTTCCCATGACAGCTGCTCCGGGCCATATCCATCCTAGTCAATCTGATATTAGAGTCTTCCCCAGACTTGGTGGGAGTCCAGAATCTGCTGGACCACATATTCTTCTTGGCCCTGGACGGTTATCAGCAGAGGAAGAGTGTGGTGTGGGAAGGGGGTCTTGACAAAAAGCTTCAAGAGGGAGATGTGGAACACAGGGTGCATCTTAAGGGATTCTGGTAACTGCAATCAAAAAGTTACCAGGTTAAGTTGTTCCATGATTGCAAATGGTCCTAAGTACTTGTGGTCCAGCTTCATGGATGGATGGGTGGATTGCAGGTTTTGGGTGGACAGCCAAATCTTATCCCCTACCATGAGGTAGAGTATTCATTGATAATGTTGGTTGATGTGATACTTGTATACTCTCTTAGCCTCTTCTGACTGGAGCCTGAGTTCTTGATGTACTTGGTGAATGTGCATGGTGAGGTCAATAACAGTGGGCACTGGCAAGTCGAGGGGCATTTCAGGGTTATACTTAGGGTGGCACCCATAATTTCCGAAGAAAGGAGTCTGCTGGGTCACCGTTTGTGTGGACTTGTAGGCAAATTCGGCCTGGGAAATAAGTGTCAGCCAATCGTCCTGGTGGTAATTTAGGAAGCAGCATAGCTATTGCTCCAGGACTTGATTGACTTGCTCTGCCTGGCTGTTGGTACCAGCGTGGTAAGCCATTGAGGTACAAGGTTCAAATCCCAAGAGGTGCAGAAATTCCTGCCAAAAGTGGGAAACAGACTGGGATCCCTGGTTAGATACTATGCTAGTGTCCAACTCATATAGGTGAAAGATGTTGTTTTCAAGCAGGTGGGCCATTTTCTATGCTGTGGGGAGACTGTGACACAGTATAAAATGTGCCATCTTAGTCACAAGATCAACTACCACTAGAATTGTGACATACACTTGGGAGGGTAGTAGCTCCATAATGAAGTCCATCCACACAATGGTGCAAGGCTGAAGTGAAGTGGGCAAGGGCTGAAGAAGACCAAGCAACTTTGGATGAGGGATTTGGTCTATGCACAGAGGTCACAGGACCGGACTTGTGTTGCTACTGAAGCATGGAGGTCCAACCACCAAAACTCCTTGACACAGGGCCTGGGTCTTGAATTGCCCAAAGTGGCCTACCAGAGGAACATCTTGGCAGATTCATAGGACTTGCAGGCTGGGAAGGCCAATGGATACTTGGAGGTGCCCCTTATGATACAGAATTCCATCACAAAAGGCGAAGGTTCAGGCAGTCTGGGTGCTGGCATTGTCTAAGGTTTCCTTGAGATTGCAAAGGGATCGTTGGGCAGCAGGGAACGTATGGAAGGTAGCAGGTCACAGTCAGTGGTACCCAAAATAAAATTTAATGGTTTGAGGATTGTGGATGCAGCCTCTTGGTTCAGTTTGCAATACTCCCTACTCCAAAATAACACACCCACCTCCCCATTCCTGACCCCAGGGCAGTAGGTCCCCATGATCATGGCCCCTGCTCAAGAGGTGGCCGGATGAGTAAACCCCGTTTGCGGATTCTCTTGCAGATAGAAATAAAGGTCCTGGAGCTCTGATTAGAAAGGGCATATATACAGCTGAAGGATATTTTGGCTTCTGGCTGAAGGTCAATTGGGTAGTTATATTTGCAGTGCAGGGGCCCGGTGTCTACATTTCCCTTGTCAAATACATCTGCAGGATTGTGGTACTTGTGAGGTATTTCAGTGACTGCAGGCAGGACAGTTGAGGTTGCATCTAGCTCCCATGGGCCCATTTCTTTGCACCACATATTCTCCGTCCAATAACTGATCCAGAGGATGCTGGTTTTCTCCTTGGCCTCAGGAAGGCAGAATCTTTGGCAGTACTGGGAGCAAAAACATACTGTTCCTTTTTGCCAATGAATATAGGGCTCATGGGCTGTGACCAAGGGCATTCCCAGGATGACCAGCAAGTGGGGGCCCAAATCAACCCAAACTGAAGGGTCTCCTGGTGCCTCTGGAGGGTAATGACCCCATTGAGGTGGTCTCTTAGGTGAGCAGCCACAAGTCCAGGAGAGACCCACCAATGATTTCCACCAGGAATTCTTACACACACTAAGGATCTTGTAGTCCATAGCCACATCCTGGTCCATAAAATTACATGAGACCCCCAAGGCAACCAGAGCCTCCAGTGGACCACTAAGCTCATCAGGAGTAGGAGCTGCAATGGCAATTGGAGATGCATCAAGTGAGGTTTCATAGTTGCTGCTGTCCCGATAGAAGCATGTGGAGGTCGAGAGTCTCTGGAGGGGAAATGGACTGGCCCAGCACAGACCTCCTTACTGGGGCTGAGGCTTGATATTTCCTGACCGTGAAACTGGTCTGACCATTGCAGTGCATCTCCAAGTGAAGTGTCTGCTGCCCCCACAGTATGGACAGTGTTCTGAAGTTCGGCATCAGTGCTTCTCAGCCTCACACAGGGTGTGGACAGGCCTGGTTGATATGCATGGGTTCAGGGGTGTGCAGTTGAAGGGTTTGAGGTTGGGGCATTGTCAGGGCTCAAAGAACTGGGCTACATTCATGGTGCCACTTGGTAAGGTGGTTGATACAGAGGACGACCAGGTCATCAAGATGGAATGGCAGTTTGACTCACACCAGTTCATCTTTTATATCATTCAATATATCATTATATCATCATAGCCCAAATTGAAACTGGTGATGCAGCATGGCCTCATGCCACTCAGTGTCAGTGGCGAGATGATGGAATTCGGCAGCGTATAGGGCAGCTGATTGCTGTCCTTGCTGTAGCGTTTGCAGCACGACTTCAGCTGTTCGGGTACAGTGGAGGTTCACCGAAGATAACCAACATGGCCTGAACGAACTGCTCCATGACATTGGGGAGGTTCCTGTCTCTCCAGAGAGATCCCTGTGCCCAGCCAAGGAGGAAGCTGGACTGTTCCAAGAGGGGGGAGGCTCAGGCCAAGGCCTCCACACTGAGCAGACTAATGATGAGCCCAACTCAGGCCTAGTCTGTGGGGAACTAATGAGGACACAGCAAGAAGAGGAGCCAGCACTGGTTAAGGAAACCTTGGAACTGACCTCAGTAACCATCACACTTGTCTGGGAGCAGGACCTTCGGCTCCCGGGAAGCTGACACCAGGATTGCCAGCAAAGCTGCCTGGGCTTACAGGGCTGCATTCTGCACCTGCAGAGTGGACACCTGCAAGTTATGTATGGCCCCCACCAGCTCCAACAGAGAAAAAAGTGGCTTGAGTGGAGTCCATGCCAACAAGGCCCCTAGGCAGTCCCTTTGTATTTGGGCTGCTCAAACTGTAGCCAACCAGGCCATAGGCAGTCAGGTCTAGTGGTTGAGACAAGAGTTCAGCCTACCATTTAGAACTGGGTCCAGTGAAGGTAGAATCTAGGAACAAACTGAGAATCAGTACCAGAGAGGCAGAAGCCAAATGCCAGAGCTGGGGTGTGGGGGTAAACCATAGTTGTAAGCCAAAAGCAGAGCAGAGAACTAAAGCTGGAAGTCAGAAGCCAGAGAGGAACAGGGGCTGGAGCTGGAGTGGGAGGAGGTTCAGAAACAGCGTCAGAGCAGGACGGGAATGGGGCGGAATGGAGAATCTGCCTTATCACAGGACACTTAAGGAGCTTGACTTGTTTAGCCTAACCAAACGAAGGCTGAATGGAGATATAATTGTTCTCTGTAAATACATAAGAGGGATAAACACCAGGGAGGGAGGGGAGTTATTTAAGTTATTTAAGTTATCAATGTTGGCACAAGAACAAATGGATATAAACTAGCCACCAACAAGATTAGGCTTGTGTCACACTGTCTAGAGTGGCTTGCAAGCCAGAATACCAATCTCAGGGCAGACTGTTAAAAAGCAGGGCACAAACCCCCAAATAGTTGTGAGTTCTGTACTTAGATTTCACCAATCAAGTAACAAGTGTAAACTCCTCAGGGACAATACATCCTTAACATGGAGTCACAGACAGTCCCCTTGGGCATTCCAATCTATCTTGCTACCCAAGAAAGCTTGACTCTGTGATAGATGGTCACTTTACACCAAATATCACAAAATATTCAGGTTACTTCCAATTCCAAAGGACCAAGGACCAATCACTTACTCCAGTCAATTTGCACTTCAGATCTCACCCTAAAGACAATGCTTGTAGCCAATCTGATGACAAATTAACTGAAGGTCTACTAACTAAGAAAAAGAAGTTTAAGAGTTAGTTATTTACAAGGTTAAAGCAGGTAAGCATACACACACAAATGACTTACAGTCAGCTTTCAAAATGTAGTAGCAACTTCTATAGTAAGCAGACTGTATATACTTTAAGGCTAGCTCTGATAAAACAGCTGGGAACTTCTTGCATATTGTTAGAAATCCTCACCACTCAGAGTTTAAGCAGCAAAGGGATAATAAGTTCTCATTTAACAGGCATTTTTATTCCCTTCCCCCAGCATTCAAGCTGTGATGGGATGAGGGCTTCGGCAAGTACCCTCTTCAGGGCTATTGGGGAAGCAATCAACAAAGTCTTTGTTCCACAATGACCCATTTAAATTCAATAGTCCTTCCTGATGGGCAGGAGATAATACTTTTTGTGGTGACAAAGTATTTCACATTTGATAATGCTTCTCCCCTTACTGTGGGGGATTTGCAGTCTGAGGGCAAGACTACACCAAAAAATGAAGTTTACTTATGTTACGTCAACGTACAGCCACTGCAGTAATTAAACTGGTTTTGCATGTCCACACTAGCTCCTTCTGTCGGTGGTGTATGTCCTCACCAGAAGCACTTGCACTGATTTAACTCTCAGTCTGGAGCATTTTGGGGCACTGACAGTCCGAGCCCTGCCACCCAGGACTGACAGCTGGAGCCCTGCTGTCCAGGGCTTTGGCTGTCAGTACTGGGTGATGGGGCTTCGGCTGTCAGCCTTGGTCAGCGGGTCTCCAACTGTCAGCCATCAGGGGCTGACAGCCGGTACAGTCCGATGTAGGCAACAGTGTCTAAACTCACTACAAACTAACTACAAACTAACTACATCGACCTAAGTACCACACCTTTCGCAGCGGTGGAGTTATTAAGTCGGTGCAGTGGGCAACTTAGGGCTCGTCTACATGACAGTTTTATCAACAAAAGTCAGGTTTCATCGACGAAACAGTGGAGGTGTACACACTGCAATGCTCTTCCCTCCAATTTCACTCTCCTGCTACGCCGACAAAATAAAACCACCTCAACAAGAGGCATAGAGCTTTTTGTGACAAAGTCAGATCGACACAATGTCAGTGTAGACCCTGTTCTTGCTTCTATTGCCATAACTGGCCTCCAGCAGATGTCCCAGAGTGCGGAATAGTGTGTTAATGTACACCAACATTTCATGGGAATCCTCCAGAGAGATCTCGAGGAAACTTTCCTGGAGGTATTCACCAATCCTCTGTGGAAAGGGTCCTTGGCAGAGCTTCTTTGTTTCTTCCCCCCACTATAGGAAACTTTGCCACACCAATCAGCAATCACTTTGCAGGGACCAGCATGGCACACAGACGAGAAGCATAGGGACACTGTCTGAAGCCACGCACATGCAGGAGATGCACCCTTGTTTACCCTCAGGAGTGAAGTATCGGCTTCAGTTACTCCCGCCTGTGGAAAATGGTGGCAGAATTTACAATAGTGTCTCTTGTTGCTTGCAGTGATCCCCTTAAAAAAACACCCAGACCCTTGGCCCCATCTTGAATCTTTCCCACCATCTCCCAGGCCAAACTCACCCTATTTAGGGCACTCCCCAAGCTGTGTGCTTACTAAAGGACAGTGAGAAAGAGATGTATTTAAGTATTATGATTCAATGCTGTGAGTGCACTCACAATACTGCCTCTGTTTATTGTTTCTTGTGCTTCTGCAGATGCGCTCTTGAGAGATGAGACACTAGGTGAGGAGGGTGGAATTACTAGAGAATTCTTTCCCAGTTTTCTGGCTGGTAGGTCTCACCCATCATTCAGGGTCTAACTCCTCACCATACTTAAGGTCAGGAAGGAATTTTTCCCAGGTTGGACTGGCAGAGACCCTGGACAGTGGGGTTCGCCTTCCCCTGCAATGTGCTGCACAGGTCACTTGCTGGTTTGAACTAGTGTAAATGATGAACTCTGTGTAAATTGAAGTCTTTACATCGAGATTTGAGGACTTCACTAAATCAGCCAGAGGTCATAGGCCTATTGCAGGAGTGGGTGGGTGAGGTTCTGTGGCCTGTAGTATAGAGGAGGTCAGCCTACATGATCATGATGGTCCCTTCTGGAATTAAAGTCTATGAGTCTATGAGATTGGTATGGGACAGGGCAGTTGCCCCCCCCCGCCCGACCTTAGTTTGCACCCTCCCCCCCCACACACACTTATCATGCTCCATTATGTCTTCCACTGCCCCCTCCCTACCCTGACTTTGCAGGATATAATATAATCATGTATAATGTTCTATATGCTGACACAACATTGCACACACATACCCTCCAGAATTTTTCTGAAATGACGCTCCTGCTCAGATTCATCACAGAGAATGCCTGCACTGTTTTCTGAGTTCCTTTGTGTCTGCTGATTCAGAGAACAGCACTAACAAAATTCCCAGGGAGATGGGTGATCCCTCAGCAGCAGACAGTCTGCTGTGGGGAAGTCAGGCTTCTGCAGTGCTGAAGCAGTCACTCTCTGCTGCTCTGATGCCACAGAGCCCCCTATTGACAAAAAGAGAAGTTTTAGAAAAACCCTTTCCATAAAGACAGGTTTCAGAGTAACAGCCGTGTTAGTGTGTATTCGCAAAAAGAAAAGGAGTACTTGTGGCACCTTACAGACTAACCAATTTATTTGAGCAAGTATGTGCAAGGATTCAGATCATCTCTAACACTAAACTCTAACATTATCATAGTCTCTAACATTTTAAATAGTTGTCATTATATTTCATGCTACAGGGCTTTCTCCATAACTTCTTCCATCACTAGTTGGTTAAATCATTCCTCTTCCCACACACCCAAGTCTGGCAAGTATAAGGGCAAAACAGCACCTCCTGGCCTGTTGTCCAGGAGTATGCTGGAGAGCAGGGAAGAGACAACAGAAAGAAGAGTGGTCCACGATCCCCGTGGAATGTGGTCAATCAGCATGAAGGTTTGGCCATTGCACACATGCTTCCATCAGCAGCAGGCACTGTGGAGGACACTACGCAGCACACGGTCCCTCAGCACTCCCTCCCGCATCACCACCTTGTCTGGTGCAGTAAGAATGGTTCTCAGAATCTCTGCTCAGCCTGCGTTTTTTCCCCAAACTTCAGAGTTTTGCCTCTGATTTCTAGAAGAATATATTGAACAGTGAAATCCTGCAGTCTTAGGTATGGGCTTGATGAGCTAACGGTTATTTTTCCACCTCTAAATTCTATGATAAACAGGCCAATAAATATTAAAAGCACATTTTTGAAAGAGAAAATCTCTTCCCCATTATTCTTGCTCCCGCTGAGAGATAAGCCATTATGTATATTTAAAATATGCTGATACAGGAAGGGTTGTTGTTGCACTCTGATAAGTGAACTGTGAGCACAAGCTGCAGGAAAAGAACAGGGTTTCTGAGGAGAGTATTTTTCACAGCTGTTATGGTTTCCATAATAGGCATGAAATCTACTCTTTGAAAAGCACATCTCCTTTGTGAAATAGTTACTGGCTTTGAAAAAGACTTTTCAGTCCTACTTTATACATTATAAAGAAGCACAAGCAGGACACAAGCCCATTTCTACAAATCCTTTGCCAGTCACCTTTAAAAGTCTGTCATTTACTGTAAGATGTATCTGATGAAGTGAGCTGTAGCTCACGAAAGCTCATGCTCAAATAAATTGGTTAGTCTCTAAGGTGCCACAAGTACTCCTTTTCTTTTTGCGAATACAGACTAACACGGCTGTTACTCTGAAACCTGTAAGATGACTGTGTTGGCTTGTCTTTTATCTGATCCTCTTCTGTCTCACATGCTCACAGTGTTCAGCTTCTGTTGCCCCCGGAGGCACCATAGTTATATAACAGTACAAGTGGATGACAAAACTTAGCCACAAAGTGACACATCTCCCCAGCACAAACACTCACAGGCAGACTGAAGGAAAGTGCAAAAGAGATCAGTTTGTGTATTGCTTTGTTTTCTCCAACCAGTTCTTGTATTGATCTTTTACCAGAAAAGACATATGAGCACAGGTGAGCTATTTCTTTTTGTGGGTTTTTTCCCCTATGGCTCATCTAGAATATTTATAAAGTCTTCTGTTTGAAATAGTGCATTTCCATGGTTTTCTTCATTGTCTGATATTTCTCATTTATCTTCATTTCCTCTCTTATTGCAAAAGATTTTTAAAACTATCTCATTAAAAAATATAAAAGTCAGGATCCCTGTCAAAACTAAACTAACATTTCAATCCAGTTGTGTCAGAGATATGTCACTTTGGGGAAAAGTTTTGTCATCCACTTGTACAGTTATATAACTGTGGAATCATAAAACCAAAAGGTTAGAAGGGACTGCAAGGGTCATCTAGTCTAACCCCCTCCCAAACTGCAGGATTTGTTGTGTCCAACTATCTTTATCTGTTTGGGTGGTTGTTTTTCTAATGCTTCTAGCTGCCATGGTTCCAGTGGAGAAAAACTTGAAAACATGACCCTCTAATGGTTCACTGTTCACTAAATCTATCAATTGTAATTTCTCAGATTGCCTGAATAAACCTTTGTCTGAGCATCTGATGTGTTGTTATTTGTAAGTTCCTTAGAGCAAGGACTCCTCTATGTCTGGTACAGCACTAAGTACAGTGTTAATGCCTAATACACGATAATTAAAACATAACAAAGTAAAAAAAATTGTCTGAGATCTCATTTGTTAAGTTTTATCTTTTTTTGTTCCCTCAGAACAAACCAGATGTTGAACATTATAGCCACAATCTAAACCCCTTGAAAAATAATACAAGTCAATTTCTGCTCGTAGGTATGAATGCACTAATTTTACTAAAGGGAATGATAGTTGGCTGCATGTTTCCAAGGAGAGAATTTGTCTTTAATATTGGAAACAACTGAAGATGTTTTAAAGTGTTAATTTGCTGTAATTCATTTATTTTCTAGTGTCTTGGTGTTGTTAAACTGTTAAAGTGCTTAAGCTTCCTCTGCCTTTGATGGGGAAATTTGGCATATTTGCAAGTACAACCCTTTTGCAGGCAGCCAATGCAGAAACAAAGGCTGGGTTAAAGCTGTTTAGGGGCCCTTTTTCTAAAATAAACAAAACTATGGCTTGAGCAGCCCTCCCCTTTGGAGCCATACCTCCTGGTCACCTAGGTTGTTTTTTCCTTCACTCAAGAACAAAGAGTCCTCTGGGAACATGGAACCATACACATCTTTTTATTTGGGGAAAAAGGAAACACAACCAAAATAAACATGAAAACTCAATATATGCATTTCCATATAAGAAAATGAGCAACCAAAATCAATGCATCAGGAATTTGGTCAGGCCCAGAGTTCCAAAATAGTAATTATCTGCCTTATTGAGGTCCAGAACTCTTAATCTCACCACAAACCCTACAACCTAAAACCCCACTCATGGTTCCAGTTAGACCCAGTGGTAGTCAAGGGACATCTCTGTTCCACCAGCCTGCTCCAATGCTGAGAGAACTACTCTGCCAGCTCACAACCTAGTACGCAGCTATCTGGTCCAGTTCTGTGACACCAGTTCTACTTCCACTAACCTGGTGGTCATCTCAGCACTGCTGCCATCTGTTGAGTTGCTGAATAGTCTGATTTGTGCCACTGATGGTCTGGTCTGATCTCATTGCAAGTTCAGCTCTGTTCTGCCGCTGGGCTGGTCCAGTCCAGTCCTGCAGATTCAGTCCACGCAAGGCACAGAATCTCCAGGTGGGGAACCCAAAGCAAAACACAAAGCATACAGAAAGGGTCCTTACACCCTGGCCTAGAGCTCCTAGTCTCTAGAACAGAAGCCTTTCTCCCTCATCCCCTGTTGAGCTTGGATTTCATTACCAAACCAAGTTGACTACCGATAAACTCAGGCCGACCCACTTACTCCAAGGCATGTGTTGCACAAATCCGTTGGTCTTTAATGAATACAGTAATAATTATCTATTGCTATTTATACAATCAAAACAAATTCCAACTAAAGAAACCAGACTCAGTACATTGAAATGTGTAAGCAACATTATAATTCGTATAACTGAAGCTGACTAGAGCTGGCTTTCCCTCTTCCGTCCCATAGAGGGAGTAGAGTTCTATCCCTCTAAGGGAGAGTCTACACTACAGTCAGAGGTGTGACTGAGGTACTGAAGATATTCCTGTGCTAGCTTTACTTAGGGTGACCAGATAGCAAATGTGAAAAATTGGGACCGGGGGTGGGGGGTAATAGGTGCCTATGTTAGAAAAAGCCCCAAATATCGGGACTGTCCCTATAAAATCGGGACATCTAGCTTTACTGTAGCGAGCATGGCTAAAAATAGCAGTGAAGACATAGTGGCATGGGCTAGGAACTTGCTGCTGCAACTTCATTTCTATTTTCAGCTGCACTAGCTAGATTAAAGCTAATGTATATATGCCTACACAAACTGCAATCACATCTCTGGTTGCAGTGTAGCTATTCCATAAATCTTCTGGTTCTGTGGCTTACATATTGTTTCACACTTAAATGACATCGAAGGCCTCCCTGAGTCACTACAGAAGTTACCCCCATCTTCAATTTCCCCATCTGCTGTGATTTTGACACTTTTCTCCTATTTCTCTGTGACTTTTTCAATGTTAGAGAGATAATTGCGTAGGTGCCCTTAACAGCTGGGAGATCTGGCAGTTGTTTCAAGAGCAAATCTAAAGCAGGGTGTGGTGGCCAGCAGCTGGGAGTTGGGGGGCTGTATTGCATGACATAGGGCTCATTGGCAAGTTCGGCGCCAGATGGATTTCTCTCTTTTTTCCCCTGACAGCAATGTGAATGTTTAGATTTTTAACCATGATTTAGGTGGGGCTTCAGTGACAGCAGTATTTCTTTGAAAGTCACATTACAATCCGTCTGACAAATACTAAACTTGTTTTTTTTTAAAATAGTCTAAATAGTAACAAACTATTTATTGTACTCTTGTGAATAATGTGCTTATTCAAACCTGTGCAGAGAGCCTTCACGAAGCCTATACACCACTTAAGACCTATATAAACTCTCAAAATATGACTGTGGGTACAGATGAATTTCACCCTTAAAGCACAGGTGAGGAGGGTAGCACTGCCTATTAGTTGCCTGACACTTCCCATTAAAAGGCCCTGCTTTCAGTTGCTTGTAACTTTGCCAGACTTCACCATTTGACCTGACATTTTTCCAGGCTGGGTATCTGCTTCAGGCTGATTCTTATAACTTCAGCCAAAACATTTCAGCTGGTTTTGAGAATGAAGCTAGAGGAAAATCACTGTTTAGTACATATTAAAAAATTCTGCTGACCTTTTCCTTGAGAAGTTCTAGCACCCCCACACTTTGTAGTAGGTATTTCAAATTTGGCCTGGGGTGGCCTTTGTGTCAGGGATGTGATTTTTGCCATCCCCATGAAAATCTCCCCAAATGTGACAGTTATAAGCCTTTTAAAAAATCACAGCTTGCATATACTTGGTAGAGATTTATTTGCGCTTCATAGCTAAATTCCTCAGGAATTTCATCTGCAGTGGACATGCCCCAGACTGGAGTTAAGCAGAACTTTTCTTGCAGTTGCATCTCTGGACTGCTACAAGCTGATCCAGGGGTAAGCACGGGAACTGAGAGCAGAGAGCCTGTCTCTCTTGTGCTCTCAATGCCCCCTGTCCCCCCTGCTAGACCCTGGCAGCCTGAAAGAGTAAGCTGCCTGATTTATACACAGAGGGAACATGATGAGCTGGACCTGTATGGAGGGGAATTGATTGAGACAATTAGCCTGGGGTGTGGACACTGGGACTACATACTGCTGTCAAGGAAGGAAGGAAACTGAGAATGGGGATTGGGGTGAGGTGGAGTCTGAGACTGGCTGGGCAAGGGGATGGAGGGGGAGACTGGAACTCAGAGGTGAGGGAGACTGGAACTGGCAGGGCAAGGAGCCTGGGAGCCAGGGCAAATGTGGTTGGGAGGGGAATGAGAACCAGTGTTGTGCGGGAGACTGAGATAAAACGAGGAGCCAGGAGGAAGACTGGGCATGGAGATTGGGAATATTCAATCTTTTGTTTTATCCACATTGAACATGTATGTCCATATGCCTTATTTACTGGGTCTGAATAGTGCACAATAAGCAAGGCATGGGACCACACACTGAACAACAAGGAGAAAACAAAATGTTGTAAGAGCTGAGCTGCTCACTAAGTGAGCACCATCCACTCTTTGCACTGAAAGAGGCAGGGTCTTGTAGGAAAATAAATAGTATGAGATTCCAGAATTGAAGACTGTAGCATAAGGCATACACAAAGGGGTCTGAGTTAATGTTGCACAGGCAACCTTAATTCTCGCATTTCCTAACTTTTGAGCACTTGACTTTGCAACCTTAATGATGTTCTTTTAATGTAGTTTTTTTCTGTGCACTATATTGTGTAACAGAATGTAGTACTTCAGTTAGTGTCCCTTTTGGGATATGCCAAAAGAGGAACTTGTCATGAGAGATGATGGAAGAAATAAAATACTTTGCAGTTAAATAGCTCATTCCAATCAAGAAGCTCAAAGATCTTTACTTTAGTCTTACAATAGCCCTGTGACCTAGGGCTTTATCGTCAATTTTACAGGTGAGGAAACTGAGGCATCAAGAAAGGATGGGCCTGAACTTGAACCACTGATGGGAGTGGGAGTTTTGCCATTTACTTCAATGGGAACAGAATCTGCCCTAAAAGAAGTGACTCTCTCATGATTAAATAAGTCTGTGGCAGATCCAGGAATAACACGCAGGTCCTGTAGACTTTCAGCCACCTGTCTTAAATGCAAACCCAACTTTATTAGATAGTTAGGGCCAAATTCACCTGTGATATAATGGGCTTGAACGAGTATCCTAGCAGAAAATTTGATCTTAAAAGCCTAATACTGACATCTAGATGCTGACATGGTAAGTTCTTTAAATACAGGGGGGTTGGTTTTTGGTTTTTTCACATCTTGCATCATGTGGTATAACAGATTCTTAAGCTTCACACACAGTTCCATTCCTGATAACTTCTACTGTTTGGTATGCCTTGCCCAGTGTAATCAAAATCTATACCCATTAGAGGTAAGCAGCATCTATCTTGCCCCATGTACACCAGGCCAAGAATTGTGTTTGCTGAGCCTAAATTAAAGCCTAGTTTGGCTGGCTAGGATGGACAGAGGTGGTAGGGACCCAATTTATGACAGGACACTTTCCAAACTCAGTTTAAATATGATTTGACACTGTTCACAAAAACTAAACAGAACTAAACAATCTGAATTTGTTTAAAATGCTGTTTTACAGTATTCAGCAAACACTGAGCCCCAGTGTAGATGGGGCATCTGTATCATCAACGTACAATCCTGAATCAGCAAAAAGAAGGAAAGAGGAACTGTCTCATATCCTCAGTCCTAATACCTAAAACATACCTTACAAAATCCCTAATGGAAATTCCACTAGACCCCATTAGAATACTCCAGTTGATTTCTTCTGGTTTCTGCTGGAGGACCAATAGCCGCATGAATCAGTAATCTAATGGACTTGTTGTTCTGTCCCAAAAAGGGGAACTGGGGGTATGACGGGGTGTGGATAGCCCCCACTGGCAAGATAGGGTTAACTCCACATTATGGGCGGCAGAAGTCCCGCCGCTCAGACCATGCTGGGCATGCTCCAACTGCTTCCACAGTATAAAAGGGAGCAGCCCCGCTCATTCTAGGCTGATTGCTGAGGAGAGAGGATGGTTGGTGGATGCTTCAGGCTAGGAGCTGCTACAGCTGCAGACTGCAGGAGCCTGCGGACCTGGAGACCAGACTGATGACCTCCTACCCTCAGTGAGTGGCCAGGAGCCAGAGTTCCAAGGAGTAAACCCTGCCACAAAGCCCGAAGGTCCTGAGGGCATAGTGGCTGCTATGGAAGTGGCTCAGGGAGGCAGGGTGAGTGGTATCTACCACCTGAGTAGGTCAGCATGTTGCGGTAGGATTCCCTGCTGACTGGGTGATGACCACTGACCGGGCCCTGAACTGGGACCTGGTGGAGAGGGAGGGCCTGGGTCCACCACTGTGGCCACCACCTGCCCCTAGGGGGCAGCCTACTTCCCTGACTCCAGCCACTAGGCCACCCAGCTCTGACCCCAAGTGCTGTTATATTGACTCTGGCCACTAGGCCACACAGCCCTGACCCCAAAGACAGTTATACTGGCACTGCCCATTAGGCCACACAACCCTGAGACTAAGCATAGGTTCTGACTCCCTGGGTGCTCTAGGTCTGGAGCACCTCCAGCCCCCCCCTCCTCCTCTGAGCTCACTGCATCCCTGCTCCTCTGCCTACCTCCCAGTGTTTCCTGCCCAGCTGAGTGGGTGCGGGGCTGGGGGCAGAGGCGGGGTCAAGCACCCATAGGAAAGAGGGGGAGTTGGTGCCTGTGATGCTAAGGGCAGTCATATTGACTCTGGCCACTAGGCCATGATGTTTTCAGCTGAAGGACAGTCTTGTAGACTGTAACCCCAGTGAGATCACACCCTGTCCTGCCCCAAAGGAGGCTGGGGTGTGCATACCACATGACAGGGGGTCATAGTGCATCACAAGCTAAATATGTCTAGTTGGCAGCTGGTGTCAAGTGGAGTGCCCCAGGGGTCGGTCCTGGGGCCGGTTTTGTTCAATATCTTCATAAATGATCTGGAGGATTGTGTGGATCGCACTCTCAGCAAATTTGCGGATGATACTAAACTGGGAGGAGTGGTAGATATGCTGGAGGGCAGGGATAGGATACAGAGGGACCTAGACAAATTGGAGGATTGGGCCAAAAGAAATCTGATGAGGTTCAATAAGGATAAGTGCAGGGTCCTGCACTTAGGACGGAGGAACCCAATGCACCGCTACATACTAGGGACCGAATGGCTAGGCAGCAGTTCTGCGGAAAAGGACCTAGGGGTGACAGTGGACGAGAAGCTGGATATGAGTCAACAGTGTGCCCTTGTTGCCAAGAAGGCCAATGGCATTTTGGGATGTATAAGTAGGGGCATAGCAAGCAGATCAAGGGATGTGATCGTCCCCCTCTATTTGGCATTGGTGAGGCCTCATCTGGAGTACTGTGTCCAGTTTTGGGCCCCACACTACAAGAAGGATGTGGAGAAACTGGAGAGACTCCAGCGAAGGGCAACAAAAATGATTAGGGGTCTGGAACACATGACTTATGAGGAGAGGCTGAGGGAACTGGGATTGTTTAGTCTGCAGAAGAGAAGAATGAGGGGGGATTTGATAGCTGCTTTCAATTACCTGAGAGGTGGTTCCAGAGAGGATGGTTCTAGACTATTCTCAGTGGTAGAAGAGGACAGGACAAGGAGTAATGGTCTCAAGTTGCAGTGGGGGAGGTTTAGGTTGGATATTAGGAGAAACTTTTTCACTAGGAGGGTGGTGAAACACTGGAATGTGTTACCTAGGGAGGTGGTAGATTCTCCTTCCTTCGAAGTTTTTAAGGTCAGGCTTGACAAAGCCCTGGCTGGGATGATTTAATTGGGGATTGGCCCTGCTTTGAGCAGGGGGTTGGACTAGATGACCTCCTGAGGTCCCTTCCAACCCTGATATTCTATGATTCTATGACTCTGAGTTGACAGTGCAAAACTGTTGCAAAAAAAGCTAACATAGTTCTGTGATATACTAGCAGGAGTGTTGTAAGCAAGACACGAGAAGTAATTCTTCCACTCTACTCTGCTGATTAGGCCTCAACTGGAGTACTGTGTCCAGTTCTGGGTGCCACTTTTCAGGAAAGATGTGGACAAACTGGAGAAAGTCCAGAGAAGAGAAACAAAAATGATCAAAGGTCTGGAAAACATGACCTTTGAAGGAAGATTGAAAAAATTAGGTTTGTTTGGTCTGGAGAAGAGAAGACTGAGAAGGAACATAAGTTTTCAAGTACATAAAAGGTTGTTACAAGAAGGAGGACGAAAAATTTTTGTTAACCTCTTAAGATATGACAAAAAACATTGGGCTTAAAATTACAGCCAGGGAGACTTAGGTTGGGCATTAGGAAAAACTTCTTAACTGTCAGGGTGGTTAAGCACTGGAATAAATTGGCCAGGCATGTTGTGGAATCTCCATCATTGAAGATTTGTAGGAGTAGGTTAGACAAACGCCTGTCGGGAACGGTTTAGATAATACTTAGTCCTACCATGAGTGCAGGAAATTGAACTAGAAGATCTCTCGAGATCCCTTCCGGTCCTACAATTCTATGAAGTTTCACCTTTTATGTATGTACCTGGAAATTTCAAGCATGTATATAAAGATGACCAGGTTGGAACTGTTACAATGGTACTAGCAACAATGAAGTGAGCTGTAGCTCACGAAAGCTTATGCTCAATCTGTTAGTCTCTAAGGTGCCACAAGTACTCCTTTTCTTTTTACATAAAAAAAAGACATTGTGGAAAAAATATTACACAGTCAAATTATTCCCTTAAAGACAATGACAAACTTAAAGCTCAAAAGCAGAGGCTCCAGAAGATTTAAAAAAATATATGAATAAACTTATCTGGTAAGTGCTGTTTCTAGTTTTTTGTTAAACATAATTGCTACCTCCCTTTTTCCCCTCCCCAGCCTTATTCTAAGCTGACGTTTAGCAAGAAGCCCTCTGAAGAAGTCAAATACTCAAAAATCATATACACCTTTAAAATCTGTTTAAGATTTATCTGCTACATTTTAACCATGAAAATCTAGAGCTGATTCTAGGGGTAATAAGAACATTTTAGTTAAAGGGAGTGAGTAGCAGTAAAAAGTGAAACTTTTCTCTTCCTAAACATGCTGAAGTTTTGGGTTGTAGTGTTTTTTAGATTTGAAATTGCTCTTTAACTTTTTTACTGATTGCAATAGTCTCAGAGCCAAGAACTCGTTTATCTCTTGCATCATCTCAATAGACTTAAACTCATAGACCTTAAGATCAGAAGGGACCATCATGATCATCTACTTCAGTGGTTCTCAAACTTTTGTACTGGTGACCCCTTTCACATAGCAAGCTTGTGAGTGCGACCCCCTTTATAAATTAAAAACACCTTTTAATATATTTAACACCATTCTAAATGCTGGAGGCAAAGCAGGGTTTGAAGTGGAGGCTGACAGCTCACGACCCCCCATGTAATAACCTTGTGACCCCCTGTTTGAGAACCCCTGATCTAGTCTGACCTACACATTGCAAGCCACAGAACTTCACCCACCCACTCCTGTAATAGACCCCTAACCTCTGGCTGCTTTACTGAAGTCCTCAAATCCTGGTTTAAAGACTTCAAGTTACAGAGAATTCATCATTTACACTAGTTTAAACCAATCTATATTGTTCTGAAAAATGAGTTTTGGGGCACTGCTGCACTAACCTGCCTGACAATCAGAGTACTTTGCAAGAGCTCTTTCTTGAGTGGCTCAGAGGTATGCTGCCTTTTTATCAGCACCTCAAGGCTCACTGTAGTCTCAAGCACATATTTTCAGTTAGTATCTGCTATGTGTGTCGGTGAGAAACGTCTTGTTTGTTAATTATCAGAGGACCATTTAGAATGGAACTGGCATATGAGAAATTAAGTAGTTTACATTTCTAAGGCCTTCAGTAGTGAGATAGATGGGTTTGCAGCACTTAGTCAAAGATGCAAAACCTAGAAAGTGAAAACAATTCATTTAACTGAATACTATATTATTGTGCATTGTACATTAATTTCCTGTGCTATTTTTATGCTGCTGGTTCTAATCAGACAAAGTGTATTCTGTAAAAAAATAAAAAAACTTGTTCCTGTTTTAATGCATTTTATAAAATTGGCTCTTCATTCATTTCAGAGAACTCACCCAGGACATGCACAGAGCCCTATTGAAATCAAAGGGGAGGGAGATCCTTCCACGTGGAACTAAGTTTATTGGGACGTTTGTTTCAAACATGCACAAAAAATCCAACAATATACAGTCAGTAGAGACATGTGACATGAACAGAATGAAGCAAGAAAGGGTCATTGGATTTGCTAGCCCTGATTCAGGCAAGCAGCACTACTCAGGAAAGCATTCAAGAGTGTGTTTCCTTGCTTTTCTGAACAGTGATGGACTTAAACTCATAGACTTTAAGATCAGAAGGGACCATCATGATCATCTACTCCAGTGGTTCTCAAACTTTGGTACTGGTGACCCCTTTCACATAGCAAGCCTCTGAGTGTGACCCCCCCCTTATAAATTAACAACACCTTTTAGTATATTTAACACCATTATAAATGCTGGAGGCAAAGCGGGTTTTGCAGTGGAGGTTGACTCGTGTGCAGTTTAGCTGGTAGCTATGTTGTCCACAGTTTGCAGCCATAGATTCTTTACATGTTTCTGTGCAAATCAAAGCAGCTTAAACTCAAGGAAGATGGCGTGTGGAACGGTGGATCCACAGGACAACCTGTATCTCAAATTTGAATGTCCAATGGGGAAACATGGTTACTTCAAAAACATTTATTCAAAGTGAATACAGCTCTCTAGAAAAAGCTGTCCATCTCTTAAGAAAGTTGTTTAGCTGGTGTAAGCAACTTCCTGTTAAAACTTCTGGATGCACTGACTGGCTGGTGCATTTGACCAGAGGCTGGAAATCAAAATAGGCCTGAATTTCCTTTTAAATGTCACTGAATAGTCCTATTCCCCATATGTTGGTGAAAGAGCATATAATCAACTACAACCTCTCTACCTGGAGTACAATATGGAATGCAATTAATTGAGCAGAGCCAGATGAGAAATTCAGCGAAATACTGGGAGCAGCATTCAAATCATACGGTATGTTTCTTTTGCTGTGCAATGGCAGTTATAGGGCAACTGAGTCAGCAGGTCAATTTACATTTCGAGCATCAGGTCACTTCTACAGATCACTGTCCAAGTTGAGTGAAATAGAAATGCTACACAAGCACCATGAGTGCTGAAAAATTAAATTAGATTTTTAAAATCCTTTGCTTTAATGCTTTAGGGTATTTATGGCAACTGAAGAAAATCTGTATTAAAAATAAATCTTTTGAACATGGAAGTGGCCCTTTGAAAAACTCATACAATTTATTCTTCGGTTAAAAATGAAGACAGTTCATTTATATTCTTTAAAAATGGTTGTTTAGTGGTTGGAGCTGGAGCTTTATCCATAAGGAAACAATATATTGTGCTTCAGAGTAACAGCTGTGTTAGTCTGTATTCGCAAAAAGAAAAGGAGTACTTGTGGCACCTTAGAGACTAACCAATTTATTTGAGCATGAGCTTTCGTGAACTACAGCTCACTTCATCAGATGCATACCGTGGAAACTGCAGCAGACTTTATATATACACAGAGAATATGAAACAATACCTCCTCCCACCCCACTGTCCTGCTGGTAATAGCTATCTAAAGTAATCGTCAGGTTAGGCCATTTCCAGCACAAATCCAGGTTTTCTCACCCTCCACCTCCCCACACAAATTCACTCTCCTGCTGGTGATAGCCCATCCAAAGTGACAACTCTTTACACAATGTGCATGATAATCAAGTTAGGCCATTTCCTGCACAAATCCAGGTTCTCTCACTCCCTCACCCCCCTCCAAAAACCTACCCCCATACACACACAAACTCACTCTCCTGCTGGTAATAGCTCATCCAAACTGACCACTCTCCAAGTTTAAATCCAAGTTAAACCAGAACATCGGGGGGGGGGGGGTAGGAAAAAACAAGAGGAAATAGGCTACCTTGCATAATGACTTAGCCACTCCCAGTCTCTATTTAAGCCTAAATTAATAGTATCCAATTTGCAAATGAATTCCAATTCAGCAGTTTCTCGCTGGAGTCTGGATTTGAAGTTTCTTTGTTTTAAGATAGCGACCTTCATGTCTGTGATTGCGTGACCAGAGAGATTGAAGTGTTCTCCGACTGGTTTATGAATGTCAAGCTTTCTTACAACTACAATACCCACCTGCGGAAGTAAAGAAACAGATTGATAGAGCCAGAAGAGTTCCCAGAAGTCACCTACTACAGGACAGGCCTAACAAAGAAAATAACAGAACGCCACTAGCTGTCACCTTCAGCCCCCAACTAAAACCCCTCCAACGCATTATTAAGGATCTACAACCTATCCTAAAGGATGACCCAACACTCTCACAAATCTTGGGAGACAGGCCAGTCCTTGCCTACAGACAGCCCCGCAACCTGAAGCAAATACTCACCAACAACCACATACCACACAACAGAACCACTAACCCAGGAACTTATCCTTGCAACAAAGCCCGTTGCCAATTGTGCCCACATATCTATTCAGGGGACACCATCACAGGGCCTAATAACATCAGCCACACTATCAGAGGCTCGTTCACCTGCACATCCACCAATGTGATTTATGCCATCATGTGCCAGCAATACCCCTCTGCCATGTACATTGGTCAAACTGGACAGTCTCTACGTAAAAGAATAAATGGACACAAATCAGATGTCAAGAATTATAACATTCATAAACCAGTCGGAGAACACTTCAATCTCTCTGGTCACGCAATCACAGACATGAAGGTCGCTATCTTAAAACAAAGAAACTTCAAATCCAGACTCCAGCGAGAAACTGCTGAATTGGAATTCATTTGCAAATTGGATACTATTAATTTAGGCTTAAATAGAGACTGGGAGTGGCTAAGTCATTATGCAAGGTAGCCTATTTCCTCTTGTTTTTTTCCTACCCCCCCCCCACAGATGTTCTGGTTTAACTTGGATTTAAACTTGGAGAGTGGTCAGTTTGGATGAGCTATTACCAGCAGGAGAGTGAGTTTGTGTGTGTATGGGGGTAGGTTTTTGGAGGGGGGTGAGGGAGTGAGAGAACCTGGATTTGTGCAGGAAATGGCCTAACTTGATTATCATGCACATTGTGTAAAGAGTTGTCACTTTGGATGGGCTATCACCAGCAGGAGAGTGAATTTGTGTGGGGGAGTGGAGGGTGAGAAAACCTGGATTTGTGCTGGAAATGGCCTAACCTGATGATTACTTTAGATAAGCTATTACCAGCAGGACAGTGGGGTGGGAGGAGGTATTGTTTCATATTCTCTGTGTATATATAAAGTCTGCTGCAGTTTCCACGGTATGCATCTGATGAAGTGAGCTGTAGCTCACGAAAGCTCATGCTCAAATAAATTGGTTAGTCTCTAAGGTGCCACAAGTACTCCTTTTCTTTTTGCGAATATATTGTGCTGAGCTTCTGTCTAGGCCCTCTAGGGAATCTTTTTGTTTGTTGTATTATATTTTTAGTAATCTTTAGAAGAGCTTCCCACAATTATGTGGAAGCTTAAATGATTGGCTTGATCATTGTATACAGTCATCGTGTTTTAAAATTTCCATAGCATTTTAAACCAAACATTTTTACATCGTGTGATTAAGCTCAGCTTCAGGCCATGTCAAGAGACATCTTAATTAACTGTGGGAGAGAAACAGTCTCATGAGATGACAAATCAATCAGAAATCTCCTGGACAAACTATGTAACATTAAATTAGACTGAAGTCTTCTACAGTGATGGACAAGACCCAGTTGGAGAACAAGCTTACAGAGTGAATTGATCTTGATAGTCATGTGAAAACAGTGGTCAACAGAGTAAAGCCAAATAAATTATCATTCAGATAATTTAAATCTAAATTAGGCTACATTTAGATTGGAAGCTCTTTGGGGCTCAGGCTGCATGTCTGTACGTACTTCTGTGAAATGCTTAGGCACACTTTGTTATCTCAATAACAATAACTATAGGAGGATCAGACACTAAAATGCTGAAAGAACTGCAAAAAATTGGGCTATGCATCAAGAAAGGATCAAAACTATTCCTTAATAGCCTCATGATTCTTATAGGTCAATAGGTTTTATGGACAAGCTAATTTCAAGTATTTTAGATCTGATTTGCAAGAAAGGATCCCTTCCGTAATAGGAAGTGCTAGACCACAAATATCAAAATTCAGCCCAAGTACCAGAATACCAAAATTAGGTGAGACAAGCAGTAAAATGATTTTTAAGTCCATGGGTGAGAAAAAGAACTGAATGATATTCAGGAGATATGAAAGAACGTTTTAGGAATGCATCATACTCTTCCCTAAAGTTAAGCTCTGCCACTATTCAAGAATAATGTGGACTGTGACAAGTAGGTAAACAGCTGGCATACCACCCAGTAGTGGGGAGAAAATAATTGTAGCCAAAGACTGTGGGGCAAACCCTTCCTTTTATTAAAAGTGCCATGTTATATTTAATGTCCTATTGAGAGCGGAAGGACTTCTGATTAAAGTGCATGGAACTCAATATATGTACCGCTGAAATAACAAGTCAGTCTTGCTGAGACTAAAAATTTGTGGTTCCGGGGAGTTTAAGTGTTTTCAACCTGGTGCTTCAACCACTAAGCCACTATACTGAGAAAAAAAGAAAGGGGTTAGTAGTGTTACAGAAGGCATTTTCTGACAGCAGGCATCCTGGCAGCATTACTTTACCCCAGCAAAGTTCCATGTGGGGCATAAGGAGAATCAGTATTTGCTTTGGATAAAGATTCTAATGAGACACTATTAAGGAAAATGAATGCTGAAAACTTCAAAACTGAGTCAGAAGAAGAGGGATCAGGAGACTAGACTGCATATTTTTACACTGTTTGTTTGATATGCTGTCATCTGCTAAGATATATTGTCTGATATGATAGATTTGCTCAATTAGAGTAATATTGTTTAAACCCTTGGAGGGAAAGCGGAGTTTCCTGGTATTTCCGTGTTCCATTTTGTTTATGTACTGATAGTCTACTTAAAAAAATGTACAATATTGTTTTATAAGAAAGTTTTCATTATGCTTATATATTTAAGGCCTCTTTGGGACAAGGATGATTTATGGCACTTCATTTTATAGTTGAGCCAATATGTTGTTTGACTTTGTAGCCATGGTTTCAGAGCCTCGCTGATGCCTCATAGAGATGACTGAAAAACATTCTATTCAGAAAAAAATGTTTCCTGGTTTTCTATATTGTTTCTTCCCTCCAATAAAAATAGATTCTTTGTTTACTAATCATTTACTCCTGCTGCTTATTTTTCACATGCAGTCATTATCCTTTCTGTGAGATAATACAGTTGGTTGCTGGGGAAATGCTTGCTATTTTCAAACTCCCAAAACATGTGGTGCCGAAACCAAATTACTTCAAGCCAGGAGAAAGATAGGGGGTGCATAGGTGCCATGTCCAGCCACAGGAGGAAGTGGTTACTGAACATTGTTGAGGAAAGGGAGAAGTATCCATAGTGCTCCAGGGGGCAGGAGTGAGCTGTGAAGCTTGGAGGGAAGACCTGACAGCTGGGCCTCCAGTGGGGAAGCAGGCTTTAAAAGGGGGCTGCCATCTGACTCATGATTTTTGATCCCCTGCCCTGAGGCTGATCCCTGCGTGCTGTGCTGGGGCTGACAGTATTTCATAAGCCTGATGCCCAGGGCTGTAACTATACAGCTCCCTAGCCACAGACCTGATGCCATGTACCCTAGCAACTGCGCTAGCCACTCCTGCCCTAGAGGGGGCGCTACCACTGCCCTCTTCCTTTCCGGGCGGGCTATTTCAACCGCACGGGCTCAGCGACCACGCGCAATTCTTCTTCCTCAGCTCGTTCTCCACGGCCCGGGCCCTAGCCCCGCCCCTTTCCTTGGGCCTTTTCAGTCTCAGCGGTTGCGCATGCGCCTTTTCAGCACCTTTCAACGCTCCGCCCTTTTCTGTCGTTCTGCTACTGGGAGGTCGTGGCTGGGGCGCACGCGCATTTGGTATCTTCTTGCCTTCCCTCCCGGAGTCCTGATCGTCATAGTGGTTGCAGTTCCGCGCATGCGTGTTTGGTCTCCGTGCCGGGAGGGGGGCATTTTAACAGTAAACATCCTGCCGATTTGAACGGCGGGTTTGGGCGGCAGGAAGGGCTGCGGCCGCCATCTTGTTTGTTTGAGTGGCTCGGATCGGGGAGGAGGCGGAGCGGTGTAGTTACCGAGCCCAGCCCCGCCAGCCGCTGCATTGGCCTCCCCTGCCGCCACGCAAGACTCGGGGTAAGGAGCCGGCCTCGCTGCGCCCGCCGCGGCGGAGCAGGCAGCGCGTCTCGCGGGGGGATCCGCCGCCGTCCGAAGGGCGGGGGCGGCCGGGCTCAGGGCGCTGCGCTTCCTCCGGGACGCGGAGAGGCCTAGTCCTCGCCGCCCCGTGCTGCGGCTGGGCACCCGTGGCCCGCTGCTCCCGGGGCCCCTCCAGCCGAGTCCGGGAGGTGGAGAGACGCGGGGCATTAATGTGTCTTCTGGGGCCGTTTCCCCAGAGGCGCGCGGGGGTTGCGGCCAGTGCCTGCGGGAGCCGGGAGGGCAGCTCCGTAGTCCGCTGCCCCCTGGAGCCTGCCCAGCTGCCGAGCGGAGGCGGGTGAGGCCCGTGAGGGAGCCCCGGGCAGGCAGCTCGGAGCAGTTCGGCGTGAGCCTGGGGTGGGGGAGCTGCTGCAAAACTTCTCCATAAGCGAAGGTGACGTGCCCCCAAATCCCCGCTTCCTAGCCCCTCGGGTGCGGCCCTGAGCTGCTGGATGTGAGGGGCTGCTGCCGGCATTGGATCCATGTCCAGCCCGGGGCACCGGGCAGGTGATTGGGGGCGGGGGGTTCAGTACGTGTCTGGCGGCGGTGCGCTTTTAAATGTGAAGCGATCAGAGGCCCTCAGTAGAAATCTTTGCTTCCCTCTCTACGGGGTAACTAATTTATATTCATATAGACTATTATGTGGGACACTATTTTGCGAACCTTTTCCTGAAACTGTAAACTCTGGGATTGGGTTTATGGGGGATTGCTTTTGGGGTTGTGGGAAGTGAAGGTTTAGGAGGGGGGGACCTGAAAGGGAAAAGTCTGAGAACCCCCTTACACTAGAAAATATGTTTTTGGAGGGATGGGTCAGTCCTGTATTAGCAGAGGTGGATAATCTAGGGCTTTTCTACTAGCAGTAATTAATGCAATAACTAGTGATTAGTTTAAGTGGTACATCAAAGAGCTATCCCTGTTACCTTTGCTCGATTTTTAGAGTTGAGGTTTTTGGGACAATAGGATTGCCTGTATTGTCCTCTACATGTTTATAATATTTGTAGCTCTATACTATAATGACTGTAATCTAATCCTGTTTTCATGGTTTCATCTGGTCTCCTGCAGAAGTCAGGAAGGATCTTTCTCTCACACACACATACACTCCTGATGTACAACTGTATTCTGGAGGGGATGGGGCGGTTGGGCTCACCTTCCTCTGAAGCATACCACTCACCACACCTAGAGATGGGATACTAGCTGGGGTGGACTAGTGCTCGGAAGTGGCACAGAGAATCTTGCTCACATGCTTATGCTCTAGCTGATCACTAGATTTGGTGTTTGGAAGGAATTTTCCCCAAGATCAGATTGGCAGGGTCCTTGCGATTTTTTTTCACCTTCCTCTGCAGCATGAGAGGAAGCATGGATTGTGTGCTGGATATATCTCAACTAAGTGATTCTCTGCCATCACAGGGATCTTGGGATCCCTGCTGTTCTCAAGTGGTGGTGCACAACAGTTTAGCCTCCTGAGGACTAAAATTATCTTTTTTAACTGAAGTCATTGGACTCAACATAGGGGTATATGGGTGAAAAACTTAATGACTTGTGATGTGTAGGAGGTCAGAATAGATGATCTTGTGATTCCTTTTAGCTTTTCTGAAATCTGCCTCAGAATCACCCTGCCTGCCAAAGTTCAGCTGTAACAGTCACGTTTTCCTTTTTTTAAAATGTTTTTTTTGTTGCTGTCTTATTTAAATTAATTTACCTTGTTTGTTGAATTTGAATACTTTGGGCAAGAATATTTCAGAATTTCTACAGTAGTTTCTTTGGCCAAGATTCAGCAAACACGTGCTCTCTTTCACAAATGTGAGTAGTCTTCTTGACCTGTCTTTGTAGGATCGGGGCCTTAATTTACTTTCTAAAGACTTGTAAGCATGTGGCATGCTGTGAATTTCTAAATAGTAATTAAAACAAAATGAACCCAGTATATTGACAATCTGAGAAAGTGGGTAAGGTGGGAAAATTGGCATATAAGTTATTTAAGTTAGTCAATTATAGAGAAGATTGTGAGGAACTTCAGGGACCTAACCAAGCTAGATAAATTGACAGATACTGTGGTAGACTAAGTTCAGTGTTGGTAAAAGCAAAATAATGTCCATTGAAGGGAAAAATTTGAACTAGCCTGACCATTAACTTAACTCAGGAAAGGGGCCTGGCGCTCATTGTGGGAGTGAAGACCTACTCAGTGTGAAGCTGTGGTCAAAAAAGCAAGAAAGACATTAAGATGCATAAGTAACAGGATGGAGAATAATATTAAAACTATGCTATTATGTAAATCAATTGAATACCCTCATCTGGAATATTATGTGCAGTTTATCTGACTCAAAAAGGATATAGCAAAATGTAAAGGGGCTAAGGGAAGGGCAGCAATAATGTGGGGTATGGAAAAACTCTGGTATGAGAAGTGATTGAAAAGATGGGGATTTTTTACCTTAAGAGACAAATGCGATGTAACATGATAAAAAGTATATAAAATAATGATAGAGAGAAGGTAGATCAGGAACTTCTGTTCTCCCTTTCTCTTAACCAAGAACAAAGGAACATGATGGCAGATTCAAACTGATAAAAGGAATTTTTCATGCAGTGTGTAATTAAAATGTGGAAAAGCCCAAGATTTTACCTAGATTCAAAGAGCTGTTGGACACTTACAGGGCTAACGAGTATTTCCAGAATTACAATAGTTTAATGCTAATACATTTCAGAAGGGATATAAAACCTAATGCTTTAGGTTTAACCCAATCTCTAATGACTGGAAATTAGGATGAGCCTTTCTGGGGGGCAGATTATGTCACATCTGCCCATTCTGAGGTTTTTTGCACCTTCCTAAGACACATCTGGTGCTGGCCGTTGTCCAAGACAGGATGCTGGGGTAGATGGACCAGCGGTCTAATTCAGTGTGGCAATTTCAACATTCTTTTTTTTCAGTTTTACTTTATATACACGGTGTGGTCAAATGTACAGACACAGTATAGTCAATTTTCCCGTGATTGTTTTGGTCTTTCTACAGCAACGTAGAGACACACTTTAAACAAAATAGGAATATTTGATTATCAAAACACAAATAGGCAGGAAGGTTCAGGGACAACTGTAGGATTTGAAATAATTTTAACTTGATTAGACTTCAGTTTGGTGTCACTTTTTAAAAGGACACATGTTTGACAGGGCCAAAATTTGATCATAGCAGAAAGTTTCCCAGTCTGAGATGAGTGGGGCTGCACATGAGGTGCCCAATAGGTTTGCTGGGCAGAAGAATAGATCACTGTGTAGAACAGTGGTTCTCAACCAGTGGTCGGGGGCCATGAGCAGGTTTCAGGGGGGCTGCCAAGCATGGCCAGCATTAGGCTTGCTAGGACCCAGGGCAGAAAAGCCAAAACCCTACCATGCAGGACTGCAGCCTGGTACCCCAAGCATCCCCACCCGGGGCTAAAGCCGAAGCCTGAGCAACTTAGCTTCACATGGGTCCTGCTTGCTACCCCCCTAACATCAGCCCTGGCTTTTATATGCAGAAAAACAATTGTTGTAGCACAGTTGGGCTGTGGAGTTTTTCTAGCATCAGAGGGACTCAGAAAGAAAAAGGTTGAGAACCCCTGGTGTAGAGGAAAGTTGTAGGATCCCAGATCTGATCCATTGCTTCTCTAGTTAAAATGGCAGGTGGCTACTTGAAAGTAATTACAAAGAGGAGTCCTTGTGGCACCTTAGAGACCAACAAATTTATTTGGGCATAAGCTTTCGTGGGCTAGAACCCACTTCATCAGATGCATGAAGTAGAAAATACAGTAGCAGGTATAAATACACAGCACACGAAAAGATGGGAGTAGCTTTACCAAGTGGGAGGTCAGTCTAACGAGGCAATTCAGTTAACAGTAGGATACCAAGGGAGGAAAAATCACTTTTGTAGTGGTAATGAGAGTGGCCCATTTCAAACAATTGACAAGAAGATGTGAGTGACTGTTGGGGGAAATTAGGTTTTGTAATGACCCAACCACTCCCAGTCTTTATTCAGGCCTAATTTGATGGTGTCCAGTTTGCAAATTAATTCCAGTTCTGCAGTTTCATGTTGGAGTCTGTTTTTGAAGTTTTTTTGTTGAAGAATTGCCACTTTTAGGTCTATAATCGAGTGACCAGAGAGATTGAAGTGTTCTCTGACTGGTTTTTGAATGTTCTAATTCTTGACATCTGATTTGTGTCCATTTATTCTTTTTTGTAGAGACTGTCTGGTTTGGCCAATGTACATGGCAGACATTGCTGGCACATGATGGCATATATCACATTGGTAGATGTGCAGGTGAACGCGTCCCTGATGTAAGGAGAGTGGTCACTTTAGATAAGCTATTACCAGCAGGAGAGTGGGTTTGCGTGTGTGCGCGGGGCGGCGGGGGGGGGTTTGAGAAAACCTGGATTTGTGCTGGAAATGGCCCAACTTGATTATCATACACATTGTAAGGAGAGTGATCACTTTAGATAAGCTATTACCAGCAGGAGAGTGGGGTGGGGGGAGGTATTTTTTCATGCTTTGTGTGTATAAAAAGAACTTCTACATTTTCCACAGTATGCATCCGATGAAGTGAGCTGTAGCTTACGAAAGCTTATGCTCAAATAAATTGGTTAGTCTCTAAGGTGCCACAAGTACTCCTTTTCTTTTTGCGAATATAGACTAACGTGGCTGTTACTCTGAAACGCATCCCTGATGGTGTGTCTGATGTGGTTAGGTCCTATGATGGTGTCCTTTGAATAGATATGTGGACAGGGCTGGCACCGAGGTTTGTGGCAGGGTTTGGTTTCTGGGTTGGTGTTTTTGTTGTGTGGTGGTTAGTTGCTGGTGAGTATTTGCTTCAGGTTGGGGGGCTGTCTGTAAGCGAGGACTGGCCTGTCTGATACAGACTAACACGGCTACCGCTCTGAAAGTAATTAATTACCCTTCCTGCTTTTGTTGTGAGCCCTAATATTGTTGGTTGTAGGAGCAGCTCACATGCACAGGTGTATAGTCAAGGAGTACCAGGCCAACCCAAGCTTCTCTTTGCACATCTAGCAGTTAGTTCAGCATTGGGTTGTATCAGATGTCCTATTGGCCCCCCCCCCCCCCCCCGCCCCAATCTGTCTGCACTTTTCTGGAGAGAAGAGTCAGACCAAAAAAAGTAAAGGAGAGAAAAGAAAGAAACAAGGAAAAGAAAATATACTGGATTGGTCCTGCTTTGAGCAGGGGATTGGACTAGATGACCTCCTGAGGTCCCTTCCAACCCAGATGTCTATGATTCTACGACAGAAGCATGAGAAAAAGGCAGCAACAGTTGCTGCCATGCTGCAAAGGATCGTGGGTGGTGCCTATGCACCAGTGCACCCCAGGTGGGGATTCCAAGAAGAGAAAGTTGGTAAGCACTTCAGTAATAATTCCACTGGAAATGTATTTTAAAATTTGTACAAACTGCATGAGAATGTATTCTCATTGCAATTTTGGGATAGTGCATTAGAACTTAGAAGTGATGCTGACTTGTGTATTTTTTTTCAAGCAGACCACATTGAATAAAGTAGACATTGCAAATGGAAATTAATGTTTTAATGTAAGGTGTTGTAACTTATAAATGCATTTGTTAAATTATTTTTAGTCTGGTAACATCACTCCTTAAATTTTCCTCTATTTATATGTATAACCTTCTGTGGCAGCACGAGGAAAATTGCTCATCTCTGCCAGAAGCAATTTACTTCTACTTTGTTTCCTCTTTTCAAGATTTTCAATACTTGAAACAAGTAACTCTCATTCTTCTCTAACATTACACTTAAGTTTCAGGCTATCCATAACCCTTGCATAGATTTAGCTATTCTCAGTGCTAGTCCTGTGAAACATCAGCATGCTGACCACTTACCATTTGGACTTCCTATCCCCATCTTCCCCACAACAAAAGTGTAATAGGTTCCCAGCCCTGTTTGTTGTATTAATGACCTGTTTGTGTGAAAGATTAAACCTTTCCCTATTGCATTGGGGAGCACTTCCTCGCTCCCCCTTCTCCCCCCAAATGCCCATGTATATTCCCTAAATAGAAGAAATAAACAATTTGTCCTCACAAGGACCTAATCTTGTTACCCCCTTAGCATTAGTGCTTGTGTGTTCCTGGCACTGTAGGAAAGTTACTTCCTCTTGTAGCTCTAATATGGGGAGCATGTAGACTGAGTGCAGCAATATTGCTGAAAGATAGTAGTGGTAAAATAGCAGCTGCTAACATGGCTATCTGTGCTGTCAGGGAACTGGAGTGAACACAGTTGCTTTTGTGTCTTATTGGGCCACATAATGCTTTTCATGTTTAATGGGAAGCTTTCATTATATTTTCAGGCCTGAGTCAAGTATGTTTGATCTTTCCCTGAAGTTTAAGCTATATATTTTGAGCTGATTGTGAACATGTCAAATCTAATAATTATGCCAATCCACAAAATCAGAGAACAGTTTTTATAACTGGAGTTGGAAGGTTGTGACAGAGTAATGCTGATGGCTTTAACTCCTCACTCCTTCTCCATTCTCTTATTCCTAATGTTTTTGAGAAATATTGCATTGTACAACAAACCCACCTCATATATTTGTGGAATACTTTTTTAAACCCATTGCACTGAGAAATACAGTTTGATTTATAATGTCCCCTTCATTTGAAAATCTGGGTGATTCCCATAAAATTCCTCCTTCAGCAAGTCTTTTGGAGGATCCTCTGCATCTCTCCTTCTCCCCCCCCCCCCCAACTTTCAGTGGGGGTGCAACAGATTTCTGTCCTTGGGTCCTTTCTCTTCTCCCTCTTTACGTTAGCTGTGGATAATCTCATTTGCAGGTACAAATTCAACTACCACAACTATTTCTGGTGACTCTTAGATCTTTCTCTACTCCAGGCCTGTCTTTCTAGCCAAACAACAATCTCAACATGTCTCCCTGCCATGTGGATGTCTAGCCATAAACCCAAGCTCAACATGGCTGAAAGGGAGCTCTTCACCTTCCCCTCACCTCTCTTTTCTATCATTGTGAACAGTACTACCATCTTTCCTGTCACTCAGGCCTGTAACCTGGCTGTCCTCTTCAACTCAGTCCTCTGCCTGACTCTTGGCAGTTCTTTCTGCATACAATCTCTAAGATTTTGCCTTTCCTTTCATCCACACTGCTAAAACTCTCATCCAAGGTCTCATCATCTCATTTCCCAATTAGTGCAACATCCTTTTCTCTAGCCTTAACAAATGCAAATTTGTCCTGCTCATATCCATTCAGATTGCCACTGCAAAAATTGTTCTCATAACACATAGCTTTGATCACATCATCCCTCTCTATGAATCCCTCACGGGCTCTCCCTTCTCTTTCACATCAAACATAAGATACTTGTCTTTACATTCAAGGCCCTTTGAGTCCTATCCCCACCCTATCTATAATCTCTCATTTACTCATGAGAGTTGAGTCCTGCCCCTGAAGAGCTTGTAATGCCAAGCTCCGTCACCCACTTCTTAATCTTCAAAGGAGTGCTTTTTTTAATGCGGCCCCTTATGTTTTGGAGGAGCTCCCTATAAACATCTGTAAAACTTAACCCATTATACTACTTTAAAACTTTTTCCATGATACCTACAAAAAAAATTAACAATGGTTAGGCTGCCAGTGTGCTGAGACACTACCTGTAATACTGACCTATATTGTTGCATTGTTTCCTTGTACTCCCCCATTTATCTGCCTGTATCCATCTTTCTCATGCCTTATACCTAGGCTGTAAGGTCTTTGGGGCACGAGCTGTTTTTTGTAGTTGTTGTTCTGTTTGTACAGTGTCGAGCACAGTGGGATCCCAGTTTGTGACTGGAGCTTGTTGGTGCTATGGCAATACTCTAGCACTAATAAAACACAAATTCCGATAAGTATAAACCAAATTACATGAGTGGGCATGCTGAGATCAGGTTGCAGAATATTGCACAACTGTGAAGTAACTGGAACAATGTAAGGGTATGTCTACACTGCAATTAAACACCCATGGATGTTGTTAGGGGCTGTTTAAATGCAGTGTAGACTTCTGGACTCAGCCTGGAGCCTGGGCTCTAAGACCTTGCATGGTGGGAGGCTCCCAGAGCTTGGGATGCAGCCTTAACCAGGAAGTCTACACTGCAATGAAACAGTCCTGCAGCCTGATTCAGTGAACCTGATTCAGCTGGCACAGGCCAGCCACAGTTTATTTGCAGTTTAGACATTGCAATTCTGTAAACCCTTGGGACCACAGGTTTAAACGTGGCTTGGAATCACAGGAAGCCTGCATTCTGTATGCCACCCTGCGTTTTGGAAACTTTCCAGCAGGAGACAGTTGTCAGTTTTGCTAGAAATTGATGCTCCTCTGCTTGATGCATCGAATTAAACCGTTCTGGTCCTAGTGTCATATGCTGTGCCTGCTGGGGAGGTGTTCTATATAGGAGCTTTAAAGGCATAAGTTTGATCCTCCATTATAGGTACAATGAGAGCGAGCGAAGGATAGAAGAGGCAAGACAGATGGTGATTGGACTTGCCAGGAGCTGGATCCATCCTCTGAGGATGGTAGCATGCTCCCCTTACTTGCTTATTTCTGATTAGATGACTGTTAGTGATTTTGGTTTTGTATTTCCTGAATACACACACTTAATTACTGGTAAGGATACAATTTTTGTCACAGAGGTCATGGATTCCATGACTTTAGTGGACCTCCATGACTTCTTTGGCATCAGCTCCCACCACAGCAGCAGATCAGGAGCAGCTACCTGCGCCTGCTGCAGTAGCAGCAACCAGGGCTGGAGCAGCGGCTGACAGTCAGCCCCCAGCAGGACTCAGACTGTTAATCTCAATCTCTAACTTTTTTAGTAAGTCACAGATTGCGGGCTTCTGTGAATATTTGTTTATTTCCCGTGACCTGTTCATGACTTTTGCTAAAAATACCTGTGACAAAATTTTAACCTTAATTATTAGGTTCATATGGGTTTCCCCGTAATCTGGTGATGGGATTGTAGTCTTATGTCTATCTCATATGGTGACCATCCCTCATAAATACAGTATATTTCCTCTTCTCAAAGCTGTTAGGAGCGGGCTCTTGCACCACCAGCAGCAAGACTAAAGGACAATAGGAAAACCATGCTACACTCAGAGGGAAAGGGCTGTAGATAAGAAGAGTTCTTTAGGAAGGTTGGAATAAACATATGGAAGGCTTTTAAAATGAGTAGAACTCTTAACTTTTTGTTCTGGAATGAAAAGATGCAAGAACTGTTTGAGGATGGAAAGACTATAATTTTTGTGTGTGTGAAAAGTTAGGTCAATAGTATTCCACATGTGCTGGAGTCTGAATAGCTGGCACTTGATAAGACTATGTAGAAGACTGTGGTGAATGGAGATGGAAGCATGAATAAAGATTTTTACAATGGAGGAGTCCTAGTGACCAGCATCGGGAAATAAGCTCTGGGAAGAATCATAGATAGGTCTAATAAGAAACCAAAGTTCATGGTCAAGGATGATGCTAAACTTAGACCATTGCTGGCAGATGTTTGTCTACGTATACTTAATCCTGCCTCAATGCTGGGAGATGGACTTAAATGGCCTTTTGAGGTCCCTTCCAGCCCCACATTTCTGTAGGTGACTTTTTTTCTAGTTTACCTGCTCAAGTTTCCAATGCAATACAATTATACACTTATAAACATATAGCCACCAATGGGGGAAAAGAGCAAAACTCTCTCAATCTTGAACGAAATCCTTTCATGTTTCAAGGTATGAGGGGCATTTTTGATCTACTTGAAAATTTCTGTCCTTTTTTCTTGTACAAACCATTCTAGAATCTTACTGGTTGAAAAGAAAACATGTCGATGGCCTCCAAGTGGCGCACATATACATATGAATTTTTGCAGTAACCCAATTCAATAGAAAATAATTACATTTTTCTTTACAGGTTTGCACCTTATAGGCGGCTGGGACAATGTTCTACGCCCATTTTGTCCTGAGCAAGCGTGGGCCGCTGGCCAAAATCTGGCTAGCGGCCCACTGGGATAAGAAGCTAACCAAAGCCCATGTATTCGAGTGTAATCTAGAGAGCAGCGTGGAGAGTATCATCTCACCTAAGGTATTTATTTTACAGTGATCTTGATGTTAATGTTGCTGGTTCAGCAGAGATAAATTATGACAGCACATGATCAATATACAAGAAGTAACTAATATACTGATGCCTTAACCTGAAAAATTCTAAAAATGTTAACTTTTAATGAAAAAAGTATGCTCACTATTGTTTTACATGAAGTATGAAATAATCCATGAATTCTAAGAAATCTGAGCTTTTCACTCAATTCTTGTTTTATAGTTTTGCAAGAAGTGACCAGGTTTCAGATTTGGTCCTTTGGTTAATAGGTTTTATGCAGAGTATCTTTATCTGAATTATCTTGACGTACCATGTGTATACATGGACATTTTTTATGGTGGGAGTGGGAAAGGGAAAAAACCATCTTGTACCTGTCAGCGGGTAGCTTTCAAAGGACTTACGGTAACATTTGAATACACTTGTCATTGAGAGCTATTGAAATAAAGAATGATTATTTAAATACTCTTTCTTGCCCTTAATGTTCAAAGGGTTGAAAAATGTAGTCGATAACAAGTAATGTTATTGAGTAGCTGAGTACAGTTTTCCCCAGGCTATGCCCTAAGTTGCCTTTGGTGCTTTGCTTGGTATTAGCTACAGCCAACAGAGCAACTGTGAAAGGTGCTGAAGGACACAACCTCAGAGTTAAGGGGAGAGAATGGAACGCTTTCTTCTTACCAGATACCTACTAATCAGAGGGAAGGTTTTTCAGGTCTTGTGCGTTCGTGGATGTCTTCGTTTTTAACTCACCTCTAAAAATGGACTAGTTATGTGGCACATAAGTCAAATATAAACTATTTTACTTGACAAGAGACATTTGGATGCCTTAGAGAAAAGCTTTTTTCCCTAAACCTAAAGCCTGTTTCCTAGTATCCATAAACATGTTCTTCAGCTAAACAGATGTCTTGCTGTCAATTCAGTGCAGCTAATATGATCTTTACAAGACTTATAAATATACACAAATAAAATAGCTGAATTCTCTATTTATCAGAGCACTATAGATATGCATGGTGCTTTACAGAACAGGCTGATTCCCTGTCTACAAGAGTTTGTAATGGAAAGGTATGATTACACTAGCAGAATTACATCACCGCTAAGAGAGCACTGAAGGGAAACTAGTGTTGTGTGTTCACACTGTCAGCTGCCTGTGCAATAGCGTGTTCACACTTGCGGCACTTGCAGCGGTATTTGGAGCAGTGGACTCTGGTCAGCTATCCCGCAGAGCATCTCTTCTGCTGCTAAGAATTGTGGGAAGGCGGAGGGGGTTGCGGGCCATCCTGGGTCCTGTCCCAATGCCCCATGATGCATTGCTTCGCATCCCAGCAAATCCTGCGCTTCCGTCCACATTTGGCACCATCTTTCAACGGTTTGTGTACTGCGTGCTCTTCCTCTTCAGTCTTCAGGAATGGATCCCGCACTGTTGACCAATATGCTGCTCGCTCTCACTAACACGTCACGAGTAGCAGTGGAGTTATTCCTTAAACTACAAAGGCAAGAGGAGTTTGACAGTAATCTCACCAAGCGTAGTAGCTACGACATGAATTGCTTGTGGCATTCACGGATGAGCTGACCACACTGGAATGCCACTTTTGGGCTCGGGAAACACGTACTGAGTGATGGGATCACATCGTCATGCACGTCTGGGATAACCAGCAGTGGCTACAGAACTTTCAGATGAGGACAGCCAGATTCATGGGACTATGATGAGCTTGTCACAGCCCTGCGGTGCAAGGACACGAGAATGAGAGCTACCCTGTTGTTGAAGTGCGTGGTGATTGCACTGTGGAAGCTGGCTACTTCAGACTGCTGCCAATTGGTCACTAACCAGTTCAGAGTGGAAAGTTGATTGTTGGACTCGTATTGACGGAAGTGTGCAGGGCCATTAATCACATCCTGTTCCAAAAAACCATGACTCTGGGCAACATGCGTGACATTGTGGATGGCTTTGCACAAATGGGCTTCCCTAACTGTGGAGGGGCGATATATAGCCTGCATATTCCAATTCTGGCACCAAACCATCTAGTCACTGAGTACGTTCATTAGAAGGGATATTTCTCTATGGTTCTCCAGGTGTTTGTGAATCACTGTGGGTGTTTCACAGGCATTAACACAGGCTGGTCTGGAAAGGTGCATGACACACGCATCTTTCGGAACACTGGCCTGTTCAGGAAGCTACAAGCAGGGACTTTTTTCCCAGACCAGAAAATCACTGTAGGGGAAGTCAAAATGCCCATTGTGCTCCTGGGTGACCCTGCCTACCCCTTAATGCCATGGTTTGTGAAGCCATACATGGGGAACCTTGACAGCAGCAAGGAGCGGTTCAATAAGAGGCTGAGCAGTGCAGAATGACTGGTGAGTGTGCTTTTGGCTATTTAAAGGCCCGCTGGCGCTGTCTATATGGAGGGCTGGACATGGCCGATGACAATATTCCTATGCTTATAGCCGCATGCTGTACACTCCATAATATTTGTGAAGGGAAGGATGAAAGCTTCACTCAGGGCTGTACCGCTGAGGCTCAACGCCTGGAGGCTGAATTTGGACAGCCAGAGACCAGGGCTATTAGAGGAGCGCAGCGCAGGGCCATAAGGATCAGGGATGCCTTGAGGCAGCAATTTGAAGCTGAAAGCCACTAATATTTGTTGCTAAGCTCGGGAGTGCAGTGCTTGTAATGCTAGGAGGTGATTGTGATTGGTGCAGACAATGCACTGTGAAGGTTTAAGAAAATTGCCTGTTTCTTTGCAGGGCTCTGTTTGCTTTCAATTAATGGAATAAAGATTGCTTTCAAACCAAAAAAATTATTTTATTAAAAAAACAACTGGAGGAGAGAGCCAAAAAAGCAACACATCAGCACTGTGGGGGATGGGGGTAGGGAGGGTCCCAGGAGGAGGTGGGGTCCCAGGACGGTGAAATATATTTGTGTATGTCCAAATATCGTATGCAGCCTTGTCCTGTGGAGTATAGTGCAGCGGGTACTGGTCTTCAGCAAGGCTAAACTGCAGAGGGATGGGTGTTGAGTACAGTGGGTACTGGGAGTCTGGAGGGCTGGACTGTGATGGGGCAGGAGTGGAATGCAGCGGGTACAGAGTGGAGCCAGGAGGTTGATAAGTGTGTTGGCAGTGTCTGAGGGGAATCATGATAAAGAGTTTTGTGACAGCCACTGCAGGGGAGAGTGGGCGCAGAGGTGCTCGGTTTGTAGTGCTAGTAGCACCCGGAGCATGTCCACTTAGTGCTCCATAACGTTTAAGAGCCGCTCCATGGCTTCGTTCTGGCACGCCGCGTTCTCCTTTCGGTCCCTCTTCTCGCTGTTCCGCCACTCCTTCAATTCTTGTTTTTTTGCCGTGGAGTGCATCACAACATCACGCAGAAAGGCCTCTAGTTTGTCGTGACCGCTTTCTAATTCTGCATAGCCGTTCAGCCGGCAATAACAAAGAGGGAGGCTGGGCTCCCATGGTCATATCTGTGAAGCCAAAATTCAACATTTTACAGCAGCAGTATTGTTTGCAACACTCAGACCACTGATTCAGTGATTTAAAACACAGCCACTATTCACATACCTGTCACTAACTAGCTGACCCCAGGCAAGCACACATGAGCCACAAGACCCCCAACGTGGTGAGTAACTGCAGGGGCAGGGGAAATCAGTGTTCCAGGACTGTACTGTACACTGGCATGTGGCTCTTGGGCAGAGCCAGCACTGTGGGGGGAGGCTCCTTATAATTACCGTCCCCACATTTTCCACAGGCTGTGTTCATTATGGAAGATTTCTCGATGCTGAGGGTGAGAAGGGAATCAAGGGAGGGTCTTCTCCGAAACTGCAGCTTCCACCCTGGACCTTATGTGGCTCGCTTGTGTGCAGCAATGGTTCCTCCCCATCCCCCACAGTGACAGCAGAGTGGCATGGGAAAGTTACCCTTTATGGGGCAAGAAACAAAGCAGCTCTGCCAAAGAACCTGCGGCAGCAGATTGCCCAGTATGTCCATGAGCGTTTCGTGGAGCTCTGGGGCAGATTCCCGTGAAGTGAGGGAGTGAATAAACACCCTGTTCCGCCGCTCAGACAAGGCATGTGGTGGTACGCGCATCATAGAGACGCAAGCCTGCTTTCTGCAACCCTGCTGCCCCCAACAACTCACTTCAGCAGTTCCCAAAATCAGAGTCACTTCCTCTCCTGTTTGCACTTTGCCAAGCTCCGACCAATGTGACTGGCTAATGTGAGAAGAGCTCCTGGATGCATGCATTTCTGACCTCTGGGTCCCCCTCCACATCCTTGTCCAAGTTTTCTTCCTCCTGGCTCAGTCTACTCTCTACTGCACACAAGCCACCGAAGTATCCACAGTGGCCTTCGCAGTGGAGGTGGGGTCGCCAGCAAGTATCACATCCAGCTGTTTGTAGAACCGGCAGCTTGTGGGCACAGCACCAGAGCAGCGGTTTGCCTCCCTCACCTTGTGGTAGGCGTTCCGCAGCTCCTTCACTTCAGTGTGTCGTGGTCATGGCCCCTTTCTGTCATGCATTGTGAAGTCTGTCCTTAGGTATCATAATTCCTATGGCTGGAGCACAGCTGTGACTGGACAGCTTCCTCTCCCCAAATGCTGATGAGATCCAGCAGCTCGGCATTGCTCCAGGCGGGAGATCACCTAATCTCTGGAGCAGGCGTTGTCACCTGAAAAGATACGCTGAGACCACTGCACACATCACCTAGCAAACAGGACGGGGACTTTCAAAATTCCCAAATATAAGGGGTGGGGCTTACAGTTGGTCACCTAAGGGCAGGGCAGTAGAGTTCAAACCGATGACCAGAGAGGCAAGAACAGGCATTGTGGGACACCTCCCGGAGGCCAGCTGGAATGCTGTAATCGACCAGGGTGTCTACATTGGCACAGCGGCACTGTAGACTTGACACAGAAAGATATACACCTTTCATCGGGGTGGTTTTTTTTAGTGTGCAGTTTCTGCGCACTAAGTGGTTTGGTAATGTGTACATCTCGGGAGTTACACTGCAGAAAGCTGTTTACTGTGCAGAAACTTGCCAGTGTAGACAAGGCCTTAGTTAAAGACGAGAACCTCATTAGATAATCCAGGGAGGAGTCAGAGAAAGTAGGATGAGAACGAAGGCAGTGGAAATGCTCACTCACAGGGATTATGCATGTACCTTGAGGCTTGCAAGGATTTTTGTAAGACTTTCAGAGCCAGGCATTCTTAGTTTTTTTTTCTTTTTCTGTAAGATTTTTATCTGATTTCTGGAGGTTTAGAAGAGCTTTTATTGTGTGTAATAAAAGCCTGAGTATCGGTAATAATTCAGTTAAATTGAGGTTAGACGTTTTAGGACTTAATCATCCTGGGAAATCTTATTCCATTTATCCGTCAACACAGTTCTCAAACTTCTTCAGATTATGAGCCACTGAAGATGTTATTTCCTGACCACATCTTTTGACAACCACAGTCCTTCCCTGCAGCAAATACAATACTTGGTTACGTAGAAAAATAACACTGAAACAGTTGGAGACTTGGTGACAAGAGGATTGCAAATTTGCTTTAATGTGATGGGTACAGCTGCTTCTTTGTGCCCTTCCCAAAATTTTTAACTGTGCTGTTTTATTTCCTATTTTGATGTGAAACTCTCCATTTACTATTAGTAAATCTTCCCTCATTGCCTGCGGTCACCTTTAACCTTATTTCTGGGTCAGTATGCAGTTTAGTTCTGTTCTTTGTATTTTTTGTATTATCATAGAGGTGGGGCCCCTGTTGTGGACCAGGAGGACCCCATTGTCCACCTATTAAATCCTGATCAAATTTGGGGACATCACCAGGATTGGAAGTTAATCAAAGAAACAAAAGCATGAAGGAGCTATACAGGATGCAGTGAGATGGGTTTGGTTTTGTGTGCTGCTTGCTAATTTATTCCAAAGCGATGGATGCTTCAGACTTACTTTATTTCCTTAACGTTCAGTTTTAATAAATAAAATTATTTGCTGTAATCGCTAGGCATGCTGACTCAGTGAATACCCTTTTGTTTGCAAATGTAACAGGCCTTCTCTTCATTACCAGTAAGCAAAAATAACAAACTACACCTGCATGCAACTCTATACTACTAGATATGGTAGTCAAAATATTGGGCTTAAAGCTAGGAATTCCCTGAATTCTGATCCTGGCCCTGATGCTGTCTCCCTCTATGGTGTTGGACAGTTTCCCCATGCATAACATTGGAATACTTAGCAGCATCATACTGCGGGAACTGATTGTAAAGCTTTTTGAACAGCATATGCTATATTAAGTATTACTTTTGTGATATGTCTTGAAATAGTACAAAGTACAATGAACAAATCGCTGTTTAGATTTAGTTGAAAGGATTGGTTTTGCAAACTACTTCACATTAATTAATATTGCCTCTGGCAGTATAAAGATAATTTGAGATGCTGTGCTTTACTGCTTATCCTAAAATTGATGTAAAAGGTGTATATCATAGGAAAAACTCTAGCAAGATTGGCTTACGCTGAGGTTTTTTCTCCTGTGAAAGTACAGTTTTTTGTTTTTTATAAACAAGATATACCTGTTGCAATCCAGTAAATATATTTTCAGGTGAAGATGGCACTTCGAACCTCAGGACATCTGTTATTGGGAGTTGTTAGAATCTACCACAGGAAAGCTAAATACCTTCTTGCGGACTGTAATGAAGCCTTCATTAAGATCAAGATGGCTTTTCGTCCAGGTACTTGTCCATATATCTTAAACACTTTCTCCCACAAGTTAAGTTACAATATGTAGTAAGACTTAAGCACGTATGCTGTTCTACATTCTTATTCCAGTGGGGAATCAGGAGAAGTTTGTGTTCTTTTGCATAGGGAAATACCATCTTTCAGTTGACTGGCTGAGGTTTGTGCTGACCAAAAAGCCTGCTGAAATTCTGCTTCTTCCCCAGCACTGCTTCAGTTGAGTGTTCTGGACTAAGGTTTCAGCACTCTTGTCAATAAGATCTATTCAGCTGGTGATATGGGGATGTGCTTGTTGTTAAATAGCTACATGTGCAATTGGGAAGCACTGAGCGGGATTTAGAACCAGTGGAGTAGCAAGAGACCATGCAGGCAGGAGGTGAAAAGGGGAAATATAGAAGCAAGTTGTTCAAAGGGATCCTATCTTATAATCCTATTCCTTGTGCCTAAACAATTTTGTCTACGATCGTAAAATTAATACCTAAGCTACAGTAACTGAAAGAATATTTTTTTTCAGTGTGTGTATTTTGTGTTACAATATTTGATGTATACTCCGTATCACTGTTTTCCTTAGGATAGTCAATTTCTTCTATTATGTGGATGTTTCACACAATAACAAAAATAATTTAAGTAGGAGAACATGATCGTAAAAGCAGAAGAATTGGCAGGGAGACTTGGAGGTTGGGAAGGAGGGAACGAATGTTAATACCTGGAACTGCTTTTAACCCAACTTTAAGTTGAGTAACTTAGTTGATTATTTCTGATTTTAGTGTGGGAATTGTAAAATTTTTTGTCAATTTGAAGTTGTTCAGATGGGACTTCAGTGGAAGCTTCTGGGTGCTCAGTACTTCTGAATCCAATCTACTTACGTGCCTAATTGTGGCCTCTGGGACTTAACTTTAGGAATCCAGGTTTTTTTTACAGTGGCATATTTTTTAAAACTGGCACAAAACAGCTTTAACAAGATGTTGAGACTTGAAGCATACAGCATTTTTCTTTGTTTTTTGGATCTCCCTTTCTGATCCAGAGTCTCAAGTATATGGCCATGGTTTTCAGTGGCATTTCACTGCCTGCTTTATTGCATTTAACTTCATCTGTAACCTGCGTTTGGAGTGGGATTTTTCAGAATTGTTGAGCATTGGCTTGGTCTTTTTCCACTGAAGTCAGTGAAGCCAATGGGAGTCGTACCTAAGGGAGCAGAGAGGCCAACACTAAACGTGTTGGGAGGAGAAAAATCGTATCTTTCGTGTAGATATAGAAACTTACATCTTAGTGTTCTCCTTTTCAGGTGTTGTTGATTTGCCTGAGGAAAATCGAGAGGCTGCCTACAATGCTATCACTTTACCTGAGGAATTTCATGATTTTGACCAGCCACTGCCTGATCTAGAGTAAGCTTCCTTTCTCCTACTAAAGTAGGCTTGCTTTTCTGGAGTAGCAATTTCAAATCTAAATTTATAATGGCAGATAAGCACCATTTCAAATTGGATACTTCACCTTTTTTAAAAATGAAATACTTCTTTTTGCCTGGGTTATTCCATAGTGGGAACTCCTGGAATGCAAATTGCTATGCTAATATTTATTTGGTTTACAGTTAAATTTAAAATGTATTGTGTAAATTGAGAAACAAGTCACAATATGTTCCAAGTTATTTGTTTTCCTAACCATTTACCTTCACGCTCTTTGCTTTGCATTATATAAATTTAAACTCTTGCTGAATGTAGTTTGTTATTCCAAAATCGACCTTCGTGCCACAAGAGGCACGGTATATCTGTAGCTTTTCTTTATTCCTAGCTCCCTAGAAGCTGATCACAATTTCTGTTGCCTCACTCTAAGTATATCCTGAAGTCATATTTGTTTATGTTGTCACATTTATTTTAGGTTTGTCTTCATGACTATATTTATACAAGTGCATGATATATTTCTATAGACTGGCTTCATAATAAAACAATAGTCTGTTAAGTAACCTGTAAATTGTTTTAAATTGATGAAATATAATCAAGGAAAGTCTTTTAAAACTGTGTGTTCTTTTTATTTAAGCGATATTGATGTGGCTCAACAATTCAGTTTGAACCAGAGTAGAGTGGAAGAAATTACAATGAGAGAAGAAGTGGGCAACATCAGTATTCTTCAGGATAATGACTTTGGTAAAATGCTTTTATATTTTTAATATATGTACTAAGTTAGGTTTTGCTAGCTCTTGGACTGAAATGAAAGTTTCACAAATCATGTGGAAATACTACAAAGTGCGTTAATTTGCTCTGAGAATTTTACATGAAATATCACTAAATGTGTTAGTCAGATGCTCTTACAAGAGTGAATACCCTCATTATAGGATGAGTTTTCCAAAAATCTGTCATCTAATAGCCAAAAAAATTGTTGCTGCTTGTAAAGAAGCAACAATAACCATTTGTCAGGTAGATTAATACTTAAGTGAATGTGTGAAATGTTAATTTTCTCTTTAAACGTGGCAGTCTAAATTCATTAGCCAGCAGCTCTTTTCTTACTATTTTCATTGCATTCAGAAATTACTATTTGATCCCTTATAACTTTCTCTTAGTGACAAAGCAATTGCAATGATGAAAGTGGTATTCTGAGATTTATTGTTTCAATATTTCTTGGTGTATAGTTGTACAAAGAGTGCTTTGAACTGATAAAAATGTGTATGAATATGCTAAAATTTAAGTTTTCTGTGCACCATGCTTGTTTAATATTATCCATAAAATAGGAATCTGTTAATCAGTAGACTACACACGGGATTAATAGACCTCTCTGGTATTAATCTGTTTTTGGGTGTGCATTAAACACAAACTTCGTGCATAGGAAGCTTTCTTGGAATAGATACAATGGACTCTAAAATTAATATTTTAAATGTTTTGGTGCAGTACTGAAGCCATTCTCAATAGGTATGCTTAGGATATATTTTCTACATAAGAAAGATAACTGTTCAGGTGGAGGACAAGGGAGGAAGTTGTTTTGAACAAACCTATGAAATTAAAACAGCACTGAAGAAAGTACCTTCAATGTGTCCACCATTAATTCTACATTTAAAAGAGTAATTAATCGATAAATTGTAAGAGTTGAAAACTATAGAAAATAATTGCATTTTTGTGAACAGAAATAACTGTAAAACTTACTGAGAAATTAGTTATAGAACTAAATTAATAATTCTTTTTTCTAGTGGGTCATTTTTTCATAGATTAAGTGAAGTGATTAATGTTCTGCTTGTTGATTTGCTTAAACCTAAATTCTTTATCTGTTTGGCTAAAATTATATTCTTACAGGTGATTTTGGAATGGATGATCGTGAGATGATGAGAGAAGGTAGTGCATTTGAGGATGACATGCTAGTGAGTACCAGTGCTTCCAATCTTTTACTGGAGCCTGAACAGAGCACCAGTCATCTTAATGAGAAAGCTAACCACCTAGAATATGAAGACCAATACAAGGATGACAATTTTGGAGAAGGAAATGATGGAGGAATATTGGGTATGTTTGAGAAATTAGTGTAGCAGTTGGGTTTTGTTAACTGTGCCTTATCTTCTGTCTAAATTGTAAGCTCTCTGGGGCAGGGGCCATGTTTTGTTGTTTGTACAGTACCTAATAATAATTACCCCAGTAAACATTTTCCTGTAAATTCAAACTGCATACTTTAAAATAAATCACTTTCCAAATTCAAGACACTCCACTGTACATGTGAGACTTGGAAGAGAAACTAGTATGTGAATCTTCTGGCTCATTTTAACCCCTCTGACTTCTTTGGGAGGGATTGAATTTATACAATGAGACGGTTAAATGTTGGATCCTTTTTTTCCCCTTAACTTTAAAAACCCTGTAGAATTCTTGAATGATGGACTTAATGTTTGCATGTTACACTTAAGCTTTGCATGCAGTTGAGAAATCAGAACATAACAGCGTACTAAGAAAACAGACACAAGTGTGACAGCTAACTTGACTTAATATTGTTTTGCTGGAGTTCACCTAAAAAACGCTACATTTTTTTTCTTTTGAAGGAGTATGACTGCTACAAAAAAAATTCAGATAGTTTGTGTATCTTTAGTATTTTAGTTTCTTGTGCTATTATAAGTATACAGCATTTTGATTACTTGGTTTTTTTTTTTTTTTTGGTTTTTTTTTGTTGTTGTTGTTGGTTTATGCACAATACCAAAACTGATTCTTTTGTCACTATTTCAGATGACAAACTTCTTAGTAATAATGATGGAGGCATCTTTGATGACCCACCTGCTCTCTCAGAAGGTGGGGTAATGATGCCAGAACAGCCTCCCCATGATGATATGGATGATGATGATAACGTATCAAGTGAGTATTTAATCTAGGACTAGGTTTCATTTCTTTTAAACTATGACTAGGAATTCTTTAGTTTCCTAATAAAACTTGTTGTGGACTGAAGTTTATAAAAGCTTGTGTTGAACCTGTTGATGTACTGTGTTTTCTTTGTGTTCCAACTTAGTCCAAGATGTTCAACTTTTGTTTTGTTTGGTAGTGGGTGGACCAGATAGCCCAGACTCAGTAGATCCAGTTGAACCGTTACCAACTATGACTGATCAAACAACACTGGTTCCAAATGAAGAAGAAGCTTTTGCTTTGGAGCCTATTGACATCACTGGTAAGTAAGCCATTTGAGAACACTTTAATTGAAATATTTGAGACCTTTTGATCTAGGAAAACCTTGAGTTAATGGAATAGAAATGAATCTCTTGGCATTATTGCTAACTCGGTTTAGTGGTGTGTGTCCCATTTTCTTTTCAGAACATGGAATTTTGTGTTGCTTTCCCAGTAAATTCACTTCCAGTTTTCTTAGAGCATATACAGTGCAGTCACACATACTGAAATATCGGCCATGCTTAGTCCCTTGCTAAGGCAGAACCTCAAGTTTTTTGTCCAGTTATCTAATAACTGTTGCGTGTTAAATCAGACATGTTCTTACTGAAACAAATTAAAATCTGCATACTAAAAATATATTTAGGACATAGCTGTCTGCAGCATATAAGAAGCAACTCATGGTGACATGAAGGAAAATAAATATTCTCATTTTAGTTCAGTTATTACTAAAATACTGTTTCTCTAGTCAAAATGGATGGTAGCATGGTTGAGTCGCTAGCAAAATGACTGGTACTGTATTTACTTGTTTACAATACATGTAACATTAAAAGCTAATAATATCAGTTCACATCTTAAAAGCACTGTACAAATATTTAGTGCTGCCACCAAATAGTAAAATTTCTTAAATTTAGGGAATTCTTAGGCAGTATATTTACTTGGAGCCTGTAGGATTTTTACTGTAACGTAGTATCAAGTCTCAGTTTCCCCCTCTCTTGTCTTCAACAGTCAAGGAAACCAAAGCAAAGAGGAAGAGAAAGCTGATTGTAGACAGCGTGAAAGAGCTGGATAGCAAGACTATTAGAGCCCAATTAAGTGACTACTCTGATATTGTCACTACTTTGGACTTAGCACCTCCCACTAAGAAATTGATGATGTGGAAAGAGACAGGGGGAGTTGAAAAACTTTTCTCTCTGCCTGCTCAGCCTTTGTGGAACAACAGACTATTGAAGGTAACACAGATTTCTGAAGGTTTATTTTTAAATGAATTATATTAAGGACTGATCATGTGGTTGAGGCTGAAAGCTTATGTAGCAAGCAGAAATGTGCATTAGCAGCATCTGGTAAATAGTACATTTTTGAAAACTTCCTACAACTGAAAACAAACTTCTGGAGTCTGCATGTAGTTCAGTCACTGATAGATAGGCTTGGAAGGATTAGCTTTTTAACAGTAAATGTCGATCAGTGGTGGTTTTTCACCCCACACACACCAAGGAAAAAATATTTTCATCTGATTGAAATTTGCAGGTCATGAAAGTAAGAAAAATGTGTGACAACTTACTTTGATTTAAGGCTATTTACTTTGTTTTGACATATGTTGACAATTTGATTTAACTTGAATCTTTACCTTTTTGACTCTCAACATCTACTTTCATTAAATAGTTATTGTCTGATCCCTATAATTTTGCACAACTATGAAAAATGTAAATCGATAAAATTTTTAAAATGCTTAAAAAGAAACATCTGTCTTAGTCGAAGCTATTAAAAAAAAAAATTGGATTCAGCCAAGCCTACTGATGTAACAATTCTTAAACATTCAGAGAAAGAAGCTTTTTAAAACAAGGGCACATAACGAGAAGTCCATCTCTGAAACAAATAGAATATGAAAAATTATGGGGTAACTGCAGATCAGAGAACTACTAGTCTACAGGAGTGATTTGTTTTTTCTTACAGCTTTTTACTCGCTGTCTTACGCCTCTTGTACCAGAAGACCTCAGAAAGAGGAGGAAAGGTGGAGAAGCTGATAACTTGGATGAGTTCCTTAAAGACTTTGAAAACCCAGAGGTGCCCAGAGAGGAACCGCAGCAGCAGCAACAGCGAGATATTATTGGTTTGTAACTCATTAAATAACATGTTCTACTTCCTTTCAAAGCTTAATTTTCACTTGGACTCGTCCTTTGTATTAAATTACTAGAGGGGAAACATTTACCTAGGTTATAAAGCACAGGGCTTTGTAATTGCTCATTGTATATAGCTTGTTATAGTCAGTAACTCCTTTGTTGGTAGATCTCTTTTCTAAATATAGCAGACTTACATGAGACAGCTGTGTTCAGTGGATTAAATGAGCACTAAGGGCTGGTCTGCGCACACACGTGCACTGATTTAACTAAATTGACTTTTGCATCAATTTAATTAAATCCGTGCAGAAACTGTGTGAGTGTGAAAATAGGGACCTAACTGTTGTAAACTCTGGAGGTGCTGTGAGTTGATCGATGTGAGTTTAAAAAGTGACGTGATTTATAAACTACTTTATATACAATGAAATCAAAATACCTATTTATAAAATATATTGAATATTACAAAATATAGATGAACCTATCTTGGAAGAGCCAAGCCGTCTACAGGAATCAATGATGGAAGGCAGCAGAACCAATTTGGATGAATCTGTCATGCCACCCCCACCACCTCAAACAGGCGTAAAGCGCAAGGCTCAGCAAGTGGAACCAGAGCCTGTATTACCTGTGAGTAAGATTACAGTGAAGATGTGAGTCACACAGGAGTGGTGACTATATGCTCTGCAAAGAAAGCCTAGAGCATCCCTTATCTAGAAACAGATAACATTCTGTGGTGGGAAGGAAGTGGTATTAGTCTCTGCTACAAATCCTGAAAGTAATTCTCCCCACCCCCCACCCCGCAGAATCATATCAAGGTGGGACGGTGTCCTACAGAATTTGAGTAAAAATAAAACCAGCCCCCACACAGTAAGGTCATTGTAAAAAGGTCTATAAGGGAAAAGCAGTGCTATGCTAAGCCCTTACATTTAAAGGAAAGAGAGTCCCAATGCATTTGTTAACATGTTTGGAATACCTCTTACAATGAGAGTTGCTTCTATAACCACTCAATATATGATGTAATTTAATGCGAGTTTCACCAAGACATAATTCAATGCAACACACAGTTATAGTATTGCTTGTGGTCCTGTCTATCTTGGTGTAAAGAATTGCTTGTTGACTGTCTGTTTTGGCAAGAAAAACCTCAGTTACCTGTCTTCAGCCTTCATTTATAAAATGAGGAACAGTTAGCCACTTGGGTACCTCTGCTTCAGTGTTTAGCAAGCAGTGTATTTCCAGTTCTCCACGATCTGTGGGGAATGGTGTCTTCAGTACCCTATTTGTAAGTCACTTCTGAAAATATTAGCTAGTACCTTCCATTCCAATGTCCTCATTCTTGTCCCACAGAGGATGCCACCATGGTTTTTAATGCATTGAAGAGTCATTTCCCCAGTCAGTTGGTAATGGGGTTTATACAGCAATACATCTGGCTATCTGGAGGTCTTAAAGCTATGTCTCACCCAAAGTACATCATATTACTCTATAATAAGATCAGTTCCCAGGGTGATGTCCTAAACCAACTTCTTGGGAAACAGACTTGTGTTACTAATATTTTATTAGAATTTCTAGGTTTAATGGAATCTAAGGGAAATAAATATGTTGTATTTCTTTGCAAAGAACACAGATTATTTGTAGCAAGTGCCTTGAAAATTAGAAACTTGGATTAAATTCAATTTTGTGGGATTATAAAGATGCCAAATTGTATATTTAAGATGTTCAGACCTAAAAGTTCCAGTGCTGCAATCTTCAAGTTAACTCCCATGTAACATTACTGTCTCGTGTGTTCTCAAAGCCTCAGCCATTACAACAGTTGGAAATGCCACCTGTAGAAATGCCTCCAGAAGAGCCTCAAAATATCTGCCAACTAATACCAGAGCTGGAACTTTTGCCAGAAAAAGAGAAGGAGAAGGAAAAAGAGAAGGAAGAGGAAGAAGAGGAGGAGGTAGGCATGAGCTCTTAAGGATCTGTCTATAGATTTGACACAGGAATGACTCGGTGGGGTTCCTGAAGATATATTTTTACTGCCATCTCTTTACTTGTGACATCCCTTAAACTAAGTGTTTCAGCTAAGGAAGCATTTTCTGGTTACGTGGGGAGTGAGACAGATAAAGGGTAGAACTTTGAGATATGGAGAACACTCTTGATTGCATGCTTGACTTGATGAGCTGCTCAACTGATTGGAGAGGTATTGACCATACTTTACATACAGTTAACAGCTATACATGTTACATTTTGAACTGTTATCAGATTTTAAATGTTGATCAATTTTGTAAAAAACAAGTTTTATGAAAAAAGTTTAAGATCAAATGAAATGTTTTCACAAATCTAAAATTTTTCTCTAGAACTTTAAGCATTCTGTTGAGTTTGAAACATAAACATTACAGAATTATGATCATGAGGCTGACTTAAATGATTTCCACTGCACAAGCTGAGAGAAATTTAAAAGTAAACAGAGTATAAGTGACCAATTAAGTTCATTTAAACTGTACATTCTTTGGAACAAAGATTGTAACTTCTTATGTGTTGAAAAGGAGCCCTGATCTTGATGTGGCCTCTTGAGTGTTAACGTAATATGGATTTTAAAAAATAAGGCATGAATGGCCTAGGTGAAGACACTTTGCAGTTTAGATTTTAAACTGACAATGTTGTGTACATAGCACTGTGGTCATGTAAAAAGCCATGTGCATACACAAAGGAATAATGTACATATAACTTAGTGTGGTACCATGCAAAGGATCAGACAGGCACCAAAACATAGTTTTCAAAACCCACAACTATCACATCAGAGTTCTAGAAATAAGGATGTCTCCTTAAGCTTGCAATTCCTGAGTTTGCCAGTTGGCAGTGGCTTTTTTTGCTTAAACACAGTGATGGTGGGACAGTAGGAAAGCCACAAATCAACCTGTAAATTAGTTTTCATCCTGCTTTGAACAGTATTAATTGAAGCAAAAGGAAATTAAATATTTGAAGATTACTGAAGCAGATGAGATGAGATTTGGCTTGCAATCTTACCTAGCATTTTCAGTGTTTCAGAAAGTGCTTCTTTTTGGAATGTAGAGCATTTCCTTTAAAAGTTGAGTTTACTCTCCATAAGGAGAGGCAGGATGCTCTTGTAGATGAAGTGCAGGAATGGGCATTGAGAGACATAAGTTCTAGTCTCGGTGCCACAGATTTCCTCTGTAGCTTTGAGCAAATCACTTTTCTGTGCCTGTTTCATGGGACTCGAAGAATCCAAACATCTGCATGACAGTTCTGCAGCCAAAGCCCACATCACTGGACACAGGTCTGCCTCAGGTGTTTTAATTGCTGTGTAAACGTACCTTTAACATACAATTATAAGGACAGGCAAGTAGCCTTTTGTCAATTACTTTTAGTCCCACCAGGATATCCAGTTTCCTTTTTGTTGCCATTCTTCGTCATCCCTTGTAAGTCAGGCCATCTTGACCTTCCAGCTAATTCTTGATTGGCTTGAGGAGAAGAGTGCTGAAAACAGATCTAGAAGCATAGATTTCATTTCACAATTTAAGTGTGTGAATATTAACCTAAGCCTACAAGTGTTCTTTAAGTGTGAATTTATTGTTGGTTGCAGGAAGAAGATGGTACCGGGGGTGATCAGGATCAAGAAGAAAGAAGATGGAATAAGAGAACTCAGCAGATGCTTCATGGCCTTCAGGTACATATAGCACTTGTCTTTACAATTACTTCTTGAACCAGTTTAGTGTGTTTTGACCAATGAAGAGGTCATCTAAAAGCTAGGCTGACAGTGGACACCACATACCTGACTGATACTTTAAAGGTTTGATTTTGAAATGAGCGTGGAAAAAGTGTAGGTTGTGATTAGGTAAATCATTGAAAGCACTCTCTAAAAGTAAACCTGTGTATTCACACATTGTGCAATAGAGGGACAGTTGAGCCAGATACTTGTAGAACTCTAATGACAGGTCCTACTTTTGGGTCTGTACTTTGGCTTGCAGCAAAGGCAGGAACTCCAAAAACTCAAATTCCTAATTGTTTTCCAAGTAACACATACCAGCTCCTGCAGTGAAATCTAGGCACCTCACCAGCTCCTGCAATGGAACCTAGGCACCTCCAGTTCTTTCAGCTGCCTGCAGACTGCATTTGGAACGCCTAACCTTCATTAGCAAATATCTCAAGTTATGGAACCACTCTTGACCACTTCCACAAAGAGAAGCAGTACTCAGTAAAATTGGCCAAGAACCATATGAATGCAGCTCAGCATTGGGTGTGAATGGTCTTTCCAATCATATATACTAGAAACAGCTGTACTTCCTACCATTATCACATACTTCAAACACACACATGACTGAGATCCTGACCTTCATCCTGCTGTTGAGCAGGAGCTTGAGCAACTGTCTGAGGGAACCTTTCGAAGAACTTGTATCCCTGAAGTTGGTCTTAATTTAGAGAGTCAAGTCACTGTATACTATATCAGTTTGCAGACCAACAAAATCATTCCTGCTGTCTCAGGAAACCCTACAAGTGTAGGATAAAGCCATATCTCCAGATGTTGTTATATAGCTGACAGTTAATTTGTATGAGTTCTAGCTGAATCTGGAGCACATGGATCAGATTGATGTTGAGTAGGACATAAGAGTTCTGTTCCTGTCTGTGAACAACAAAATACTGGTTCCATACAAGGCACCATGAAAAGACTCTGCTGAAGAGTCTCGTAAAAGCTATGGAAGAAATTCACATATGACTTTGCTACTTTCTCATAGCAAAATCTCTCTGAGCCAGTTCATGAGAAGCATACATTCTCAGTCCTGCTTGAAATAAATAGGATCCCCAACATTGTTGGGGTAGGTCAGCAGATAAGTTTGAACTGAATTCCAGGAATCCAATCACCTTGCTACATCTCAGTCTAGAAGCCATCTCTTTGTAGGCATAATTCTTGAAGAAATATTTTTTCTGATCAGTTGTCTGAACCCCAGCTGCTTTTGACACTAGTTTGTGTAGATGAGCACGAGTTTTGCATTTGGGCATAAAAGTGCACAAATTTGAGCAGAAAATTGTTGTGATCTGGTGCAAAAAAGGCCCCCCCCCACACACATTACTTGATCTCCTTGACCTGTCAGTCGGGATTCCTTTTTCCCTCAATTCATGTGACAGCTCTTTAATTTCTACAGACACTGAAGATAACCCACTTTCTCAATATCTGGTTTAGGGAGAGGGGACTGGAGCATTTATAATACTCCATTTAAAAGCCTGCCTGTCCTGTGCAATAGTAATGTGGCTTTAGCTGCTGATAAAAGCTCCTTTTAGTGTCACATTGAACATATGAGCTCACTTCATACATGGAAGTTGTAGTTAAAATCACTGATTTCTCATTCTGCAAATTGAACGTCAGTGATCTGTCCTGACTAAATTCTTCACAGATGAAGCTGGTGCTCAGAAGCATCCCAACTTCTTTCTGAATACAGTGTCAGAGTTCCACTTTAGGCCTTATCTGTTATAAGTTGAATAAGTTTAACTGAAGGAATAAAATTAATTTAGTTAAACTCCTGCAAACCCTTTTGTGGATATTTGTGTTTTGGTTTGACTATCCATGGATCTTTTCCCAACCAATAGACTTTGTAAGACAGACCGTTCTCTACACTTACATCTACTGACTGTAATTTATGTTCAGCTAGAAGCTGTCACTTTGGTCTGTCATTACAAAAGCATTGTTGGCTAGGAGAATCTCAATTCTCCGGAACCTTAGCAATTTTGAAAAAAGGAGTGATTTGGGATGCTCTCACCTGAAAGGTGTCTGATGTTAGGGGCTTATTCCTTCACCCACTTACTTCCCTGGTGCTTCTCGCATGAACAGAGAGCAACAATACCTGAAGTCCAAAGGTGCAAACAATTCGATGTTTATTGGGGTGAACTTCCAACAAGCATGATTCCAGTTTCCTTCCTTAGTGTCCCCCTTCCCAGCTCTGACACCACAGAGCCTTATCTGTGTCCCTGTTCCCATTCCCCCCCTTAGAAAAACATGATTCCCATTCCCCCCATTAGCAAAACATGATTCCAGTTATATCCCACCACCTTAATTAGTTTACACCCAGCAAAATTAATTATACAGCAGACAGAAACAATCACAGAACCAGACAGGGATTATACAGACAAACAATAGGGAAATGGGGACTACAGTGATAGAACAACACAGAAATGAGGATTTCACAACTACGTCTATAAAGACATAAGTGTTTCCCAGCTGTGTCTATTGATAAGTGAGTTCTTGCCAGGCAGGATGCTATCAAACTAAGTTTCCTTTTACATTTTCTAGGCACTTCCCTTTCTCTGGAGGTGATAGGCATTATCAGGACAGGATTGTATTCCTAACAGTGCAATAGCACCTTCTTTCAATGACACTAGTTTGGAATGTAAAGATGTGACCATTCGCTTCCCAGCTTAAGGCTGCCTCTGCTGCTTAGCCAGAGGCCTTAGCCTAAGAACAGGGCTTCAGACTGTCACAGTAAGAGAAGGCCCTTACACTGGCAGACAGTGATTTTAATTCTTTCTTTTATACCTCTATAACTAGCTAAGTGATAAGAATACACCTAAATTCTTAGAGTATAGGCCTTTACAGACAGGCCTGAATATCTATATCCTAACATCTGATTTTTCAAAAGTACCCACTGTTGGAAAATCAAGCCCCCTTTAAAAAAAAATCTCAAATTGAGCATTCAAAAATATAGGCACCCATAATCTCTAGTCATTTTTGGAAATCTTGTCCTTTACTTGATTACTGTAATATGTGTCTTCTCCAAAATACTTACCCAATCACAGGCAAACATATGGCTTTAGGTGGTTTGGGATTCTACCAAGGGATTGAAATTACTTGATCTCACGTGTATTGTTTATATCTGTCTCTAGTTGTTGTTTCTGGGAGAACAAGTGGCGTATCTATCACAGGTGTGCTCCCAGCTCAAATGGGGATTAATTTGACAGCCAGTGTATCCTGAGTTGGGGGAGAGGTAATAGTCACCTGCCCCGGCAGCTGTGGATGACATTAAGTGGAACCTCAAATCCTGAATACAGTTGCCCCTCCCTGTTGATTAAAACATCCTGCACCCATTAGTGATGATTGCCTTGGCTCCAAACCCACAGCTGCCAAAATACTTGACTTTTGTACTTACCAGTGTTGATCATAATTGGGTATGTAGAATTTTGGGGGGGCTTATTTATGGTATCAACCAACTTTTATGTGTGTGCGTGTGTGTGTTTTTTTCCAGAGGGCTCTTGCTAAGACTGGAGCAGAATCTATCAGTTTGCTTGAGCTGTGCAGAAACACAAACAGAAAACAAGCGGCAGCAAAATTCTACAGTTTCTTGGTACTCAAAAAGCAGCAAGCTATCGAGCTGACACAAGAAGAGCCATACAGCGACATCATTGCAACACCTGGTCCCAGATTCCATATAATTTGAATGGTTAGATACATCATGGCTAGTGTTAATTTCACTAGTGCATATGTATTGCCCCATGTGTAGGGCCCACAAGACCATTGAAGAAAATTTAGATTTTAATTGTCTGTACAAAGTCCTTGGTTTTCTTTTGGTTTTGGTTCTTGTATTTTAAATTTACCACTTTCATTTTTAGTGACACTGCTGGGGTGGATGGCTTGAGTTCCAACTGCAAAAACAAGACAAGCAATTCAAGGACCCAGATAAAGATTGTTTTATTCAGAGCAGTTGTGTGCAATATTGGTGCATGTAATGTTGAGTGACAATGAAAATGTCTTACTATAATTGGATTAGCTTAACTCAGTGATGATATTTTTAATCTACACAAGTAAACCTGAAAGGCCAACCTATTGTCTGATTAAAAACTTTGCCAAACTTTTCTAATATGTTCTGTCTGCTTCTCATAGTAATGAATTTTTCCTTCCCTAGATTTCTGTGTCTGTTTTCTTCCTGGGTACCATGGGTCTCTTGCAGCTGCCAATGTGAATGGTAGTGCCCGGCATGTGAACTTTGCTTTGTCATTTTTGCAGTAGGATTTTGTAGCCCTTGATGCTAAAGGAAAACAGATTTCTATGGAAAGCACTTCCTATAACTGATCCTACTTGTGCAGGAGGACAGAGCATGTGTAAAACATCTTAGATAAAACATTCCTTTTCATTTATCACCTCATTGCAGTCCACTACTGATGATGGCTAGCTACTGTTAATAGACAGCAAATAAAAATTCTAGTAATTTCATTTAAAGCTTAAAATATCAATATGCTTTAGGTTTGATAGAGCTGTACATAAACCCCAAACTTTTTTAAAGAACAGACTTCTGGATTGTATATTTTCTGACATTAAGCAGGCCAATGAAGATGAGCTTAAGAGAAGTTGAACAGATTGCATTTGTAAAATATTGAATTAAATCAAGACACAACCTGTACTGAAAGGACAGCAAACTAAATATATAGTACAAGCAGACATAGTTACACTTAAAGCAAATGTTGCTGTGTAAAGTGTATTAATGGCTCTTCAGATATATTTATAGTTTTAGTATCTATTTTCCAATAATGCACACTCCTTTGTTCAGAACATTTTAACAGCTTTGCAAAATAAGTCCTATTGGTTTTACTATAAAGAATAAAAGCTTTACTGTTAGGACCAGATAGTATCAGAAATTATGTGAATATGTTGATTATGGAAACGTCTTAACTTTTTTAGGGCAAAATTATTCACACTGAAAGTTCTGGTTTTAATGTTGGCACTTTTGTGAAATGATTCTCTTTTGGGACTCTGAAATTTCAGTGTATACTCAAGTGTAAAATTATGTGAATGTTTTAAAAATTTGAGACTACATAATGACCGTGTTTTAATAATTGTTGAAAAAGTTAATTGTATAAAATAGTTACTGCAGCTTTATTTTCAACATAATGTGCCTGTAAAACCATGATTTTCCCCTTTGTAAAAAGACATTGTAGATAACTTGAGTGTTTAATTATAGAAAGGTCATTTAGTTTCTTGTTACACATTTTGTTAGTCTGTTTTTTGTTGCTTTTCAAGGTTGATATTCTTGAAAATAGGTGATGCTGTATGTATAACTTTTCTAATAAAAATTGTTATAAGCTGTTTCTTGTTTGAATACCTTTCAGTGACGTTGCTTATTTTGGTATTAGGAGGAGACGTTAGTTCTTTAAAAAGGTTCTTAAAAACTCCCTCAAACATGTAAATACTTTTTGCCATTAGGAAGGAACACTTTAGATTGTGTTAATGATGCTGTATTTCTCTCTCATTTAAGTGCTCATGCTAAGAATGGCTGCCTGTGTATAGTCCAGAATTAGGAAATTAAACAAGGAGGCTGTCTGTAAAATGCATTTTGTCTTGGTTCCCATCCCTCCCTACCCCAAAAACAAATTCATATTCCTTTTTTTAGCACTGCAACTTACTTTGCTTCAAAAATTGCTTCTGAACGTGAATATTCTGGTATTACTGGGGTAGTATGAATGCCCCTGGCAGGTCTGAACACTTTGATCCGAGCCTGTAAAGAACATTACAGCTCCATTCATCTCATTTACTTCATTTCTGTAATTAGCTGTGCAATGCAGGGACTTAACTCTGTACCTGAACAATTTAATCTTCTTGAGCAGCATTCTTGAGTTTACAGTATAACTTATTTTTCTGCATCTTGCACTATTGCATAGCCAGAAGCCTCAATTCTGTCAGTGGTGATGGGTCTGTACTACACAAGATGGAAAATCTAGCAGGCCTTGGGAGCACTTGAGCCACCAGTTGCTGATCAGAAAACATGGACCACTGCAGTTAGACTATTTCTGGAAGGAAGTGTTTCCTAGCAAACAGGAAGTGGAATCCATGCCATCTTCCCTGGTGAAACTGAATGTCCACAGCTAACAAATCATCAACCTTTCCTTTCCTTTCTGAAAAACGTAGTAGTCCCCTGACATTCAAAGAGCTAACAATGGATGCAGAAAACCTCTAAATGCTGTCCTGGCTCCAAATTTCCATTTTAGGCAAAATCACTGAGAAAGTAATGACAACCGACCTTCATAATCCTCTTTTAGCACCCTAGGTGCTTGAAAACTTGACTTCAGGCACAAACGCAGCTTGGATAGTGTCTTAATGGCAGTAAATATGTCCCAAGTCAATGTTTTGACTGTCGACCACAAGGGATAGTGTCCAGCAAGTGGAATGAGCAAATGCTGTTTGTCCCAAAGTCCTTCAATTTCACAGTCGGGATTTATCATGCCTTTCTGCTCATTAACTGCGTGTGATCATCTGAGAGATGTGGAGATGCAATGGGATAGGCTGTTAACACACGCCAGCATTATTTTCTCTTTCTTCTGATACACCTATGCTATCCCCACTGCTAAGATGTTTCAGGGTAGTGCAGTAGCCAAACTCTGAATTCTTCCCTCCATTCACCTCAGGGGCATGTGAACTACTTGCTATGTGACAAATGATGTTGCAGAACACAATAGAAAAATTGAATTGCTATTAACCATTACCAGCCTAAGAAATGAACACTTTGGTGGAGTGCAGGCTGACTAAAAATAAATACTGTATGTATTGGTTTTGTCTCCATCTCCTAGGGTGGGATGAGGGATTTGGAGAATTCCAAAGCAAAGAATGAATTAAACCAATTGAATGAAGGCATTTATAAACAAAATAGATTTATGACCGTAATTCTTTCATTACATCTTACATCCCTCCACACTTAAGAGGTCACCTTTTGCTTTCCATGTTCCTCCTCCTCGTCTGCTTCTGGTCAGGGGCAGGATTCTGTCTTGGAGTACTTCTGCCGGTGTCCCTCAGTGGCTGCTTTTAAGGCATGTTACAATCCAGTCTCTTTCACTGTGCTTATTGTTGATCATGTAGGGTCCATTGCCAATTTTTTGTGCCTTCTATCCTGTCCCTCTTTAGTCTGTCTCAGTTGAGTGTGACAACTGCTTCTGACGTTCATGCTACTGAGCATGTCAGATGTGCTCTTGGGGACATCCACTAAGAAGTCAATCATCAAGTAGTGGCTTCTAGTAAAAGTGAGTGGCATGGTCTGGGTCTGGATCCTATAAAATGGAACCACAATACTACTGGCTTTTGACATTTGTTGTGGAAACTTTATTCTACCACTGAAATATTTTATTTCCAAAGTCCTATGGTGGTAAGCAAGATACGACAGCTGATAATCATTTACAGTATAGTGGTTGGATTCCCAAAACCAACTCTAAACTTAGCCTGCCTTATACCAATGCTTTTGCTTATTTTAAACTTAACCCTTCACTGCGGTAAGACAACTCTTCAGCCCTCTTAATATGTACATGCTGCTGCCACTGACTTCAACTGGAGATGTACATGCATATCCAAAGGTAGAATTTGACCTTGGTATCAGGATTTTGCTCCTGCAAAGAAAACATGAGATCTCTCTTAAACGACTCTTGTAGAGGTTGGCTAGATAATCTAATCCGTTATGAAGTACACGCACAATTCAGTCAGTTACCCAGAGTGAATAAATTGTATTTGACTAAAGCAGGGAGTCTCAAACTTCATTGCACCCCTTTTGACATCAAAAATTACTACATGACCCCAAAAGGAGAGTGGGGTGGCGAAGCCTAAGCCAGCTCGAGGGGGGAGTCTAAACTTGAGCCCTGCCGCCCCGGGCAGGGGGGGCCAGAGCTGAAGCCAAAGCCTGAGCCATGTCGCCCAGGGCTGAAGTTCTTGGATTTCAGCCCTGCGTGGTGGGGGCTCAGGCTTCAGCCCAAACCCCAGCAAGTTAATGCCAGCACTGGCGACCCCATTAAAACAGGGTCGTGACCCACTTTTGGGGTTCTGACCCACGGTTTGAGAACCGCTGGACTAAAGCATTCTCCCAGAATGTCATGCATTCTTCATTTGAAGGTAGCAATAAATGGAGAATCCACTTTGCGTGAAAACTTGTTCCAGTGGTTAATCACTTGCTGTTAAAGTTGTCTTATTTTCTAGTTTGAATTTGTTTGGCTTCTGCTTCCAGTCATTGGTTCATTCTCAACTAAAAAGCTCGTTAGTATCCTGTATTCTCTCTGTGAAGGTACTAATATACTGTAATCAAATCACCGCTCGGCCTACTTTTTGATCAATAAATTGAGCTCTTTCAGTGTCTCCAATCCTCTCATCATTTTTGTGGGGTTTTTTTCTGCACTCTCTCCTATTGCACTGCGGACCATTTTAACAGAAGGGTCCAGCCAACTCTTACTCCACAATCTCAAACTGCTTCTCAACTCTGTGCCTTCTAAGATTCTAATCTCCAAGACACAAGCAGCCATTATATTTTGTGAAAGCGTAACAGTCCAGAGAAAGATATGCAAAGAATGTGTGTGGGTTATGATAAATATGCAATGTTCAGATTCATAGACAATCAAATGTATCAACATTTCCACATAGAATGCCATCCTGTCTGGTTAACTAGCTGAGAATGACCCTACAAATAAAAAATACAAATTTTTTATAAGTGACTTGGAAATGTAAACTTACAGCTGGCTTATGAGGAAGCTGAGGGAGGCAGCAATGAGGTTTCGAAGTGTTTTCAACTAGAAAAGTCTAAGACTTGCTTCTGGTGGAAGCTATTTAATGAGAGAATCTGCAGGTTTTCTTGATGGTTTATCAAGCCTGAAATAAGTGCAGAAGGTCTCAAGTGCTCTTTTTGCTAAATTATATCTCCACATCTGTCAGAAACAGTCCCAGTTTAAGTGTGACAGTCTGCTCTCTGGTGTGAATTGGAGCAGGACACAGATATTGGGAGCTGTCTGTCACTCTCTGACCACTGACATCTGTGTAATTGCACAGACAATCTTAATGCCTTTGAAGGGGGTGTGTTTTAAAAAAAATAAAAATAATCCAACATAAATGTACCTGCATGCAAATTGGCTATACAAAGAATTCTCAACCTAGTCACCTCTGCAAATATTAGTCATTAAAAACGGCCAATCAATGCTGAAGTTAGCTCATTTTTATTAATTGTTCATTGAAAGTGATAACAGTTATCAGAGCAGAGTAAATTTTACGCAGTGTTTATGGATTGCCAATAAGGTTCTTTCATGAAGACAAAATTTAGCAAATGGTGCACTCTGCCTTACTCTACAGTGACAAAGCATATTTTAACACACAATATACTCTGGAGCCTGAACTTCATTGACAATGCATGGTGCACATAATAAAGGTTTTCTGATTTACTCGCTGGATCTCCCCATTGCAGCTCTATTTGTAGGTATGGAGGCTGATACTTATTTTCAGATTTATATGCAAATGCACAAATGAGACTAAAATTGTTTATTTTTGTTCCTCCGACTCTAGACAGGCAGTTTAAGTTCTTCGAGTGACTGCACATGGCCATTCCACTCTTGGTGTATGTGTACCCCATGCACGCTCATCAGAAACTTTTCCCGCATAGGTACCATAGGAGCAGCTCAAGAGTTCTCTGCTGCTGCATGCCCTGCAGGCTAGTATAAAGGAGCTCGAACCTCCTCAGTTCCTTTTTACTGCCTATGATGGTCATTGGAATTGCTTGGCTTGCCTTAGCAAGTGCTCTTAGTGTGTTCGTTATAAATTAACTCTAGATAGTTTTCTAGATATGTAGTGTTAATGCACTATTTACAGTATGAACTAAGTATGTTTTCTTTTTTGGTCTCCAGTTTGGGGTGTTTTCCGTTACTCAGTACTGAGGGATGCCTTGATCGCCAGGCTTCAAGCCCTGTCTCTCTTGTACTAGGCCAATGCCCATAAGCGACCCACACTCAAGCTGCTTGAAATGTTCAGGGGGAGCTCATATTTGGGATTGTTGCCAGATCTGCAAAGACTTTAAGCCTCTGACAAATAAAGACAGAGAAGCCAAGCTAAAGTTTTTACTCATGGAGGTGGCCCTGAGATCTCTGTCAGAGTTCGCTCAGTCGGCATCGTTTAGGAGTGCACCTCTTATGTTGTTTGATTCCCAACACAGCTCATTGTCTGCAGTGCCTAAGAGGAGGCATAAGGCCTCTAAGCAGACTGCTGAGAGGGGAAGACTGCTGGCACTGAAGTCTTCTAGGCCTAAGGATGAAAGTAGAGTGCAGCCAAAACAAGTTCTCCTCTGACACCGAGCCAGGTACCATCAAGGGAGCACCTTCTACATCTGCAGCGCTATGCTGGAGGTGTTTGCGGCAGTGAGTGATCTGCTTAGCATCTCTGTATCTATCTCCAACAGGCCAGGAGACCGCACTCGGTACCAGCAGCAGATAGCAGCATCAGTGCAGCACTTAGTGCTCTGTCAACCTCCATGGCCTCAAACTGCATGTCTGTCAGTAGCGTCAAAGGGGAAGCCTCCAATGCTGGCTGTGCTGCGTCCTCTGACTAGACACTGGGCTCTGGCACTGTCGAGAGCAGCCCCCCCTTTGTCAGCAGAGGCAGTCATCCTCTTCTGAATACGAGATTGGCTTCTGTTTCTCAGCCTCATAGCCACTCTCACTACTCTCCACCACGGCACTGTTACCCTGCTAGGGAACCTTCAGCAAGAGTACCATCAGGTGGGTGACCAGGGGGTCTGTGGGGCTCACTACCTGTCCAGTGGCCTTCTTGGAACCTGTTGGGTTTCCCCCCAGTTTCTAGGTCATACACGTGATGTTCTGGTTCTTTGTCCTTAGAGAGATGAGGAGTGCCTACGCGCCACCTGTTCTGATCCCAGTACCTTGACTGGTACCGAGCAGGAAGAGGCGGTTCGGGAGGACCCTGCTGGACAGCTAGTGGAGGAGAGAGTAGTAGCCTCAGCCTGTGCTGGCCTCTTCTTCCTCTCCTGATGAGGGAGTCTCCTTCTGCATTTAGCCTCCCTCGGATGACTATAAGGCCACAGCCTTAGCAGCTCTTGGTGGCCTTTAGCCTGGGGATCCAGGTGGAGCAAGTTAAAGAACCCTAATTAAGGGTCTCTGGTAGACCCCTTTGTCCCTTCCCCCTTTCTCAAGAAGGGCCAAATGTAAATATTGTGTTCCATCCCAGGGGTTTGAATACTTATATTCTCATCACCCCTGCCCCTAGGCTCTCTGGTGGTGTCAGCCGCCAATGAAAGGGAATGACAAGGGCAACAAGGGGAGACCCCCCAAATTGAATGGCGCAAAATAACCTAGAGCTGTTTGGTAGAAAAGTTTATTCTAGTAGGGGGTTGCAATGCAGGATTGCCAACCAGTAAGTGATTTTGGGTCAGTCTGATTTTAATGGGTGGGACTCCATTTTAAAGTTTAGAGACATGCTGCCACAGAATGGTAGGCAGAAGTTCACGTTATTAGCTGATGAGGGTAAATCTGTAGCAAGACCTTAGCTGCAAGGTGCACTGGATGCAGTATACTTGATGGCTAGGTTCATGGCTTCTGCAGTGGCCATGCACAGGAGCTCCTGACTACAATCCTTGGGACTTCCATAAGAGGTCCAACAAACTTTACACAACCTGCCCTTCAAAGGGTCTTCGCTGTTCTCAGAGCAAACTGTCTAAACTCCATGGCTTGAAGGACTCTCAGGCAACTTTAAAGTCTTTGGATTGTACACTTCAGCCCCATCCAGAAAGCACTTCCGCACACAGCAGACCCAACTTTACTCTGCAGAGAAAGAAGAGTAGGGGTTATAGACATAAAGAACCTCCTCCTCCTGTCTCTGCATCAATGCCTGCTCCATCTACACAGCCAGGGGTGCTAAACTGGCATTTTGACAGGACACTGTAGAAATGGGATATACCCTCCAATTTGATTCTACCCTTCCCTCCTGTCATAAGTATAAAGGGAAGGGTAAACCCCTTTAAAATCTCCCCTGGCCAGAGGAAAAACCCTTTCACCTGTAAAGGGTTAAGAATCTAGGATAACCTCGCTGGCACCTGACCAAAATGACCAATGAGGAGACAAGATACTTTCAAAAGCTAGAGGGAGGGAGGGAGAGAGAAAAAAACTCTCTCTGTCTGTTTGATGCTTTTGCCGGGGACAGAACAGGAATGGAGTCTTAGAACTTAGTAAGTAATCTAGCTAGAAATGCGTTAGATTCTGATTCCTTTAAATGGCTGAGAAAATAAGCTGTGCTGAATGGAATGTAGATTCCTGGTTTTGTGTCTTTTTGTAACTTAAGGTTTTGCCTAGAACGATTCTCTATGTTTCGAATCTAATTACCCTGTAAGGTATTTCCCATCCTGATTTTACAGAGGTGATTCTTTTACTTTTTCTTCTATTACAATTCTTCTTTTAAGAACCTGATTGCTTTTTCATTGTTCTTAAGATCCAAGGGTTTGGGTCTGTGTTCACCTATGCAAATTGGTGAGGATTTTTATCAAGCCTTCCCCAGGAAAGGGGGTGTAGGGTTTGGGGAGGATTTTGCGGGGAAAGACGTTTCCAAGCAGGCTCTTTCCCGGTTATATATCTGTTAGACGCTTGGTGGTGGCAGCAATAAAGTCCAAGGGAAAAAGGAAAATAGTTTGTACCTTGGGAAAGTTTAACCTAAGCTGGTAAAAATAAGCTTAGGAGGTTTTCATGCAGGTCCCCACATCTGTACCCTAGAGTTCAGAGTGGGGAAGGAACCTTGACACCTCCCCATCCCTTTTCTGGGGCCACTCTCACAAGGAGCTCCTAATCCAGGAGGTTCAGTCTCTCCTTCAGGTAGGAGCCACAGAGGAAATTCTGCAGTGTCACAGAGAGAAGGGGTTCTATTCTTGTTATCTCCTAATCCCAAAAGCGAACAGAGGTCTCAGACCAACTTTAGACCTGTGTCAGCTCAACGAGTATCTCAAAAAGATAAAGTTTTGCATGGTCACCCTGTCTTACATTGTTCCCTTCCTGGAGACTGGTATGCTGCCTTCGATTTAAGAGAGATCTACTTTGATATGGCAATTTATCATAGTCATGGAAAGTTTCTCAGGTTCATAGTAAAGCACTCTCATTACCAGTTCACCAAGCTGCCTTTCGTCCTGTCAGCAGCTCCTTGGGTTTTCAGAAAATGTATGTCTATGGTAGCTGCTTTCCTGAGGAATTGAGGAGTACAGGTCTACCCTTGCCTGGATAACTGGCTAGTCAAGAGCAGGTCCCTGGCTCAGGTTCTCTCCAATGTTCAACTCATCCAGTCAACCTTCAAAGCTCTAGGTCTACTGATCAGCTCAGATAACTATGCCCTTTGTCCACTTCAACAGATAGAGTTTATAGGATCAGTGCTGGACTCTACGCAGGCCAAAGCTTTCCTTCCAGACACAAGATTCTAAACAATTCAATCTTTTGTGCCAGATCTCAAGGTTCACCCAGTCACAACAGCTCAAAATTGTACAAGGCTCCTCAGGCATATTTTCTTGCACATGTATATAGTCCAGCATGTCAGGCTGTGCCTCAGGCCTCTTCAAGTTGGCTGGCCTCCGTTATTTGCCAAGCCATCACTGTCTGAACACTGTGCCCTCCTGGGATCTGACTTCACGAGATTGATGGACAGAGCCACTCAATTTGGGGGGGGGGGGGGCTTTCCTTTTGCCCATCCTCAGCCTTTGTTGACAGTGGTGATGGACAAGTTTGCCATGGGATTGGCGGGGGAGGGGAGTTCATCCGGGCCCCCTCGGAACTCAAGGTCTGTGGTCCTCAAGGGATTTGTCTCTTCATGTCAACATCAGAGAGCTAAGGGCTGTCCACCTCACCTGTCAGGCATTGCTACCTCATGTCAAGGGGAAAACCCTGTTTGTTCTCACAGACAACAGTGTGGAGATGTTTTGCCTCAGCAGGCAGGGAGGAGCTTGCTCTTCTCTGCTTTTGTCAGGAAGCAATTCACCTATGGAATTTTTGCATTGCCAGTTCAATCAATCTCAAAGCCTCTTACCTTCCAGGAGTGTGGAATAAACTGGCAGGCTGCTTAAGCAGGTCATATACCAGTGGTCTCTCCTCCTGAATGTAGCCAGATGCATTTTCCAGCAGTGGAAGACTCCCCAGGTAGACCTTTTGACAACCAAGGCCAGACAGAAAATACCTATAATTTTGTCTCTACAAAGTCACAGTCCCAGTTCAATCACAGACACTTTCCTGCTATCCTGACAAACAAGCTATACTATGCTTTTCTCTTAATCCCATTCTGACACTGAATGCTGCTAAAGATCAAGCGGGATCAGGCCTCAGTTATATTAATAGCACCAGCGTGACCGCAACAGCAATGGTTCTCCACGCTACTGGATCTGTCAGTGGAGTCTCCAAGTCCAGGTGCAATGGGAGTGAAATTGATCTCCCAAGATCATGATTGCTCCAACCAAAGCTGCAGGCCTTTCTTTTAATGGCCTGGAGGTTCCATGGCTGAAGAGGAGTCTTGCTTGGAGCAAGTTTGCCATGTCTTGTAAAATAGTAGAAAGCCCTCTACCAGAGCTGCATATATGTCAAAATGGAGGCATTTTTCCATTTGGTCTCGACAATCCAGTGTCTCGCCAATGCAGTCCTCTTATACAGCATATCCTGGATTATCTATTGCACCTAAAATGGCAAGGTTTAGCAATTTCTTCTATCAAGGTCCACCTAGTAGCAATATCACATTTCCTAACTTCATGTGGGTTACTGTTCTATATTATCTAGTGATATGACAATGAGATTTGTGAAGAGCCTGGAATGGTTGTACCCTCAAATAAGGAAACCTATCCAGCCCTGGGGCTTGAACCTAGTTTTGTCAAAGCTCATGGGGCCACCGCTTGAGCCTCTGACAACATGCTCTCTAGTGCACCTGTCTCTGAAGGTGGCTTTCCTGATACCTATCACTGGCTGGGAGTGTGGCTGAGCTGCGTTCTCTGACACCCAAACCACTGTATACAATCCTTTTAAGGATGAAATGTACTTGCATCCTCATCCAAGATTTTTCTCTAAAGTAGTATGTACTTTTCATGTTAACAAGTCAATTTACTTAACTACATTTCACCCAACAGTACAGGCCAAAAGAGAGGAGCAACATCTGCACATCTTAGAAGGGCATAGGCATTCTACATAGACAGGTTTAACAGTTTTGTTTGTCAACCCAACTATTTGTAGCCATAGCAGATGGAATGAAGGGTTTCCTGGTCTTTTTGCAAAGAATTTGGTCTTGGATAACTTCCTGGATTCATGTTTGATATGATCTGGCAGACAGTTTCCAGACAAGCAGTGAGGCACGTTCCGCAAGATCACAAGTGGCCTCCGTGTGTCCCTCTCCAGGAGATTCGTAGAGTAGCAGACTGGTCTTCGGTTCACACCTTCGCATCCCATTATGCCATTACTCAGTATTCCAGAGACAATGCTGCATATGGACAAGTTGTACTCCAGTCTATATGTACATGAACTCTGATAGCTTCTTTGACTTTACAGTTTGTGACTCACCGAGAGTGGATCGCACAAGTGCAATCACTCGAAGAAGAATAAACTGTTCTTAACCTTTTGTAACAATGTTGGTCTTTGAGAGGTGTTGCACATGTCCATTCCATGATCCGTCCTCTTACCTCTCTACATTGGAATTGTCCAGCAAGAAAGAACTGAAGGGCAAATTGGCCCTTTATACCGGCACGTAGTGGTGCACAAGCTGTCCTGATGGGCACCCAAGCTGTCCTGATGGGTACCACTGCAGGAAGAACTTCCAACAACTGTGTGCAGGGCACACACATCAAGAATGGAACGGACATGTGCAACACATCTTGAAGAACAACAGTTACAAAGAATTAGTAACCATTTTTTTCCAAAGGAAAATCAAGATTAACATGCTCCTGTATTTTGGCTGGCAATAGCCTTCTGAGCTCATTGAAGCTGCCTGTGTGATTTATGAATACTGTAGCTTGACCAAGATATTGTGATGTTTTCGGTATGCATATATTGAGTGAATTCAATAGCAGAATCATCAGGAAATGCACTCAGGAAGGTGGGAGATGATCTACACCTCAGCAACCACTTGAGAGACAATGCAAGTGCCATTCACTTTGATACCTGGGCCCAGTCCTCTGCTGGGCCTCTCAGACAGATTTCCTCAGGAAAAACTCAGATCCTGTGGATTGCAGGAGGGTTTAAGGAGACACATTCCCTCCATCGCAGTGGGGACATAGGTTTTGAGCTAAGACCCCAGATCCTACAGTGTGTGTGTTTGGGGGAAGATAGACCTGCGGGGTCTCCATCAGGAGGAGGGTGAGATCCTAGGTAAAACAGACATGTGTGTAGACTTTTTCTTGTTTTAAAATCCTTTTTTTGCTTATATCGTGCATTGTTCCTATGGTTAAATAAACGTAACCCTTCTGCCAGGTGAAGCCAGCAGCAATCAGGGCCGGGTTCAATATCTAGGGGTTTCTTTCCATTGATACCCACAGAACCGGCTCTAGCCCCCACTCGGAAACCTGGGAAAATTACACACCACCCCTGGGTGCCTCTGAGAGGCAATACTTCCCCACTCACAGTCATAGAAAAGAAACTTTTTAATAAAAGGAGGGAAGAAACTTGGCGTTAATTTTGGAAAATACCACAAACAGAGTTCATAAACATAAACCATGAACAAAAGACCCAACCCTATATAAGCTGGGCAGTGTCCTTTTCCCCTCAGGTTCTTAAGTCCAGTAACCCTAAAATCCCTTTCATGTGCCCGACCCTTCTCTGCACCGCACTCACAGTTGCTGTTCTTGGTCAGTGCAGACCCAGAGTTCAGAGGTGCATCTGCAGAGTTCACCTCCCACCCTGGGTGGAGGGGAGAGGGTAAAGAGGCGTCTTACTCATTCCACTGCTCGGGCACTCTCTTGCTGTCACTCTCTGCCTGGCCATTCCTGTCGGCCACCTGCTCACCGCTCTCACCATGCTTCTCTGCCAGCCGCCCTGCTTCCCGATCGCCGCGCCTCTCTGCAGAGCCCTGCTCTGGCCCTCTCTGCCAGCTGCCCTGCTGGCCGCTTGCTGCCCCTCTCTGCCTCACCAGCCACTCATTAGCAGCCAACTGTCAGTCACCTTCTGCTGTCACCTGCCTCTCTGCTGTGACCTCTGCACATCAGCCTCTTAGTAATTTTCAGCTCTTTGTGGGCTGGGCAGTAACACAGCCTCATCTCAAGTGACTTCACCTCTCAGTGATTTTTAGCTCTTAGAAGGTAGGACAGAAACACCGTCCCACCACAACTGAGTTCAGCTCTGATTGAGCAGACAAACACCTATAAGATCTCTGTCAAGCATTCTTACAACTATAATACCCACCTGCTGAAGTGAAGAAACAGATTGACAGAGCCAGAAGAGTACCCAGAAGTCACCTACTACAGGACAGGCCCAACAAAGAAAAAAACAGAACGCCACTAGCCATCACCTTCAGCCCCCAACTAAAACCTCTCCAGCACATCATCAAGGATCGACAACCTATCCTGAAGGACGATCCATCACTCTCATAGATCTTGGGAGAAAGGCCAGTCCTTGCCTACAGACAGCCCCCCAACCTGAAGCAAATACTCACCAGCAACCACACAACAGAACCACTAACCCAGGAACCTATCCTTGCAATAAAGCCCGTTGCCAACTGTGTCCACATATCTATTCAGGGGATGCCATCGTAGGGCCTAATCACATCAGCCACACTATCAGAGGCCTGTTCACCTGCACATCTACCAGTGTGATATATGCCATCATGTACATTGGTCAAACTGGACAGTCTCTACGTAAAAGAATAAATGGACATAAATCAGACGTCAAGAATTATAACATTCCAAAACCAGTCGGAGAACACTTCAATCTCTTTGGTCACTCGATTACAGACTTAAAAGTTGCAATTCGTCAACAAAAAAACTTCAAAAACAGACTCCAACGAGAGACTGCTGAATTGGAATTAATTTGCAAACTGGATACAATTAACTTAGGCTTGAATAGAGACTGGGAGTGGATGTGTCATTACACAAAGTAAAACTCTTTCCCCATGTTTATTCCCCCCCTCCAGTCCCCACTGTTCCTCAGATGTTCTTGTCAACGGCTGGAAATGGCCCACCTTGATTACCACTACAAAATGTTTCCCCCCTCCCCGCTCTCCCGCTGGTAATAGCTCACCTTAAGTGATCACTCTTGTTACAGTGTGCATGGTAACACCCATTGTTTCATGTTCTCTATGTATATAAATCTCCCCACTGTATTTTCCACTGCATGAATCCGATGAAGTGAGCTGTAGCTCACGAAAGCTTATGTTCAAATAAGTTTGTTAGTCTCTAAGGTGCCACAAGTACTCCTTTTCTTTTTGTAAAATAACAAATAGGCTCCTAATGAAGCCTATTTAGCTCTTTCTTTGAACAGTAGGGGGGAGAACAGGTTAAATCAGTCCAGGAAGGTTCCTTGGGGGAGGGTCCATACCTCCTGGCTGGGACACCTGTCCCCACCCCTCTTACTTTCACAGGGCTCTGGCATTCGAGCCCCCGGCTTAACGACGTTCTTTCAGCTGAGGGTGACCCCCTCATTTGGGACAGGTTAAGCACAGGCCTGCTTCTCTGTATTCATACAATAATGCCAACATTGGTAACAGCATTTCAGTACCTCTGCATTCAGTACTAAAGTAATCTGTAACCCAAAACCAGCCAAAGTTGATAATTTTGAGCAACAAAGTGCTCCCAGCTAGCTGTCAGGGGAGAATTTGTTCAGTGCATTTAGACCCTTACATCAACAGTACTTTTGTTTTAAGAAGGCTGCTTAGGATCACTGTAATCCACTGGCCAAAAGCTCCCAAAGGGAAGAACATGTACCAAACCACGTTGGATCTCTAGGGTAAGCATGACTGATACACAGGATGAGACCCAAGAGTGGGAGAATCATGGGATTCTATCCTAGGTGAGGTGAAGGCACAAAGAGAGATCAGAGGAGGTGCACTCAGAAAGAACAAATAGAAGGGGTGAGAAATACAGCCTGTCCCGTAACAGCTGCAGCGGCACAGAGCCAGCAAACAGAGCTGTAAACAGGGGAGTTTGAGCTGGAGTTCTGTTGGAGGAGAAGGTGGAAAGGCAATGACAGGTACAGAGGCAGCAGTGGGAGTGACCCATGTAGCGGAAGACACAATGAAGATGACTGGATGTGGAAGCTGCGGTATGTGCATGATCCTGGAGGGCGTACCTGGTAAGAGTTTTGTCTGTATGAAATGCCGTCTGATAGAGCTGATGGAAGAAGAGATCCGAGGTTTGGAGACGCAGGTGGAAAATCTGGTTCAGTTTAGAAGGGGGTTCAAGCGGATTATGGAGCAAAGACATGAGGTATCTGAAGGGAAAAGCTCAGACTTGCAGATGGAAGCAGGACTGGGGAATTCTGAGGGGAGACTGGGTGAGGAAAGTGGTCAGTGGAAGCATGTGACTAAAAGAACCAGGGAGAGGAAAAGACGGGCTAGTGAAGGAGAAATAGAGCTCAAGAATAGGTTTGCAGAATTGGAAAATGAAGAAGGGGCTCAGCAGGTAATCACTGAAGATGGAAGGGCAAGGAAGAAGAGAAGAGCGGCTAGTCTTATAGGAAAATGGGAAGAGTTAATGGAGACTACACCAAATATGAGCCTCAGGAGGATACAGGATGGGTTGAAGAGGATTACAAGGGAGAATAGGAATGGAAAGAACTTGCAGCCAGAGGGAACAGGGGATAGACTGGAGAATAGCACTGTCACCAGGAAAAGGCAGGTCTATGTGGTTGGGGACTCTTTACTGAGAAGAATAGACAGGCCTGTAACCAGAGCTGATCCAGAGAATAGGAGAGTGTGCTGTCTTCCAGGTGCTAAGATACGGGATGTAGACCTGAGGTTGAAAAGGATCCTAAAGGGAGCAGGAAAGAATCCCCTAATTATCCTTCATGTGGGAGCAAATGATACGGCTAGATTCTCGCTGGAAAGTATTAAGGGAGACTTTGCTAGGCTGGGGAAGACACTTAAGGAAATCGAGGCTCAGGTGATCTTTACTGGGATTCTGCCTGTTCCTAGAGAAGGGCAACAAAGGTGTGACAAGATTATAACTATCAACAGATGGCTTAGGCAGTGGTGCTATAAGGAGGGCTTTGGGATGTATGGCCACTGGGAGGCATTCATGGACAGAGGACAGTTCTCTCGGGATGGACTTCATCTGAGAAGGGAAGTAAATAGACTTCTAGGATGGAGGCTGGCACAACTGATTAAGAGAGCTTTAAACTAGGAATTTGGGGGAGATGGTTGGGAGATGTCCAGGTAATCTCCATGCCGGATTTTAGCATTGAGAGGGAAGACAATGAAGTTAGAGAGGATACAGCCGTGGGTAGGAGAATGAATATAAGGAGGAAGGGCAGTGTGGATACCAGTCTAATAGGTTATACTGGCTGTAGAATGACCGTGCCTAATAGGTTACAGAATGTGAGTGAGGCCAAACAGCAAAAATTAAGATGTTTGTACACCAATGCGAGGAGCCTAGTTAACAAAATGGAGGAACTAGAGCTACTGGTGCAGGAAGTGAAACCAGATATTATAGGGATAACAGAAACATGGTGGAATAGTAGTCATGACTGGACTACAGGTATTGAAGGGTATGTGCTGTTTAGGAAAGACAGAAATAAAGGTAAAGGTGGTGGAGTAGCATTGTATATCAATGATGAGTTAGAATGTAGAGAAATAAGAAGTGATGGAATGGATAAGACAGAGTCCGTCTGGGCAAAAATTACATTGGGGAAGAAAACTATTAGAGCTTCCCCCGGGATAGTGCTTGGGGTGTGCTATAGACTGCTGGGATCTAATTTGGATATGGATAGAGCCCTTTTTAATCTTTTTAATATAGTAAATACTAATGGAAACTGTGTGATCATGGGAGACTTTTACTTCCCAGATATAGACTGGAGGACGAGTGCTAGTAATAATAATAGGGCTCAGATTTTCCTAGATGCGATAGCTGATGGATTCCTTCATCAAGTAGTAGCTGAACCGACTAGAGGGGATGCCATTTTAGATTTGGTTTTGGTGAGTAGTGAGGACCTCATAGAAGAAATGGTTGTAGGGGATAATCTTGGCTCAAGTGATCATGAGGTAATTCAGTTCAAACTGAATAGAAAGATTAACAAAAATAAATCTGCAACTAGGGTTTTTGATTTTAAAAGGGCTGACTTTCAAAAATTAAGGAAATTAGTTAGGGAAGTGGATTGGACTGAAGAATTTATGGATCTAAAGGTAGAGGAGGCCTGGGATTATTTTAAATCAAAGCTGCAGAAGCTATCGGAAGCCTGCATCCCAAGAAAGGGGGAAAAATTCATAGGCAGGAGTTGTAGACCAAGCTGGATGAGCAAGCATCTCAGAGAGGTGATTAAGAAAAAGTAGAAAGCATACAGGGAGTGGAAGAAGGGAGGGATCAGCAAGGAAAGCTACCTTATTGAGGTGAGAACATGTAGGGATAAAGTGAGACAGTCTAAAAGTCAAGTAGAGTTGGACCTTGCAAAGGGAATTAAAACCAATAGTAAAAGGTTCTATAGCCATATAAATAAGAAGAAAACAAAGAAAGAAGAAGTGGGACCGCTAAACACTGAGGATGGAGTGGAGGTCAAGGATAATCTAGGCATGGCCCAATATCTAAACAAATACTTTGCCTCAGTCTTTAATAAGACTAAAGAGGATCTTAGGGATAATGGTAGCATGACGAATGGGAATGAGGATATGGAGGTAGATATTACCATATCTGAGGTAGAAGAGAAACTCAAACAGCTTAATGGGACTAAATCGGGGGGCCCAGATAATCTTCATCCAAGAATATTAAAGGAATTGGCACATGAAATTGCAAGCCCATTAGCAAGAATTTTTAATGAATCTGTAAACTCAGGGGTTGTACCGTATGATTGGAGTGATCATAAAAATTGTAAAAAAGTGTAAAAACGTGATCCGGGTAACTATAGGCCTGTTAGTTTGACATCTGTAGTATGCAAGGTCTTGGAAAAAATTTTGAAGGAGAGGGTAGTTAAGGACATTGAAGTCAGTGGTAAATGGGACAAAATACAACATGGTTTTACATAAGGTAGATCGTGCCAAACCAACCTGATCTCCTTCTTTGAGAAAGTAACAGACTTTTTAGACAAAGGAAAAGCAGTGGATCTAATTTACTTAGATTTCAGTAAGGCATTTGATACCATGCCACATGGGGAATTATTAGTTAAATTGGGTAAGATGGGGATCAATAGGAAAATTGAAAGGTGGATAAGGAATTGGTTAAAGGGGAGACTACAACGGGTCCTACTGAAAGGTGAACTGTCAGGTGGAAGGAGGTTACCAGTGGAGTTTCTCAAGGATCGGTTTTGGGACCAATCTTATTTAATCTTTTTATTACCCACCTTGGCACAAAAAGTGGGTGTGCTAATAAAGTTTGTGGATGATACAAAGCTGGGAGGTATTGCCAATTTAGAGAAGGACAGGGATATCCTACAGGAGGATCTGGATGACCTTGTAAACTGGAGTAATAGTAATAGGATGAAATTTAACAGTGAGAAGTGTAAGGTCATGCATTTAGGGATTAATAACAAGAATTTTAGTTATAAGCTGGGGACGCAACAATTAGAAGTAACAGAGGAGGAGAAGGACCTTGGAGTACTGGTTGATCATAGGATAACTATGAGCCGCCAATGTGATATGGCCGTGAAAAAAGCTAATGCTGTCTTGGGATGCATCAGGAGAGGTATATCCAGTAGGGATAAGGAGGTTTTAGTACCATTATACAAGAACTGGTGAGACCTCACCTGGAATACTGTGCGCAGTTCTGGTCTCCCATGTTTAAGAAGGATGAATTCAAACTGGAACAGGTACAGAGAAGGGCTACTAGGATGATCCGAGGAATGGAAAACTTGTCTTATGAAAGGAGACTCAAGGAGCTTGGCTTGTTTAGCCTAACTAAAAGAAGGTTGAGGGGAGATATGATTGCTCTCTATAAATATATCAGAGGGATAAATACCGGAGAGGGAGAGGAATTATTTAAGCTCAGTACCATGTGGACACAAGAACAAATGAATATAAACTGGCCACCAGGAAGTTTAGACTTGAAATTAGACGAAGGTTTCTAACCATCAGAGGAGTGAAGTTTTGGAATAGCCTTCCAAGGGAAGCAGTGGGGGCAAAAGATCTATCTGGCTTTAAGATTAAACTCAATAAGTTTATGGAGGAGATGGTATGATGGGATAACATGGTAATTAAATATTCATGGTAAATAGGCCCAATGGCCTGTGATGGGATATTAGATGGTGTGGGATCTGAGTTACCCAGGGAAGAATTTTCTGTAGTATCTGGCTGGTGAATCTTGCCCATATGCTCAGGGTTTAGCTGATCGCCATATTTGGGGTCAGGAAGGAATTTTCCTCCAGGGAAGATTGGAAGAGGCCCTGGAGGTTTTTCGCCTTCCTCTGTAGCATGGGGCACAGGTCACTTGCTGGAGGATTCTCTGCTCCTTGAAGTCTTTAAACCATGATTTGAGGACTTCAATAGCTCAGGCATAGGTCTCCCAGTCATTGGGATTCCCTGTTAGATCAGGTAATTGCAGCAAGGTGGGCTCTGGACCCCTGGCGGGGCCACGTAAATGAACAGTCCATAGCCTCTGAGCCTCTGGGCTGGGACCAACAACAATTGGAGTTCTGGCCCTCTGGGAAGGGCAGGACAATGATCTGTCTGTAGCCCCCGGGCAGGGCTAGGCAAACAAATAGTCTATGGGCCCTAAACCACCTGGCTGGTGCAGACAGTAGCAATTGGGGATCTGGCCCTCTGGGCAAGGAGGAATAACAATCAGTCTGTAGCCCCTGGGCAGGGCAGAACAAATAGTCTATGGTCCCTGAGCCTCCAGGCTGGGACTGAGGGCAAACAGTAGCCATGCCTAGTGGCTCATGGGGTGTGGTAGAGGAACCCAGCCCCTCCCACTCCACTGGGTTCTGAACCAGGGCCCTATGAAGCTGGGGACTTCCCCACTAAGGGTTTAGACATCAGCTTCTACTACATCCCCTGGGTCACTTCCTACCACAAATTGCGTCCCAGGCATCTCCTGGGCTGGCAGTGGCCTGGTGTCACCGGCAGTCTCTGCTGTTGGCAAGTCATCTGCAGAATAGTCCGGGTCCACAGGCTCTGCAACTTGAAGCATCACTGGCGCCTCTGGAGAAGCCTGCACTACACATCCTTCCTCCTCCACAGGCAGCCCCCACTGAGCCGGGCTGTCCCCTTTTATCTGGCTCTTCCACCTGGAACCTGTGCAACAGGGGAAAGGGGGATGGCCTTCTTGGACCACAGTAATTGGTCCATCCCTGTTGGCCCAGTGCAGGGTTGGCACACCCCATCAAACCCCTGGTTATGTATCCAAGGATTGCATTAGCCCTTTTAGCAACCATGTTGCACTAGATGCTCATGTTCAGCTGATTATTCACCATGACCCCCAAAGCTTTTTCACAGTCACTGCTTCCCAGGATAGAGTCCCTGACTGTGTAAGTATAGGCTACAATCTTTGATTCTAGAGGTATATATTTAGTCATATTAAAACACATATTGTTTGCTTGTATCCACTTACCAAGCAATCCAGACCACTGTGTCCTCCTCACTATTTACTATTCCCCCAATTTTTGTGTCATCTGCAAACTTTATCATTGGGGATTTTATGTTTTTTTCCAGGTAATTGATAAAAATGTTAAATAGCGTTGGGCCCTGTGAGACTCCACTAGAAACACAGTCATTCAGTGATGATTCTCTTTTTACAATCACATTTTAAGACCTATCAGATAGCCAGTTTTTAATCCATTTAATATGTGCCATATTTTGTATCATTCTAATCTTTTAATTAAAATATCATGTGATACCAAGTCAAATCCTTTACAGAACTCTAAGTATATTATATAAACACCATTAGTGTATAAAAAAACTTGTAATCTCACACACACACACACAGAGCCCATCAAGTTAGTTTGCAGGATCTATTTCTGTAAACCTATGTTGACTGGCATTGAATTTATTACCCTTCTTTAATTCTTTATTAATTGAGTCCTAAATCAGGCACTCATTTATCTTGCCCACCCCCGGGTGCAGGATTGACATCAGACCAACAGGCCTATAATTTCCCAGTTCATCCCATTTACCCCTTTATAAATATTGGCACATTAACTTTTTTCCAATCTTCTAGAATGTTTGCAGTGTTCCAAGACTTATTGAACAGTCAGTTCAACAATAATGGTCCAGTGAGCTGCTCATCCAGCTCCTTTAAAATTCTTGCATACAAGTTATCCGGACCTGCTGATTTAAAAAGGAAAACAAGCAAAAAAAGGAAATTGCTATAACGCAACTGATTAAAAAGCTTCTTTACTTGTAGTTTCATAAAGCAAGAACTTTTTAAATGACTGAGACAAATCCACAAGCTTCCCCCAGGGATTTAATACATGAATAACTGAATGAACCATATAATGTCTCATAGCTTCTTCAGCCTTCTAGCTCTTCTCAGATTCCAGTCAAGCATGGGAGACACTGGATCCTCATTAAATGTCAGATTCAATGTAAAGTCCCAGTCTTTATCTGTAAAGCCTTCTGTGGGCTGAGCCTGACATATCTCAATAACCCACCACAACGGCTGCTATTAACCTCAGTAAAGCTGCACAGAGAACAAGTAGGGGCAAAATTTGGTCCCGAGTGTGTATGTTACTCAGCAGGTATCTGGAATAGCTAATTTACCAGCTTATTGAGGTACTACAGAACTAATTTGCATTGTAATATATAGCCGTTGTTGTGCAACTCATGTCAATGAGCTTCTACTCCTGTCCAGTGCACCACTAAATGACCAAATCTAGCTGGGCCCAATCCTGAACTCCTGACACAGGGCCCTGTCACCCTCTATACACACTACTACCATATTCGGGATGTGAAACTCTGGGAGGGTCTCTTTGAAGAATTTCAGAAAGATCATTCTGTGGGAAGCATGTGGTTTGTCTTCCAGCAGAATGGCCAAAGGACTTGGTCTCCCAAACCTGTAGATCTGTCAAGATCCATGCAAATTTTGGAGGATCCATTGGTACAGGGCCATTTTCACAGGTCCTTGTGTCCCCCTCTCTACCACCCACTTCATCTAGCTGTTCCCTGGCTCCTCCCATTCCCTGCAGGAGCCTTGCTGCCTTTGCCTCCCACTTTACTCTCCATCAAGGGAGGTTTTGAAGCTCTGAGAGGGACAGCTGGTAAGTTGCGTCCAACAGGGGCCAGCATTAACTTACTCATGAAATGCCAAGTATTTTTATTTAATGATAAAGGTCCTATGGGACTGGGGAGGGAGGAGGGAAAGCTGCAGAATGTGGCCATTTCCCTGCCCTCCCCCACCACAGCACCCCCCACCCTAAGTGCAAAGCCAAAGCCCTATGAAACAACCACAGAGGGTATTTCATGAGGCAGAGAGGAACAATGAAGTGGGGGAGGCACTCATTCTGGGCCCAGAGATGTGCTGGAATATTGTCCCTTCCACCCGCAGAGGTGGATGACATGATATACTCCTTACTTGCTCAGACTAATCTCCCCCAGAACTCTAGGTTGGGCCCCCTGGGAGAAACAAAACGTGTTTCATTTCTAATGGGGATATGAAAATGGTGAACCTAGGAAATAAAAATAAACCCAGCTTCATCTGCTTGTCAGTTGTACGAACACATTAACAAGAATAATGGCTGCTCCTCTGGCTCCGTGTTCCAGCCGAGAACAGGTGATAAGTTAGCAGCAGATTTTAAGACAGAAAAGATTAAACATGTAGTGAAAACCAAGAGCAGCATGTAGCCAAGGGGAGAATGATAGCATTTAAGATCATTGTAACAGCCTGCAACAAAACAGAATATTAAATGAAACCCCAGGGTTCTAATTAATGCCATTCAAGATCAATCCATTAAAAACACAAAGTAATTATTTACAAATGCCTAACTGAAAGATATTTACCAAATTTGAGTTACACACAAATAATTGGTTTGTGATTTGGAGTAATGGTGTCTTGACCTTGTCCTGGAGAGCCTGGTGCTAAGCCACCCCAGCTTATATGGTGAACTCACCTGAGGGTAAGCAAGTGCCCCTAGTCTAAAAGGCAGCAGGAAGCTGGGTGGCTGGGCAACAAAACGGCGGATGAAATTCCATGTTGATAAATGCAAAGTGATGCACACTGGAAAACATAATCCCAACTATACATATAAAATGATGGGGTCTAAATTAGCTGTTATGAGTCAAAAAAGAGATCTTGGAGTCATTGTAGATAGTTCTCTGAAAACATCCACTCTGTGCAGCGGCAGTCAAAAAAGCGAAGAGAATGTTGGGAATCATTAAGAAAGGGATAGATACTAAGACAGAAAATATCACATTGCCTCTATATAAATTCACGGTATGCCCACATCTTGAATACTGTGTGCAGATGTGGTTGCCCCAGCTCAAAAAAAATAAATTGGAATTGGAAAAGGTTCAGAAAAAGGCAACAAAAATTATTAGGTGTATGTAACAGCTTCCATATGAGGAGAGATTAATAAGACTGGGCCTTCTTAGCTTGGAAAAGAGGCGACTAAGCGGGAGATATGATAGAGGTCTATAAAAATCATGACTGGTGTGGAGAAAATAAACTCTTTGACAGGATTTTGTGAAGGCCAAGCCTATAACAGGGTTCAAAAAAGAACTAGATAAATCCATAGAGCATGGGTCCATCAATGGCTTTTAGTCAGGATGGGCAGGGCTGGTGTCCCTAGCGCCTATTTGCCATAAGCTGGGAGTGGGTGACGGGATGGATCACTTGATGATTACCTATTCTGTTCATTCCCTCTGGGGCACCTGGCATTGGCCACTGTTGGAGGACAGGATACTGGGCTAGATGAACCTTTGGTCTGATCCAATATGGCTATTCTTATGTTCTTATGTTCCTAAGTGGCTGTGGGGAGAAAGTAATTGAGACTTCAAGAAGCAGGTGAAAGCTGTCCAGGGCAGGCAAGAGCTGTCCAGGTAGCAAGGCCTGGAATGGGCCCTGCCCAAGAAGCTGGGGAGTCACTGACTGTAGACGCTCAGGGAGAAGGGGGCTGTGCCCAGCTAAAATGGGTGAGAAGAATGTATTAGTCTTTGTTTTGTTTTGAAAGACTTTATATTAGACTACTGGGAGAAGTGCACTGAACGGGGCTTGGGGCCTAGAGAGCCAGTGTGCACCGGGGGGGCTCAATATATGTGATCCCTTCTGGTGATTTTTTTTTAAGTACTCTGTGAACGGTGACTTTTTAAAGGGTCCCTGAAGTGAAGGGATGGCCACAGAGGTCGGGTGCTGTAGAGTGACCTCTGTCCACAAGAAGGTGCTCAAGGGGCAATAAGTGGCCACACCGCTACATTTGGTAAATCACCATTTATGTAGTCTGCACATGCTTAAAACAGACCTTCATCTCCGTGGCTTCTAGACTTCCATTGAGTTTAACTAGAGAAACTAGCATTCAAAATAATCTCTTATGAATCATAACTGCCACATTTTCCCTTTCCAATCAGCTACATTAGATCTTCTCTTTCAGGTTGTTGTTTCCAATGCACAGTAAGTCAGCTGGACAGGAATCCCTGATGAAGACTATCTTATAATGGGCAAAATGACAAGAAACAAAGATTTAAAGGAGTGTAGTTTCTAGCTGCTGATGGAAATTTGGTACGTCACATTTATTTATTTTTCCATTATGATGTCATATTTCCTTTGCAGGGAAGGGAGAAATGCCCAATCTTCCTGATGCTTTTGTGTTAATGTTTTAATTTTTGAGAATACCAGAATGAATGACAGAACTGTGGATTTTAGTGATTCTTAAAAGTCCTTGAAATATTTTAAGCCATGTGAGCTGGAGGCAGTTCAAAGAAATATCCTCAGCTACCTGCTGGTGCTCTGTCTGTCTATTCAAATCCCTGCTGCAGATACATCCAGCTGACACATGGTAACTTCATGCCTGGAATGATATCACTGAGCCAGACACCTCTCTCTGAAGTACTGTTTTCAGGGAATTACATCTCTGAATGTATTTTTCATGAGTTTCCCTGCCACTGCACTATCTTGTCTCTCTGCTCTTATTTTTTCCCAGCATTAGCAATTTTTTGGGGTTTTTTTTAATCAAATGTCCACCTGTTTTGCTTAATTGTAGGGTCTCCCAAAGGTCTGAATTAATGAGCTGCCACATTTAGTCAGTCTGCTTTCACTGGCATATAGAAGTTTAGTCACTGATAGAAGATCGACAGAATTCAGATGTCTTTCTATTTCCACATGCCCGCTGAAGATGTGTGCCTAGAGAGCCAGAGGCAGAAAAGACCTGTTGAGTGTTCCAGTCCATCCTTTTGCTAGTGTAGAATCCAGAATGAAACGGGCCAATCCTCAATGAAACAAGTCAATCCTAAGGTCATCACTCTGTTTTTACTGGCAGTGCTTTGTGAGGCTCTCTACGTAATATGAAGTCTGCATATACTTAAAATATAGCCTAGTCTCAGTGGCTTTTATACTCCAGTTAAATACAATGGAAGAAGTTAACCTTTAGAGATGCTATTCCAATGTGGTCATCAGAGGAAAATGAAGGTAGGGTTACCTCCTGCCTGATTTTGAGCCAGGTTACATGTCCTTATTATCTAGTCTCCCACTGTCCAAGATCATCTGTACTTTTTTTTTTAAGTAGTGGCAGCTACTTTACTAGAAGCATCCAGGCTGTCATGAAGCAGTTAAACCCCTGAGTGGAGTCAGTGGAGTGAAGAAGGCTGGCAGAAAGTGCTGGAGCAGCAGAGTGGAAGGCCTGTCAATTAGCAGAAAGGGGCTATGGGCAAGATGGAACAAAACCCAATGGGAGTTTTCAAGGTTTTTGGAAGGAACCAAGCAGCTAGGAGAAAGAAGAGAATAGGGCACAGACCTCCCAAAAGAGGGCAGCATCCAGGCCAGCTGCCCAGGAGATGGCCATAGCCAGCCAAGAGCAGAACCAAACTACTGAGCTAAGTGTGACAGCATCAGGCCAGATGGCTACAGGAGAGTGATAGAAGGCAGATATATTAGCCCCAGGTTAAGTAGGTCCCTTTTCCCTGGGTAAGGTAACAGGGAAGGTTCCAGAACAGTCAGAAATCTTCTGGAGACAATTAAGACAGACATTAGAACACCTGAGCCAATCAAGAAGCTGTTAGAATCAATTAAGACAGGCTAATCAGGGCACCTGGGTTTAAAAAGGAGCTCACTTCAGTTTGTGGTGCATGTGTGAGGAGCGGGGAGCAAGAGGCACTAGGAGCTGAGAGTGAGAATGCGGACTGTTGGAAGACTGAGGAGTACAAGCATTATCAGACACCAGGAGGAAGGTCCTATGGTGAGAATAAAGAAGGTGTTGGGAGGAGGCCATGGGGAAGTAGCCAGGGAGTTGTAGCTGTTTCACAGCTGTTCCAGGAGGCGCTCTAGACAGCTGCATTCCACAGGGCCCTGGGCTGGAACCCGGAGTAGAGGGCGGGCCCAGGTTTCCCCCAAATCTCCTAACTCCTGGTCAGACACAGGAGGAGTCGACCTGGGCTGTGGGTTCAGAAAAACGGCCAAGCTGAGGGCTGCCATGAAGCTCCAAGGCGAGCAAATCCTCCAATAAGCACAAGACCCACCAAGGTAGAGGAGGAACTTTGTCACATAAGCAAAACAACGTTTAGGAGTATGTATCTTGTGCAGGGAATATAAAAATCCTAGGAAAGATTGTCCTGTCAGGAAATGGTCCTGCAAGGAATGTTCTTTTCAGGAAAGTTCTTGGAGGCATGTTTTCTTTTCCTTTTTTTCACTGACCATTTAGATGCCCATGCCAGGAGATCTCTGACACTGTCCTGCTTCCAGCAACGATTCTCAGCTCAGATAAGCAACACAGAACCAGCTTCAGTGGCATAATACAACTCCCCCTTTGCAGTCCTCTGATGAACCATTTTGTTTCTTATCCTTCCTTCTAGCTGTGATGAAAGCAGAATTTAACTGAAATTCCAACATTACACTGAACTTGCAACATAAATACTCTTCCAGAAAGATTGAAATGGGATACTACTTTACTCCTGAGAATTCAGAAACCTAACACACAAGAATCCAAACCAGAGAGAGACAAAGCAGGCTGCCCCTTAAAGCAGAGAAGCACAGCTCCAGATTGGCTCTTTTGCATGCAGACTGACTGCTTAAGGCCCAGATCACACACTTTCCTACAGAGCCCCTTAGCCCACAAGTAGGAGCAGGAAATCTTTATATCTTTAAGTGATGGCTTATAATTTTAACACTATTTTCAATACCGGAAACAAATAACAGTACTAAGTACCTGCTGCCTCTAAAATGCTGGGCTACCAAACCCCTACAAACAGCTGGTGTGGTTAAAGAATGTAATGGAAGGAAGGGTGGGAGGGGGGTCTCTTGCTCAGCTTTTGTTAGTTGAACGAGTTGGAATAGAATGCTCGTGTCCTGCAGTGTTTAAAAGATTCATGGGTGAATTGTCTGTAAATCTCAGATACCAACTTGCATGAGGAAAGGGAATTAGGTACTGAAGTGTTGGTTGGGCTACTATTTCAATTATTTAGCAATCACATATCTGTTCTTTTGGGCTTGTTAGGTTTTTTCCTGTCTATTTCAGCTATTCTTTCCTAATTGTTTCCATTTTCAGATATCATCTTCAAGGTCAATCTGCTACCAAGTGTTTGATTTGGCTGATGAAGGAACAGAGGAAGGCAAAAGAAGCTTGTCTGTGATTCTGCCTCTGCCTGCTTTGATTTACAGCCAAAGAATTTGTTTCATTCCTAGAACTGGTGTCTTCAAAAAACATCTGGAGGAAATGGGCCCAGCCACTTTGGCCTAGGGTTGGGAATTTTGGTTAGACGTATTCCTGGAGGTTTCATCATGTGACATAATCTTGAATTACAGATTAATCTTTAATTCCTGGAGACTCCGGGACAATCCTGGAGGGATGGCAACTCTACTTTGGCCTTGTCTAAAGGTGAGACTTTTGGGATGTTAACCCCTGTGTGGACCCCCTGAGCAGGCCTATAAAATATCACTCATTCATACACAAAACTGCGGTCTACCTTGAGCTTTTTCTGAAAATCTCCCACCCTAAAGCAGCAGTGCAGCGAGCAGCAGTGGGAGCTCTCAACTGGCAGCCGGTGCTCTTACTGTTGTTACGGTTCAGCCTTGTTATGGTGTAGTGGGTCAGTCTGATAGCCAGCTGGTCTAGTGGTCAGGCAGTGACTCCACACTTCTTTCTGGTCTGGTCGATCTAGAGAGGGCCCCAGCCAGGTCATATGTGGCAGGCCTCAGTACCTCCTACTCCCTTTAGGGTTCTGTCACAAGAGGTGCAGAGGAGCAAGGGAGGAGGTCGGGGTCCAGGCCCAGGCAGCATGTGGAGGGGCCTTACAGTGTCTGGACCTCTCATAGGTCTATGACAAGTTATACCCCAACCCCAAGTCACTTTATACTGAGCTGAGGCTTCTCCATCTGGGGAGTAGTCACATGCTTAAGAGTTTCCACTGAGTCTGCCAGTTGGACAGAACAATGTCCCATTCTTCATAGTCTCTTGTGAGTTTCCAACTCCCGAAGTCGGGGGAGGGGAGAATCTGGACCACTGCTTCCAGAGTAGCCTGAATAATGCTGAAGCCACTCCTCTCACAGCTCCAAGTGTCAGCCTCACTTCCTGTTGCAGCCTGTAGGCAACTGCTGAGGGCCAGGGCCTCCTTAGCCCAGTGCTGCTCTGTGCTTTGCCCTGGTGTAGTGTGGGGTCTTTAAACTCCACCACACACCCTCCCGCTCCATTCCAGAGTCACCAGGTGGACTAGTGCTGACAGTCCCCTCTACATCTCATGAAAAAAAGTCTGCATTTTTATAATCCTTGGCGTCTGATATAGCACTTCGAAGCAGCACAGCTGCAGAGACAAATACCACCGCATGACTCAGGGATTGGTAGTCCTTCATGGATTATAACCAATGTAGAGTGCGTGTTCAATCACCTGTCAGAATGGATGGCCCCATATGAGGCAATGTAAGGTGTCCACAGCCCATTTTTCAGCTATGGCATCCTTCTTGATCACTGAATAGGCAGTTTCTGAGGGAAACAGCTTTCTGCTAAGATAGAGATCAGAGTGTTCTTCTCCCACCACCTCTTGTGACAGAACAGCTCCAAGTTCCACGTCCAATGCATCCATTTGCAAAATGAAAGGCTCCGAGAAGTTGGGGTGGAACAGAACGGAGTTCCTGACCAGACTTTTTTTGTCTGGAAGACTTTGTCACAGGTTTTGTCACAACCTTCAGTCCATCAGATCTTTCTTGGTTGGCGTCTTTCCCCAGGTCTGTTAAGAGGGCAGCAATCATGGCAAAGTCGAGGATGAACAACCTACAATATCCTGCCACCCCCAGGAAGTGAAGCACCTGTTACTTTGTACAGGGGATTGGGCATTCTGAAAAGGCCTTCACCTTTCCCATCAATGAGTGTCCCCCACCCATGGTATATCCCATTAGTCACTTCAGGGTTAGCTAACAACATTTAGGAGGATTGGCTCTCAGCCTGCTTCCTGGAGTGCCTGTAGGACTGTTGTGAGGAGTTTCGTGTGGACTTCCCAGGTCTTGCTATAGATGACAATATAATCGATATAGGAGGCCACATATTCTCATGTGAATGTAATACCTTGTCTGTCAATCTCTGAAATGTAGGGTCAGCCCTATGCAGACCAAAGGGCCTGGTTCTAAACTGGAATAAGCCTAGGGGTGTGTAGAAGGCCAACTTGCTGATCTTAAACACAAAAAAGAGCTTACAAGAAGTGGAAGATTGGACAAATGACCAGGGAGGAGTATAAAAATATTGCTCAGGCATGCAGGAGTGAAATCAGGAAGGCCAAATCACACTTGGAGTTGCTGCTAGCAGGGGATGTTAAGAGTAACAAGAAGGGTTTCTACAGGTATGTTAGCAACAAGAAGGTGGTCAGGGAAAGTGTGGGCCCCTTACTGAATGGGGGAGGCAACCTAGTGACAGAGGATGTGGAACAAGCTAATGTACTCAATGCTTTTTTTGCCTCTGTCTTCACAAACAAGGTCAGCTCCCAGACTGCTGCACTGGGCAACACAGCATGGGGAGGAGATGACCAGCCCTCTGTGGAGAAAGAAGTAGTTCAGGACTATTTAGAAAAGCTGGATGAGCACAAGTCCATGGGGCCAGATGCGCTGCATCCGAGAGTGCTAAAGGAGTTGGTGGATGTGATTGCAGAGCCATTGGCCATTATCTTTGAAAACTCATGGCGACTGGGGGAAGTTCTGGACGACTGGAAAAAGGCTAATGTAGTGCGCATCTTTAAAAAAGAGAAGAAGGAGGATCCGGGGAACTACAGGCCAGTCAGCCTCACCTCAGTCCCTGGAAATATCATGAACAGGTCCTCAAGGAATCAATTTTGAAGCACTTCAAGGAGAGTAAAGTGATCAGGAACAGTCAGCATGGATTCACCAAGGGCAAGTCATGCCTGACTAACCTAATTGCCTTCTATGATGAGATAACTGGCTCTGTGGATGAGGGGAAAGCAGTGGACTTGTTATTCCTTGACTTTAGCAAAGCTTTTGACATGGTCTCCCACAGTATTCTTGCCTGCAAGTTAAAGAAGTATGGACTGGATGAATGGACTATAAGATAGGATAGAAAGCTGGCTAGATCATTGGGCAAAAAGGGTAGTGATCAATGGCTCCATGTCTAGTTGGCGGTTAGTATCAAGCAGAGTGCCCCAGGCGTTGGTCCTGGGGCTGGATTTGTTCAATATCTTCATTAATGATCTGGAAGATGGTGTGGATTGCACCCTCAGCAAGTTTTCAGATGACACTAAACTGGGAGGAGTGGTAGATATGCTGGAGGATAGAGATAGGATGCAGAGGGCCCTAGACAAATTAGAGGATTGGGCCAAAAGAAATCTGATGAGGTTCAACAAGGACAAGTGCAGAGTCCTGCACTGAGGACGGAAGAATCCCATGCACCGCTACAGACTAGGGACCGAGTGGCTCAGCAGCAGTTCTGCAGAAAAGGACCTAGGAGTTACAGTGGACGAGAAGCGGGATATGAGTCAACAATGTGCCCCTGTTGCCAAGAAGGCTAATGGCATTTTGGGCTGTGTAAGTAGAAGCATTGCCAGCAGATCAAGGGACGTGATCGTTCCCCTCAATTCGGCATTGGTGAGGCCTCATCTGGAGTACTGTGTCCAGTTTTGGCCCCACACTACAAGAAGGATGTGGAAAAATTGGAAAGAGTCCAGCAGAGGGTAACAAGAATGATTAGGGGGCTGGAGCACATGACTTATGAGGAGAGGCTGAGGGAACTGGGATTGTTTAGTCTGCAGAAGAGAAGAATGTGGGGGGATTTGATAGTTGCTTTCAACTCCCTGAAAGGGGGTTCCAAAGAGGATGGCTCTAGACTGTTCTCAGTGGTAGCAGATGACAGAACAAGGAGTAATGGTCTCAAGTTGCAGTCGGGGAGGTTTAAGTTGGATATTAGGAAAAACTTTTTCACTAGGAGAGTGGTGAAGCACTGGAATGCGTTACCTAGGGAGGTGGTGGAATCTCCTTCCTTTGAAGTTTTTAAGGTCAGGCTTGACAAAGCCCTGGCTGAGATGATTTAGTTGGGGATTGGTCCTGCTTTGAGCAGGGGGTTGGACTAGATGACTTCCTGAGGTCCCTTCCAACCCTGATATTCTATGATTCTATGAACTTTTCCCGGGATTCAGGGGTCAGGTTAAGGGTGGAGATACCTGCTAACCCCCCAGCCTCTCCAGAAATTCATTGACCAGAGGAATGAGATAGCCATTGAACTTGGGTACTGCATTCACTATTCAAAAGTCAGTGCAGAATCAGTTGAGACATCTGACTTGGGCACAAGTATGATGGGACTTAGCTGTGGGGCCGGGGGCAGGAAGAGATGGGATGCGGACTTGGAGGTATGGGTAGAGTGGCATGGGGCGGGGGTTGGGATGGAAGCAGGGGCAGTGAGAGCTTGAAGGAAGGGGTGGAGTGGGGGCAGGTTTGGGGTGGAGGGGAGGTCCTCAGGTAGAGAGGAAGTCGGTGCCTAGGTAGACTACTAAAAAAATTAAGGGAAAGTTTTAAAAAAAGATATGAAAAAGTGAGGAAACTTGTTCTGTGCTTGTTTCATTTAAATTAAGATGGTTAAAAACAGCATTTTTCTTCTGCATTAAGTCAATGTTCAGTTGTAAACTTTTGAAAGAACAACCATAATGTTTTGTGGAGTGTTACAAACATTTCAGAGTTACGAACAGCCTTCATTCCCGAGGTGTTCATAACTCTGAGGTTCTAGTGTAGTTCCATTTTAGTCAATTTCAGGGGGAGGTTTGGATCTGGACTGGGGTTAGCCACTCCCATTGCCAGGTTAGATGGCACGTTGGGCAACGCAGCTGAGTCACCAGCTGTTGCAACGGCTGTTGCTGCTACTACTTTGTTGTGTAGCAAGTCCCCCGATAAGCTGCTGCTTGATATTGCTTTACGCCTTGCCCTGGCTTAGTGCCGGGGTTCTTGCAACAAATTTTTTGGTGGCCTCAGAGTGCGGCCACCAACTCTCACTGGTGGCCACACGGACACTTTTTCGTAAAATACTTAATTAACTTTAGAAAAACAATTAAATATGCACAGATTCACATCCAAATCATTGTAATGTTTGTTTGTAGGGTGTTTTGGTAGACTCAGTAACAAAAATAATGCTTCCTCCCCCTTCAGCCCTCTCCCCACCATCCAAAGCACACTTAATAGCTACCTTGGAGGCTATTAAAAGTGATAAGTGATATTAACAAACATACAAGTATCACTTTTCACAGATAGCTAGTAAGTCTGCTGTGAAAAGTGATACTTGCATGTTTGTTAATATCACTTTTCTCAGCAAATCCCAGGACCCATTAAACCCTGGATGGGGGCTCTGAAGAGGGAGGCAGCAGGGGCCAGAGGTGAGGGTGGGATAGATTCGAGGCCAGGGGAGGCAGCGGGGGCCCGGGGCAATGAGAGGGATGGATGCAAGACCAGGAAGGCAGCAGAGTCCTGGGTGGGGGAGTGGGGATGGATACAGGGCTGTGGAAGGTAGCAGGGGCCAGAGGCGATGGAGATGGGTGAGGAGTCTCACTGTTGCACGGCCATAGCAAGGTCCTGGTGTCTGCTGCCATGTGGCCAGGGCTGGGGCTCAGTGCACACAGCCAGAACCTGGAGCTGGGGACAGGAACTGCGTGGCTGGAGCCAGGGATCGGAGCCCGCTGCCATGCAGCCAGAGTTGTGGGTCAGCGCCCAGGACTAGTGCCTGCCGCTGCATGGCCAGAGCCCAGAGCTGGGTGCCGGAGCCCAGGAGTGCGTGGCTGGAGCCAGGAGTCAGCACCCGCTGCTGCATGGCTGAAGCCAGTGCTCGCTGCTGCGTGGCCAGGGACAGGGGTCGGCACCCAGGGCTAGTTCCCACCACCACGTGGCCGGAGCCCAGGAAAAGAACTGTGGGTCGGCACCTGCTGCCTTGCAGCTGGGGCAGGAGATCAGCACCAGGGGCTAGGGCCACACAGCCGGAGCCTGGGACCAGCGCCTGCCACTGTGTGGCCAGAACTGGGGTCCAGAGGCTGACTGAAGGTCTGCAGCCGGAGTCAGGGGTCAGCACCTGCTGCCCTGTGGCCAGAGCCAGAGGTTGGCACCCAAAGCCTTGTGCTTGGAGCCTGCTGCCATGTGGACAGGACTGGAGGGTCAGTGCCTGTAGCCAGCACCAGTCACTGCGTGGCCAGAACCCGGAACTGGAGCTGGGAGCCAGGCCTGCTGCCACGCAGCTGGAACCAGGGGCCAGAGGCTGAAGACCCGTAGCTGGAGGCCAGGGCTGCATGGCCAGAGCCAAAGGAGTCGGTACCCGCTGCTCCGCGGTCGGACCCGGGGATGCACAGCCAGGTTCCTGAAATCCTGCCGCTGGATCCTGCTGACCAAACCTGCTCTCCCCAATGTGGGTGACAGGGTTGCCAACTCTGACTGAAGCTACTCCAGGAGATTTTTTTTTCAACATGACGTAATGTCATTTTCTTAAAATATCCTATTAAAATCTCTAGGATTGCTTTCAATAGTCACCAGGAGTTGGTGCCAATTTCAGAAGACTCCCAGCCAATCCTGGAGGGTTGGCAACCCTAGTGGGTGAAGAACTCACTTTGTGCCTTCAGCGTTGTGCCCCACCTCTCTCCAGAGGCAGTGCAGGGCGGCGCATCCAGGAGCAACAAGGAGTGAAGGGGAGAGGTGATGCTTTGTTCTCCCCCCTGCGCCCATCACCATCTAGTAGCTGTTATGGCCACACAAAAATTCCTGGTGGCCACGGTGGTCGCATTTGAGAAATGTTGGTTTAGAGTGGGGTCTGTAAACCGCATCACATGTGGATTCAGTTAAAACCCCATTGAAATTGGTAGGTGTGAACTTACCCTTCAATGAACATAACTGTAAGCTTAAGCCCCCACCTAAGACAAAAGGGGTGTGTGAATGTGCCCATGAGCTTTTGGCTGAATATTGTTTGAGTGGGGAAAGGGGGAAGAGAGATCACTAGAGTCTGAGGAGAGACAAAAAAGATGGAGAGACACATCCTGAAGGAGAAGTTGAAAGCACGGTGGCTGGCCCTGGAAGAAACCTGGGCAGAGGTTTTTGGGTCAGGGGTGCAGGCTAAGAGAGGGCCTTTGGTGCTGTGAGCAAAAGAAGCTGATTCCTGCTATTTGATTCCCTTTGTGTTCAGGGACGTAGGACTTTGTGCGTTCTTTGTAAATAAACAAAATTGCATCAAAATAACACCTGATTACTCCTAATTTCTACTCCCAACTGGAAAACCCACAGGGTCCCAAACTTTAACCAGTACCATGTCATCCCATCCTTCCCTCCCCTACCCACCCTCGCTCTCCCACTGACAACAGTGAAGAGCTCCAAGGGTGAGATAAGATACCTTGGTATAAGAACACATGGCCATTGCTCGGCAGGAGGTCAGGCTAGATGATCATCAGAGAGCCTAATTTTCCGTGATAAAAAAACCCAAAGAAGTTCTGTGATTAAAATGAAATGCTGAACTTTAGTTTCCCGAGACACAATATATATAGGTATCAGTTAAACACAAGGTTTTATTGATATATTTAAATTTTTAAGCAAGTTTGAAACCTTCCAGTGCCATGAATCATTAGGATAAAGTAAAATTAATAAAATTGCTCTCCGGCTATCCACCTCTGAAGGCAGCACCACCACCACCAGCAGCGGAGAAATAAGGGTGCAAATATCGTACCAGGCCACCCTTACTTCTCCGCTGCTGCTGACGGCGGCGCTGCCTTCAGAGCTGGGTGCTCGGCCAGCAGCCGCCGCTCTCCGCTCTGCCTGCAGAGCTGGACAGCTGGAGAGTGGCGGCTGCTGGTCAGCTGCCCCTCTGTGAAGGCAGCGCCGCCGCCAGCAGTGTCTCATGGCCCTCCCCCCGAATACATTCTGCAGCCCCCCCAGTTTGAGAACCTCTGGAATAAATGATACCAGTACTTTTAGTACAATTTAGTTAATTATATGTTTTTATTTTTTCACAAAATGTAAAAACTAAAGATCATAGAATCATAGGACTGGAAAGGACCTCAAGAGGTCATCTAGTCCAGTCCCCTGCACTCATGGCAGGACTAAGTATTATCTAGACCATCCCTGACAGGTGTTTGTTTAACCTGCTCTTAAAAATCCCCAATGATGGAGATTCCCCCACCTCCCTAGGCAATTTATTCCAGTGCTTAACCACCCTGACAGTTAGGAAGTTTTTCCTAATATCCAACCTAAACCTCCCTTGCTGCAATTTAAGCCCATTGCTTCTTGTCCTATCCTCAGAGGTTAAGAAGAACATTTTTTCTCCTTCCTTCTTGTAACTACCTTTTATGTACTTGCAAACTGTTATCATGTCCCCTCTCAGTCTTCTCTTTTTTTCAGTCTTCCCTCACAGGTCATGTATTCCCTCATGTTTTCTAGACCTTTAATCATTTTTATTGCTCTTCTCTAGACTATCTCCAATTTGTCCACATCTTCCCTGAAATGTGGCGCCCAGAACGGCACACAACACTCCAGCTGAGGCCTAATCAGCATGGAGTAGAGTGGAAGAATTACTTCTCATGTCTTGCTTACAACACTCCTGCTAATACAGATTCTCTGTAAAAATGCAAATGCTATGTTTTTCTGCGTTTTTTTATGGCAAACGGATTTCTAGGATCCCTGATTATCATAATGGTCCCAGCTGTGCTTAAAACCTATGAAGCTAGATGGATAGATAGCATTCCCATCTACATCCCCAATTCAAGCAACAATGTTGTAAAACAATGCAGCATCACTTTCTCATGTAATGCTCTGGCTGATATTAGAATCATAGATTAGAGTTGGAAGAGACCTCAGGGGGTCCTCTAGTCCAACCCCCTGCTCAAAGCAGGACTAACCCCAACTAAATCATCCCAGCCAGGGCTTTGTCAAGCTGGGCCTTAAAAACCTCTAAGGATGGAGATTCCACCACCTCCATTGGTAACCCATTCCAGTGCTTCACCACCCTCCTAGTGAAATAGTGTTTCCTAATATCCAATCTAGACCTCCCCCACTGCAACTTGAGACCATTGCTCCTTGTTCTGTCATCTGCCACCACTGAGAACAGATGAGCTCCATCCCTTCAGGTAGTTGAAGGCTGCTATCAAATCCCCCCTCACTGCTCTTTTCTGCAGACTAAATAAGCCCAGTTCCCTCAGCCTCTCCTCATAAGCCATGTGCCCCAGCCCCCTAATCATTTTCCTTTCCCTCTGCTGAACTCTCTCCAATTTGTCCACATCCTTTCTGTAGTGGGGGGCCCAAAACCGCTGCAATACTCCAGATGTGGCCTCATCAATGCTGAATAGAAGGGAATAATCACTTCCCTCGATCTGCTGGCAATGCGCCTACTAATGCAGCCCAATATGCTGTTAGCCTTCTTGGCAACAAGGGCACACATATTGTGTTCATGTAGCACTGGAATCACATCTACCTAGTTGTTTTCGTGAGAGTTCATGCTGGACTCAAGACAGTAGTGCCTACCATGGAAAGTACCCATTAGACATATAGCCAGATACCGCAGACACAGGACCTAGGACTCCAAAAGTCAACAAGCATACAGAGAGTCTCAAGATATCTACAGCTTATTAAGAGGTACAGATAGAAAAAGTAAAAAGAAAAGGAGTACTTGTGGCACCTTAGAGACTAACCCCCTGAGAAAACCTGGATTTGTGCTGGAAATGGCCCACCTTGATTTTCATACACATTGTAAGGAGAGTGGTCACTTTGGATAAGCTATTACCAGCAGGAGAGTGAGTTTGTGTGTGTGGTTTTTGGGAAAAAAAAAAAGGGGGGGGGGGAGAAAACCTGGATTTGTGCTGGAAATGGCCCACCTTGATTATCATACACATTGTAAAGAGAGTGGTCACATTGGATGGGCTATTACCAGCAGGAGAGTGAGTTGGGGGGGGGGGGGGGGGAGGGCAGAGGATGAGAAAACCTGGATTTGTGCTGGAAAAGGCCCAACTTGATTATCGTACACATTGTAAGGAGA